>NC_083335.1:8679083-8983972 GCF_963455315.2 Globicephala melas | reverse complement strand
CTTGCCAGTGTAGACACAGCTTCAATATGAATTATGGTGCTTGGAGTGTTCAAGATTGATCGTGGCTGGGCTTGGGGTTCATGTCATATTTTTCTGCAGAAGAGCTTCAGGAAGTTTAGTTATGACACCACGTGAAGTCAGCTTAGTCCATTGGGAATTTTAACTAAGTTCTGGGCAGCCACTGAGTAGACCATATTCTGAGGTCAGTTTTTTCCAAGTAGCCATAGAAAGTTGGACGTGTTTACATGAGTGCCGTTCATGGACATAAATTATAGCCAGTGGGAAGGTTCAGAGGGTAGAAAGTTGGCTCAAAGTTCTCTTTGCAGAATCTTGAAGCCAACTTAACCATCAGAGAGGCATGTTTGCTTCTACTTCTTGAAAATAATACTTGAATTTTAAAAAATTTGGTTCTGGAAGGCTATCTTCTCACTTACAGTCAAATCTAACCCAGGAATTAATTTTTTCAGACCATCAGTGAGTATTCCTGATGCCCAAAGCTCACAAAAATTGCTAAGTTTCTTTTTTGGATTCAATTATATACTTGAATTTTGGTTTTCTTTAAGTACATTTCTCCCTACATGAAATCTTTCCTCTTTAAAAATCTTTGCCGTTCTCTGGATGTGGTGGAATAAGAGGTAGTTGATGACAGAGAGTGGCTGGGCTTAGGCCACTAGTTCAGTGTTCGTTATTTGTAGTCCTGACTTTCCTTCTCACACTATGGATGAAACTGCTTATTTCTCTAGTCGAAACGTCAAAATTTTCTATTTTAAATAAGACTTAAAGCTGCACTTCCCATGTACTGCATAAAAAGGCAGGCTTTAAGTTTGAGGAGAAGGTTGTGAAAATTAAGAATGAATATCTATTTTTCAAATTCTTTTCCTCTCTCCTTCTCCCAGAATCTTTGCTTTGGGGAAGAACAGTAAGTACCATCCCTGCAGCCTCCCTGGCTTCAAAGCTCAGTCATCATTTTATTTCTGTCTCTTCCTCAAAACCTTACCAGTTGCCAAGACTTGTAGTCCTGCATCTAAAATATTCCTCAATGGCCCTTTTCTTTCCTTTGCCACTGTGATCACTCTCTTTCGTCCAAAAATCAGGGTGATGGCCTACACTCATCCTTTCTCTCCTCCCTAAAAGTGCTGTAGTTTTTCCCACTTAAACATCTCTCTGACCCTCATCGTTTCTTGCCTAAACAGTGAGAAGAGTCTCCTAGTTGGTCGGCTTGACTCTACTCTTGTCTCCATTGCCGTGCTCTGTTTCCATGTCTGTCTCCCTTTTCTAGATCATTAGCTACGTGACAATGATACTCTCCTACTCTATGCTGTCTCTTCAGGACCTATTACAATGCCTGCCATACAGTGTAGATCATTAACATGTATTCAGCAATAAATGTTAGTGAACACCTACTCTGTGCTAAGAACTGGGACTGCAGAAATGAATAAAGCAGACATGGCTCTGCCTTCACGCCACCTAAGATCTAGTGGAGAGAGAAAGACCAAGAACAAGTAAGAAACAAACAAAAATTAAGTTTCTTTAAATGGTATGAGTTTAAAAAGCTACGGGATGAGTAGAGAATAACAAAGGAGTTCTTACTTTAGGTATGAGTCACAGAAGCCTGAAAAAGGTAGCAAGCCACATAATGAAAGGGCAAAGAGAATGGCAGACAAAAATCCAGCATGTGCAAAGGTCCTGTGGTAGAAAGAGCTTGGTCTATTTGAGGAACAGAAAGGAGACCAGTATGGCTGAAGCCTAGTGTCATGAAATAAAGCAGAATACCTAGCCCAGGGCCAGGCAGATCAGGGCCACAACCTGAATTTTCATGCAACGGCAAAGGGCTTTAAAGATGAGGATAAGGGCATCAGATAAACATTTGGAAAAGATCAGTCTGGCTGCTATGGGAGGGGCCGGAAGGGGACAGAAAGACTAGTAGGTGCTGTTGTAGGAATCCAGGTATGAGTTATTACATGGATAAATTGTGTCTTGTCTGGATTTCTGTAATTGCTTTCTATCTCTATGTCATCCTAATTCACTTTCCATTCCAGGTTTATTTTTCTAGTGAAGCTTTAATCGCATTTCTCTATTCTACATTTTCGAATACAGAAAAAGTTCCGGTTTCAAACTCCTAAGTATGGAATTTAAGACTTCCTGTGACATTCCTCTGTGCAGACTTATCTTGCAGTTTCTTTCTTAGATCGATCCTGTGCTCAAGCCAAACTCTGTTACTCATCACTTCCCAAAGGTTCCCCTCTCTTTCCCACCCCTATGTATTTAATCAGGTGATTCTGCTTGGAAGGCTTTCTTCCTCATTTCTTGCTATTAAGTGTTTGTGCTTCTGATTGGCACTGGCTCAGGCACAGCTGTCCTGTGGTATCTGTGGGGGATTGGTGGCAGGACCCCTGTGGATACCAAACTCCACGGGTGCTCAAGTCCCTTGTACATTGATAAAATGGTGTAGGATTTGCAAGTAACCTACGCACCTCCTCCTGTATACTTTAAATCATCTCTAGATTACTTATAATACTTAATATAATGTACATGCTATGTAAATAGTTCTAAATACAATGTAACTGCTACGCAAATGGTTGCTGAGGTGACAAATTCAAGTTTTGTTTTCTGGAACTTTCTGGAATTTTAAAAAATATTTTCAATCCAGGGCTTCCCTGGTGATGCAGTGGTTAAGAATCCACATGCCAATGCAGGGTACACAGGTTCGAGCCCTGGTCTGGGAAGATCTCACATGCCGCAGAGCTACTAAGCCCGTGCACCACAACTACTGAGCCTGTGCTCTAGAGCCTGTGAGCCACAATTACTGAAGCCCACGAGCCACAACTACTGAAGCCCACGTGCCTAGAGCCCGTGCGCCGCAACAAGAGAAGCCACCGCAACGAGAAGCCTGCACAAGGCAACGAAGAGTAGCCCCTGCTCACCGCAACTAGAGAAAAGCCAACGTGCAGCAACGAAGACCCAATGCAGCCAAAAATAAAATAAATAAATAAATTTATAAAAATATATATATTTTCAATCCAAAGTTGGTTGAATCTGCAGATGTGGAACCCACAGATATGGAAGGCCGACTGTACTGAACTTATATGAAACCTTTTTTTATATCAGTAACCAGGAGTGCCTCCCTCATTTGAATCTCTATTTATAGCATGTTTTTCTCTTTTTCCTACCTTGCTCTGTGTTACCTTAGACTCCTGTCATTCCTTTTCTGAATTAACTAGCACCTTGAACATTGCATGAGCTCAGTTATGTTTTTATTGAAATCAATGCATTTCTGTATATTGTAGTATCTAACAAAATAGTGTGTGAGTGTACCTGCGTGTTTAGTGCCCCATAGCTTAGTACTTACTGCATAATTTTAAGGTTATTTTTAAAAGGCAGGTTTGATTTAGAGCCTTAGATACGTATTTAGTTTGAATCTTGGAACATCTGGTTCTCAGATATAACAAGCTCATGTGCATGTGTTTGCTCCAGAAAATCCCCCTACTTCCTAAGAATAGTAAGAGCTTAGCACTTACCTCCAAATCATAATCTTTAAACACTGAGATTTCAGAAGTTAACGTGTATTAGGGGATAGCAAGAAGATAGTGGCTATAATAAAGGAACTGTGCAAGGGAGGAAATTATGTTGGGGTTGGTGTTAGCTTAACCAGATGTGCTGGAAAAAAGCTGAGAGCTGATTAGAATCTCAAATATCAAAGAGAAATGACGGCCATCAATAGTAAGAGGCAGGTCATCCTATGAGAGAGGCAGAGGTTTATTTGCCAGAGGGTTGAATGATTCAGGAGAAATGTTCTAACATGTGGCATTTCAAAATTTACAATGTGATGGGTATTGTGGATGAAGCAATAGCCTTGGCCTTAGATAGACTTAGGTTCTCTCATGTGCCTCTTTGATAGGAAATAATCTTCTTGAACTGCAGAATCGTTTTCAATGGGATTACAGTATGGTCAGGTATACAATCTCTAGTTCCAGGCAAAAGTGGGTTCGAATCATGGTATTTCCACATTTTAGATTGATGGCTGTTAAATTGGTTTATCTCTGTGAGCTTCAGCTTTCTTATTTGGAAAATGGCAGTAACAATACTCCTTACCACCCAGGGTCGTTGTGAAGATGAAATGAACAATTTCATTCAGAGCATTTAGTATAGAGTCTAGCATATAGTAAAGTGCTGTTAATTTCTTTCTCCCTCTTTTTTCCTTTGTAAGGAATTTAGGCAAGAGGTGATGGTGTCCTAGTCTAAGCTAGTGGCAGTGGGGAAGGCAATCATTTTAAAATTACTTACGAAGTAGAATTGGCAGGATGTAATTATTGGAAATTGGGGAGGACAGAGCTCAGGATGATGTACAGGCTTCTCACTGAGATAAGGAGACATTGGAAAAGCAATAGTGGTGGAGACGGAGAACAGATTTTTCAGTTAGTTTTCAATGCAGCGAGTTTAAGGTGCATGTGGGTAATCCCAGTATAATGTCTAGCAGGAGGATGGCTATAAAATTCTGGAAATCAGGAGACAGAAGTGGACTGGAGATGCACAACTGGTATTTACTGGCACGCAGAAGGTGTTAAGGCATGGAAGTTGATCACTTAGTGCCATAGGCTGCATTTTGTATCTCCCCCAAATTCGTATATTGAAAACTGTCTTAGCCTGTTCAGGCTCTATAACAAAATGCCAGAGACTGGGTAGCTTATAAACAACAGAAATTTATTTCTCACGGTTTTGGAGGCTGAGAAATCCAAGATCAAAGCACCAGAATGATTATGTTCTGGTGAGGGTCTACTTCCTGGTTCACAGCCAACACTTTTTCACTGTGTCCTCACATGGTGGAAGGGGATACAGATCTCTCTGGAGCCTCTTTCCTAAGGCACTAATCCCATACATGAGGGTTCCACCCTCATGCCCTAAGCACCTCCCAAAGGCCCCACCTACTTATGCCATCACCTTTGGGGGTTATGATTTCAACATATGAATTTGGCGGGGGGCACAATCATACAGACCATAGCAAAATCTTTGACCCGAGCAGTTCAAACCCAAGTTGTTCAAGGGTCAACTGTACATCATTTTATTTATGTAAAATTTTGGTCTTCTACATTAAAGTTTGGTTCACAAAACCTATACTTTTCTAGAATATTTGAAATCTGGAAGAGAAGGGAGCATTTAAAGCCGGATCTAGGAACCAAGGAAACAAATTATTTTGGCTCCAAAACAAACAAACAAACAGCAGGTAATGGAAGAGTTTTTAATAAAAGTGTTCTAGGAGCAAAGGGAACAAATAGGAAGGGAAATGCTGTAGAGTTAAGCCAGTAGTTAAAAAAGTAAAGAAGTGTGCTTCAAAGATATATAATAATTCCCAGCTCCTAGAGACTGTCATACAGAGTGAAGGAAGTCAGAAAGAGAAAAACAAATATCGTATATTAACGCCTATATGTGGAACCTAGAAAAATGGTACAGATGAACGGGTTTGCAGGGCAGAAATAGAGACACAGATGTAGAGAACAAACGTATGGACACCAAGGAGGGAAAGTGGGGGGCGGGGTGGCAGTGGTGGGATGAATTGGGAGATTGGGATTGACATGTATACACTGATGTGTATAAAATGGATAAGTAATAAGAACCTGCTGTATAAAAAATAAATAAAATTTAAAAATTCCCAGCTCAAGAAGTAAGAATTGAAATGCCTCCATGTGGAGCTGGGGATTCTAATGGCTGGAGGGTTCATTACTGATTGGCACAAGCTTTTCGAGATGAACTGAATGAACCTTTTTCTCCTGCATCTTCGACGGGCAAGGCTGGAAATGACCTTTGCAGAGGAACTGGAGAAGGAGTTACCAAGATAGAGTGTAGGTCATAAGGGCAGGTCCACAAGGGCGACGCAGAGCAATGTGGGAAGCAGCAAAGGCCACAGAGGACCCAACGCGGCCAAAAATAAAATAAATAAATTTATTTTTAAAAATACTTTAAAAAACAAAAAAGAATGATCTCAAGTTTTGCAGCCTGGGCAACCGGGTGAATGATGACGCAGTCTGCTGAGACAGGGAACATCCTGAGCTCCTCTCCCTCCTGTGCAGGACTGTGTTTCACTCATCTTCTCCCCACTGCTTATCACAGTGCCTGATAGACAAGTAGCGCCTGACAAATGCAGGTTGCAGAAATGGTCTGCTAGATTTCCCATAGCAAAAATCATCCATAACATTTGAAAATCGAGCAGAACAATGTCACCTGGCAGAGGTTAAAACTTAACAGTTTCTGGTGCCAGAGTCCCTGCATTTAGCCATTTTAAGACTTATCCCCATGTTTATGACCTGGAAACAGCTTTGCTGGTGAGGCTGGAGTGTGGAGTAGGATCAGTGTCACTCGACAGGGAATCTTGTCTCAAATATTCCCTCTAGCCCTCTCTAGCCCCCTCCCCCTGCTTTATTTTGCTGCATGGCAAGTATCACTGCCTGGTGAATTGTGTGTATTTGTTTATAGATCCCCTCACAAGAATAAGCTCCATTAGAGCAGGGATGTTTCCTGATTTACTCAGTGCCATATTCTTGGCATCAACGTTGCCACTCAGTAGATACAATTTGAGTAAATGAATGAATAAATGCCATTTGGCACCGAAGATGTCAGAGGCCAGTAACTAACTAACCGTAGGAGGTGGCTTGAGGATGGCGACCTCTAATCTCATCTACTTACTGGGAAGGGAGAGAGCTTTCCAAGGAGAAATGGAAAAGGGCAGCTTAGGATAACGTGTCTGAAGAAGGTGACCATACCCAAGAACCTGAAAAAGAAAAATTTGGCAAATAGTTTAATCCAAATATTCCAGACTTTATCAGACCATGACTACAAAATAAGGTCTGTTAGAAATAGTGACGAGATTTGAGGGTAACTGAGTTGTGTCAGGTCAAGAATCCAGGAATGTTCTAATCTCGTTTAATCCGGAACTCCTCCTCCTTGTGAGATTCCCGAGAGACCGGCACGCAAAGGGAAACGGCAAATAGAAGAGCGAAGTGCTGCTTTGTGATTATGTGGCTAGTACTGGTGAAATTCCCTCATTAGAGACATCTCTGGTCAGTTACGCTGTGGTTCAGGGCTTACGCTCATGATCTAAGGAATAGCCTTTGTGAGGCCAGCAACGGTTAACTTGCCCCATTGCCTCACTGAGTTACTGATGAAGTATGAATAAACTGTTTACACTTGTAAAGGAATAAGCATTCCTGTTTTTAAAAAATTTTTGTGTTATCTGGCCCATTAGAAGGTTAGCTCCATGAATGTAGGGATCCTCTGTTGCTTTGTTCACAGCTCTATTCCCATTGCCTAGAACACTGTGGCACATAGCGGGTGGTCCATGAACAGATGCCTAAAGAGTAAGCGACTTTGCATTTTCCATCCCCCAAGGAGACATGAGAGCACTTGGGTTCTCTTGAGAAAGTAAGTGCCCATGACACAGGTCCCAGCTCTGAAAGCTTGGAGAGTCGGATATCCTGGCTTGCTGTGCACAAGCCTCTGTTCAGACATCTTTCAAACCCATCAAATAAATGATGGCTGGACTCTTAAAGATTGCTCTCCCAGGGGCACCAGGGGACCTATTTAAAATCAACAAGCAGGTTACTCGTGGTGGACAGGGTTGGGAGACAGGGCTTCTAGTATATACGTAGATACAGGAAAGAGAGTGGTTATAGTTGGAGCATTTTTGTTGGTGCATATCCCATAACAAACTGACTATAGGTACGTATGCCTAGCAGTTACATGCTTGGGGGTTTGGGTCCTCGAAGGGACTTTTTTCCATATAATTTTTTTAAAAAGAGAAACACATTCTTTGTACAAAGAATCCAGTGGGAATCACGCATTAAATAGGCATAGGTTATACATTCTTTGACATATAAAATTCTTTTATCCCCAAAGTATTTTTTCCTTTTTTCTTAATGAAGAATATGGTGCTGGTTTTCTTAATTCTTTCTTTTTCTGATTCTGTGTATTAAGGGATTCTGGGGGAAAAATTAAGCTTCCAGTAAAACCTGATTTAAAATGTTTAAAAATGGAAAAGCCCTGTTTACTGCATTATTAAATCTTTTCCTGCCTAATACTGGGAAACGACAGAAACAATATTCTGTTTGTTCAGATTTAGAGAGGAAAGAGGTTGAAATTCAAATACTTGCAGTTTCATATAATCTGAAGCTTCAAATTTTCTGTATGTTATGTTTCCATTGTGAGGTACATATGCTTAAAAATGAGGGGAGATGCAATAATAGAAGCTAATCTATACTCAGATGTTACCACTTGTCTTTCATTCATTGCTGACTTAAGATTTTGAAGCCTTCAACTTGACATAAAGACAATTATTTTTTCCTGCATTCATTTTCTCCCATGTTTGATTATGAATGGAAGCGGAATTTCCACCTCAAAATATGCCTCTGGCATAAGGATTATTTTGAGCAGATAATTTTTTAAGAAAAAGCAGACACGGGAAAAGCTCTGAAAGCTGAGTAGAAGTTACCTTTTTTGTAAGAGACATTTACATTCACAAGGGAAATCTCCATTTGTAAAGGTGTCTCCCTATCTGTACCAGGAAGAGATTTGGAAGACAAGGGTGACTGTAAATCTCTAGAAAGTCTTATCAGTGGAGCAGGCAGTGACCTAAATCTGCACAACCTTGTTCTCTGTGCTTTGCCTGAAAACCTCCCATAACTGGCTCCCTCCCCCCAGCATCTTTCTTTGGTCTTTAGCTGGGAGCGGTATTGAAGGTGGTGGCTTGGACATTTCTGGGAGTTACTCAGTTTTCCTGGGTCTCTCCCACGTATGCAAGAGGGATCCATGCTATTAAACTTCTGTTGTTTTCATCCTGTTACGGGGGGTTTCGGCCAAGAATCTAGCAGGGTAGAAGGAAAATTATTTTTCTTCTCCTACCATTCTTTGAAACAGTTAAAAAATGCATCTTGGAAAATTGATGTCTTGTTCTTTTGTTGGTTCAGTTTTTCCCCAATTTAAATTACTTCTTTACAGGAATCTCTATGTTTAATACGTAAGGATGGTATTATTTATAACTGTTGCCTTAAATACATAAGTATGGCCCCAAGGGAACCCCATATCCCTTTGCAGATTGCACCCTGTACCACACAGCATCTCCCCCATCCCCAACCCTCTAGGGCTTCAATCACTGGCACCTGTGAGTGCTACTCTTGGAGGGAGTGCGGCGATTTCCTCCGGACTGATCACATTTTGCAAAACTAAAATGAAAAATGTGTGAGTGTGTTAGGACAGGAGATTGGGCCTGTTGACCCCGTGTGTTTCTGTCTTTCTCCATCTCAAGTGGGAAGAACTTTTGTTGTAGGCATGCCTTAAACACCTTAAAATTGGATTACGAGAGGCAGTTGCTCTCGGAGTGAAATACGTTGATCTTGTAATGATCCGCTCTGTGTCGTAAAGGGCGCCACAGTTTACTCGCTGTGTCAGTTTGGGCGAGTCATTTAGTGTCTCTGTGCCTCATTGTTTTTTGTTTTTGTTTTGGCCGTGCAGCGTGTGGGATCTTAGTTCCCTGACCAGGGATGGAACCAGCATCCCCTGCACTGGAAGCACGGAGTCTTAACCACTGGACCACCAGGGAAGTTCCCCTCCATTGTTTTTTAATCTATAAAATGAAGGCGATAATAACTGCAGTTAGCTCCGAGAGTTGCTGTGAGGAACAAATGCATATGTAAAGTAACTGCACACTGCACAGCATGTGGTGAGTGGTAGTTGTGATTCACTGTTTTTTTGAAAGTCCTAAGCTGACCCCGGAGTGGGCGGTGAGGAGCAACGTAGGAAGGAGCCTGATCTCCCAGAAGGAAGCTGTTCTTTGTCTACTGATAGACCACATCTGGATACACTTCCAGATGTGGAGGGACCTAGCAGGGTGGAGACACCAAAGACCTATGTGTTACTTTTGAGGAGACACATGCTGGTAGAAGTAGTTTGAATACTGGAATAATAAAGATATTTTGATAATTTATGGAAACCATGGGAACAGATATTTGAAACTGAGCCTATACCGCATACCCCCGTAAGGAGAGTTCAGCAGACACCCAGATCCACATCTGGTCCCACTGTCTTTGGCTGAGTTACTTTATATGTAGGCACAAAACAGTCACTCTTCTCTCACTTGGCTTCATCATGAGCGCAGGTCAACCTTTATCACTCAGTGTACACCTTTGTGGAAGGTTTATTTAACTCATGAGAATTGTTCTCTTTTAGTCAAGGTGGAATGCTTTGGTGATTTATTAGTGGAGTGTGAGAAAGTTGTCTTGTCGGAAGAAAGATGGCAGGTTTTTAATAGGATGAAACCTGAGAGAACAGTCTGGAAAACAGATTAATTGAAGCATTTCCAGACTCCTTGATATGTTGCTCATTAATGCATGCTTGTATCTTTCATTTCCCACATGAGCGTGAGCTTTGGAATGCTTTATGGAATAGTCGGACGCAAAATAAACGAGTTTAAAATTACGTCCATGTTTGTAAATGTCAAAATAGTACATTGAACAGTTTGGTTAATTAAAAAGTCTACATCGGGACTTCCATGGTGGTGCAGTGGTTCAGAATCCGCCTGCCAATGCAGGAGACAGGGGTTCGAGCCCTGGTCCGGGAAGATCCCACATGCCGCGGAGCAACTAAGCCCGTGCGCCACAGCTACTGAGCCTGAGCTCTAGAGCCCGTGAGCCACAACTACTGAGCCCGCATGCCACAATTACTGAAGCCCACGTGCTTAGAGCCTGTGCTCTGCAACAAGAGAAGCCACCGCAATGAGAAGCCCGCGCACCACAACGAGGAGTAGCCCCCGCTCACCGCAACTAGAGAAAGCCCCGCAGCAAGGAAGACCCAATGCAGCCAAAAATAAATAAATCTATTTTTTTAAAAAAGTCTACATCTTCTAAATGAATATTAAAAGCTGTTTATGAATCGAAAGAGCGAGTTCCTGAGAGCCACAGAAGTAGGTATGACACTTGGAGAAGAACAGGAAGAAATCTGCTTGCGAATCATATTAGCCTGTTCGAGCCAGACGGAGCATTGAAGGTTCTCCAGTCTAGACTTCTCAATTTACAGATGAAGAACCTGAGGCCCGGGCACTTCCATCATCATGATCACATTCAACACAGCTAATGCCTCTTCCCAGTCGGGACTAGACCCCAGATCTTCCAGTTTTCAGGTAACACATTCTTTCTAGTTCCCCACAGCAGTCAGACCAGTAGTTGGGTGTATGTCTGTGCAAAGCAGGGTTTTAGAATAGAGATCGGACTTGATGGGTTTCCTGCGAGTCTCTTTACGGTAGAGTGTCGCACATGGAGGCTGGCTGTGCCTGGGGCATTTTTCATCTGCCAGCAGACCTGGTGGCGACTCAGTTTGGGGGCATACTCAAGGGAGTTAGGGGGATGGCAAAGTTTGGCAGCCATGGAAGCAAAAGCTGCTCTTCTGAAACAGACTTTAGAACATTTGCCACTGGAGAAATCTCACGATTTTCCGTTCCATGATTGTCAACCAAGGAATTGCATTGGGGACTTTGTCCCAAAGGCCGAGGGAGGCTGGGCCATGAGGCATTTGTAATTGTGGGCATATTTCTCAGTACCACCAGAGAATGGCCAGAGTTAGGACCCAGACTTCATCTTGAAAGAGGAAAACACATGTTGCCAAAGGGAAATGGCTATTCTTAAACTGTGGCTGATGGATTCTGGGGGTAGAAGCAGCATCAGCAGGCCTTGAGATGAGCTCCATAAATGGTCCACCAGCTGCTAGCATTCTCGAGCCAGGGGTGGGGAGGCAAATGCAAAAATCAGGTCAGCTTCCAGCATAGACCTTCCTGCTCTGTGACGTGGTTGGACCAACTTTGGGAATCTTCCAGGAAAATTTTGGGTGCTTCTGTTGTTGGAAAATATGGGGATTTTTTAAGGTGATAGAAATCCAAAAACTTCCAACCTCAAGATGGGCTAGCTAGTTAAATATTTTTTCTCCTCCTTACGGAATAAAAAATGCTGAACCAGCAGAATATTTTCCATGCTGGACTATGATTGTTTCAGAAAATCTATTATTGGACAGTTTTGAGAATTGTGATTAGAGAGTGAACGGTTGCTGGTCGGCAGCTGTCTCACCAGTTTCTTCCCTTGGAATTAAAGTCTTTCTGAAAGAGATTTACTTAGGGATAACCAAGTAATCTCGAGGAAGATCACACTCACTTCCTGAGGCATGAAAAACATAGATGAGATGATACGTCATCTTTCTATTTCACTCCATATTTAATGTCCTTTTGTCATTCCCCTTTTCCTATAGGCTGAAATTCAAAATCCTTTGATCATGATTTTCAAGGTCCTTATCAATCCGATCAAAGACTGCCTCTCAGGACCTCTCTTCATTCCATCCCCAAACCTCTATATAATACCAGCAGTCATACAATGTTACTTTCCTCTAACAAACATGCCTTTTTCTCCCTCCATGCCATGTCCCATGCTCTTTTCTCTAACTCAAATACTGTCCCCTTTGTCCCCTCGTATTCCTTTTTCAAGGGCTACGGCAAGTCTTTGACGATTTCTCCGATATTAGTAGTAGCTACTATTATTCCATACCCCCTCTATGCCAGGCATTGGCCAAGTGATTTTTCTCATTTAAATCTCACTGCTCTGCCTGTTCTACTGATGAGAGCCTTGAGGCTCAGAAATGTTAAGTTTCTTTCCTAACATCACACAGCTTGTAAGGGGAGAAGTCAGAATTCAAACCAAGTTCTGTCTGACTTCAAAGCTCATGGTCTGAATTGGCCTGCCTACTACACACGCATACATACCGCTCTGTCACCCCTCAGCCGAGTGGGTGATTCCCTCCTCTGTGCGTGTACAGCCCTTCAGTCATTCCACACTTATGCCATGTATCTGTTTGGGTTCTTTACATATCTGTCTCCCCTGCTAATCTGTGAGTTCCTTGAGAGCAGTGACCACTTGTATTCATCACGTAGCCCCAGGACCTGAAAGTGCCCTTGGCACTGACTAGATGCTCAGTAAACATTTGATGCTCTGAGGGTTACAAACAAGGCCATATCAAATATCTCCACCCAGAGGAACTCATTATCTATTCAGGGAGACTAAACACACTCATGTGGAACAAAATTGCAAAAGAGGAATTGTGCTCTGTCACTAAATGGGTACAGAGCTCTAGAGAGGGTGTCAGTGTGTCTGTCTAGATTTGTGTCCCTTTTGTCTTGGGCTGAGACAGGTGAGAGGCTCAGGGAAGTGGCCTGAAATCCAAGGGCTGGGTAGGTGATTGGAGCCAGTGATGAAAGCCACGGATGTCACTTCTCCTAAGCGCCAGCATGGCTGCAGTGAACGTGACTGCTCGGGGCTGTGCCTCCAGGATGGGGACCCTGAGAACCACTGAGCTCCTGACTGGTCACCTGCAGACTCTGGAGAGGGAGCCCTGCAAGCTGGCCTGGGCAGAGGGGACCCAGTGTGGGCAGTGGGGACGTGGGCTCTGGAATCAGCTGGCCTCAGTTTGAATACAAGTCTGACTCTTTGGTGACCTTGTGATTTTCACTTTGTCCCTCAGTTTCCTCACCTGTAAAGTTGGAGATAATACTAAAACCTAGCTCACAGACGCGTGGAGGAGGTTAAATAGGTAAATAGATGTAAAACATGTAAAACAGTGCTGGCATGTGTTTGCACTTTATCATTGAGCTTGATTTTTTTTTTTCTCCAACCTCTAGGCTCATGAAGAGTTGTATGTATCAAAGGTATAGAATGAAGCCAGGCTTGCCAAGGGTCAGTAGTACTGCCTTATTACTTTTTTTTTTTTTAATCTTAGTTTCCCTTAAATTGATATTGACTAAAACGTGAGCAAGTGACACCCACCACAGTGAAATCCCGATACATGGATGTCAATAAACTTTGGAGCTAGAAAGAGCTTAAGAACTCATTTAATAAAATCCCTTCTCTTTAACCATAAGAAAAGCAAGGTCCAGAGAAGTCAAGTGGCTTGCCCAAGGTCACACAGAAAATTAATGGTGGAATTAGGACTAGACCCAGTCTATCATTTATTCAAAGATAGAGGAAATCTTTGCAAAAGAAATTTCTCATCCACAAAGTGACACTAATTTAGACATATTTACAGTAGTCAGGGCAGAGATCTATGGTCATGACAATGAAACAGGACATGCCATTTTCCTGGAGCCACCCTCTCTTAGGAGAAGTGTTCAGATTTCATGTCACTTAAGTAACTTTCTTGGGTGATGGTTCAAAATTGAACTATTGTGTCTCAATAGGGGAAGAATCTATATCAAGCAATGTAATTATTATTGTGAGTTGTTCTAAATATGCTGATTTTGTTATTGTTGTTGCTACAGTGGGTTTCAGGATTATTTATTTATTTATTTATTATTTTAAATATTTATTTATTTGGCTGCTCCGGGTCTCAGTTGCGGCATGTGGATCTTTAGCTGTGGCATGCGAACTCTTAGTTGCGGCACACATGTGGGATCTAGTTCCCCGACCAGGGATCGAACCCGTGCCCCCTGTGTTGGGATCACAGAGCCTTAGCCACTGGACCACCAGGGAAGTCCCTACAATTATTTATGAAAACTAGATTGGGGTGATGATATACTTAAATAGAGTAACCTAAAAAAGAGACATTTTAGAAAATTCTAGGTGGAAGATTAAGAACATGTGCATATTATTTGAAAGATCATTTGCTTGTTAAACAGTCAAGTGCTACTGAAAGTAAGGGCTTGGATTTTAAATTACCCACCCTGAAGATACTATTCCGAAGCTTATCATAATGATGCTAAATTCAATATTAAGATAATGTTGCAGCTTTCATTGCCACGGAGATCATGGGACTCCAGCAGACTGCTCTGTTGCTATCAATACAGGAAATACAAACTTACATACGTATCTTATGATGTAAATTGGTTTTTGTAATTATAAAATGATATATGCTGTGGTTTAAAATTTAGAAAATATACACAAATTGTAAAGAAATTAAAATTCATCTAGAATCTCACCACCCAGAGGCAACCATCGCTTATATTTCGGTGTACTTTTCGACAAATACTTTTTAGTACCTCCCATGTATCAGGCAGGTCCTGTTCTAGGTGCTGGAGTTACAGCCACGAACTAGGCCAAGATCCCTGCGTCATGGAGCTTATATTCCAGCGGTAGGAGGCAGACAGTAAAGACAGATGGTTAAGACAAATTCACATGAATACAAGCGCTCTGAATAAAACAGGACAACAGAATAGAGCAGTGGTTCTCAAGTGGAGGGTACCTCAGAATCGCTTGAAGGTTTGTTAAAACACAGATTGCTGGGGCCCACCCTCAGAGTTTCTAATTCAGGGTTCGGAGTGGGTCCTGAGAATTGGCATTTCTAACCAGGTGTCAGATGATACCCATGCTGCTGGCCCCTGGGGTGGGGAGGAGTGGATATTTTCGACAGAATGGTCAACAAAGGATTCTGAAGACATGAGTTCAGACATGAGAATTTGAGAAAGAAGCCAGACAAATAACAATGAGGAAGAAGAGGCTTTGCTAGAGGGATGGGAAAGTACAAAGATGTGAAGACTGGAAGGGGCTTGTGTGTGCTTGAGGGAAAGAAAGGAGAGAAGGCCAGTATGACTGACACATAGCACATGAATGAATGACTGGTTGAATGGGTAGTTTGGTCTACTTCATGGTCCTCTCTTCTGTTCTCTCTAATTGCTCTTTCAATTTTTGAGCAAATGCAGCAATGTTTTATCTCTTTGGGAAAGTCCCTAGTTGTTTTTTACAAATACATGAGTAAGAAATGTGAGGAGCCTATAGTAATAAGTATTTATTTTAATAGCTTTTAGTTCATTTTCTAATTATGATCATAAAATACATGAATAAAATAATTTCTCATCTTCTTTTCTAATAGTTATATTTCTTTTAACCATTTCATGTGTTAATGTCTTGATTATATTTTCAAAGCAATCCTTTTCAAAGCAATCCTCTAAATCTTTCCTGATTTAATTTTCACCACTAATCATAATGTTCAGATCCAAATAGAAAGTATTCTTCTCTATCTTATTCTTTAATAACCATGAAAAATGAACATATAAAAGATGTTTAACCTCATGAATAAATATAGTAATGCAAATGAAAACAATAACAAATACAGTTTTTCACTTATCATTTAGCAAAAATAAACAAGATTGATATACCCAGTTGCTGGCATAGTTTTGGGACAACAGATAGTCGTATTCTGCTATATATATATATATTTTTTTTTTTTTTTTTTTGCGGTACGCGGGCCTCTCAGTGCTGTGGCCTCTCCCGTTGCGGAGCACAGGCTCCGGATGCACAGGCTCAGCGGCCATGGCTCATGGGCCCAGCCGCTCCGCGGCATGTGGGATCTTCCCGGACCGGGGCACGAACCCATGTCCCCTGCACCGGCAGGCGGACTCTCAACCACTGCGCCACCAGGGAAGCCCTCTGCTGTATTTTAAATATTCTGAATGTTTAAATTTAGTTTTCTTATTAACTCAGTATTTATTCATTAGGGAGTTTTTTTTTTTTTTTTTCCCCAAACATGTAGGTAGGTTCTCTTTTAAATGTGCTGCTTTTATTTTTACTACATTTTGGTCAAAGAATTCCACCTATGCATTCTTCCAGTTTTCCAATTTACTGAGTATTTTTAGTGGGGCCTAGTAAGCATATTTCTGTTCACGTAAATATAATATTTATATCATATTTATATTCTACAAAATAGGTTGACAGTGTTTGTATTGTATTCGTTCATACATATTAATTATATTATTTAGATATTCTGTATCAGAGGTCAGCAAATTAGGGCCCACAGGTGAATCTGGATAGCCACCTGTGTTGTAAATGAAGCTTTATGGGAACCCCGCCATGCCTGTTCGTTCATGCATTACCTTCTGAGTGCTGTCATGCTACAACAGCAGAGTTGCATGATGCCTGCAAAGCCTAGAATATTTTCTATTTATTGGCCTTTTACAGAAACAAATTGCTGACCACTGTTCTCTATCTTTTCTTGTCCCTTTTGATCTGATTATTTATCAGAGTAGAGATGTTTTAAAAAGGCTGTAGAAATTACAGTTTTGTCAATTTCCTCTCATATTTCAACAGATGCCGATTGTATATATTTGCCACATAAAAGCCGTGACTATAAAAATGACCCTCTTTGCCACATTTAATACCTTTTGTCTTGCAAATGATTTTATTACTTCTATATGTAGTTTATGTTTGCTTGGTAAATCTTTGCCAACCTTCTTATTTTTAATCTATCTCCAGTGCCCTGGAAGCAGAACGCGGCTCCCAAGAACAAGGAGAGGAGATTCCACACTGTAGTCCTCAGTTCAGGCTTCCAGCTCTCTGATAGTGGGATGTGCGGTGTGGGTAGGTGAAAGCTTCTTTCCCCACTCCGAGTGTGATCATGTTTCAAAGGGTTAGGCATGAGTTGGCTTCTAATTGTACTATTTCAGTTGGGACCATCTGTTCTAAGAGTAATTCTTTTTGGAGATTAACATATTATTTATTGATAGCCTTAGCTTACAGACCTGTTTTAACTTTGCAGCTTTTCATGTGTTGTTTTGAATTTAATATTTTCAGTGGGAGGATGGATGAAGGAGGTAAATTAGGGACAGTAGATGGTTATATCACAACTCACAATCCCACTTGAATTTTTAGAAATACCTAAATGGTGACTAATTTTGATTAAATCAGTTCGACACTTTTAAGCTGGTATTGCTTTTATATAGCTCTGAACGTGGCATTCATGGCTTCTTTAAGTGTGCGTTCAGCTCTTACTATGTACCAGACACTGCTAGGTGCTGGGATATAACCTTGAACAAGACTAGATCACTACTTAGAGAAGCTCAGAATATAATGTGGGAGACAGACAAGAAATTGACAAGTTCAACAGTATGATTTTGCAGTGCTTACTTATTTAATCTGGACTTCTAAAAAATACATTTTTATTGAAATATTTAATTTATATAATTACTCTCTATAGAAAGGATAGCTTTTTCAACAAATGGTGCTGTAATAACTGGATTTCTACTTGGAAAAAATTCAGCTTTCACAAAAATTAACTCAAAATGGATCACAAACCTAAATGTAAAATGCAAAACTATAAAACTTCTAGAGGATAACACAGGAGAAAATCTAGGTTACCTTGGGTTTGGTGATGGTTTCTTAGATACAGTACCAAAGGCATCACCTGTGAAAGAAAAATTGATAAGTTGGATTTCATTAAAGTTAAAATCAAAAAAATATCTCTACTCTTGGCTCAGATTTTTATACTTAGCTAAAAAATTAACATTTCAAATCATGGCATGGTGGTGTCTCCATTCAGCCAAACATTCAGCTCCTTCTGTGTCATCTTTGCTCTGCAGTGTTTGTGCAATTATTATTTTTAAATATTTAAGTTTATACTTATTTTGTTAGAAAAGTAGAAGCATAGATTTCATCATTTAGTAAAATTGGTAAAAGAAATCATCAAGCATGCTGAAAGCTGTGATTCTTAAGTTTTCATTAGATGCTCATTGTGTTAATTTGAAAAAAAACCCAAATTCATAATGTGAAAAAACACAATACACAGAAATTAGTACGGAATAAGTCATAGGCTTAAATGTAAAATGCAAAACTATACAACTTCTAGAATAAAATATGAAACTCTGAGTGACCTTGGATTGGATGATGAGTTTTTAAACAGCAAAAAGTATGGTTCATGAAAGAAAAACTAAATAAATTTAATTTCATTAAAACAAAAACCCTATTCTGTGTGAAAAACACTGCTAAGAGAATGCAAAAACAAGTCACAGAGAGAAAAACATTTGCAAAACACATTTCTAATAATGGACTTGTGTTGAAATTTTGCAAATGATTAAAACTCTACAGTAAGAAAACAAAAAAACCAATTTAAAAAATCACAAAGATCTGAACAGACACCTCACCAAAGAAGATATATAGATGGGTACAGATGGCAAATAAGCAGATGAAAATATTTGTCATTAGAAAAATGCACATTAAAACAACAGTGAGAAACCACTACACACCTATGAGAATGGCCAAAACCCAGAACACTGACATAACAAATGCTATGAGGATGTGGAGCGACAGGAACTCTCATTCATTGCTGGTGGGAATGCAAAATGGTGCAGCCACTTTGGAAGACAGTTTGGCAGTGTCTTCCAGAACTAAGCATACTCTTACCTTACAAAACAGCAATCACGCTCTTTGGTATTTACCCGAATGAACTGAAAACTTACGTCCACACAGAAACATGAACATAAATGTTTATAGCAGCTTTATTTATAATTGCCCCAAACTGGGAGCAATGAAGATGCCCTTCAGTAGGTGAATGGATAAACAAACAGTGGTACATCTATATAATTGAATATTATTCAGTGATAAAAAGAAATGAGTTATTGGGGACTTCCCTGGTGGCCCAGTGCTTAGGACTCTGCGCTTCCAACGAGGGGGTGCAGGTTCGATCATCCTAAGGGAACTAAGGGAACTAAGATCCCACATGCTGTGCGGCATGGCCAAAGTAAAATAAAGTAAAATAAAAATTAAAAAAAAAAAAAAGAAATGAGCTACCAAACCAGGCAAAGACATGGAGGAAACAATGAATATTACCAAGCGAAGAAAGCCAGTCTGAAAAGGTTCACACTATGTGATTCCAACACTAATGACATGCTGGAAGAGATGAAACTATAGAGATAGTAAAAAAATCAGCGATTGCCAGATATGGGGTGCAGTGGGGTGTAGTGGGAGAAGGGATGAAGAGGCGGAGTGCTGGGGATTTCTAGGGCAGAGAAACTGTTCTGTGTGATACCCTCACGGTGGACCATGCATTTGGCAAAACGCTTAGAACTGTGCAACCCAAAGAGTGAACCCTAATGTAAACTATGGACTTTAGTTAGTAATCATGTATCAATATTTTTTCATCAGTTGTAACAAATGTTCCATACCAACGTGACAGGCTGATAAGAAGGGAAATTGTGGGGGGATGGAGTAGGTGGAGAGTGAGTACAGAGCTGGAGAAACTAGACTGGAAAACAGAAAACCGGGGTTCAAGTTTTGGTTCTGCCGTTTAGGTGGTCTTTTGCCTGGGTTAGGCCAAGGCATTTGGATGCAGAAGATGGGTACCACTGTCAACATGTAAGAAAGTTCCACAAGTATTATACATCCCTCAGACTCTTTTAAAGTTCCTTTTGATTGCAGAAATAATACATGTTGCTTTCAAAGAATTTCATGAAGACAGACAATTCCAAAGATGAAGATAAAAATGATCTGTTTTTGTACAGCCCAGAGATAACTCCTATATAGTTTTTGGTTCAGCGTTTTATTTTTTGTTTACCCTTAAATATGCATGTATATAATTTAAAGATAAAATCGAGGTCATAATATCCATATTCTTTTGTTTATATGTTTCTTGAGTAACATTTTTAGTTGACTGAAAATTATCTAGTGCATGGATATAATTGACTACCCTCTTATTGTTATGTATTCAAGTTGGTTCCAGTTTTTTGGCTATTGTAGATAATGCTGTGATACATATATCTGTGCTTGCATATTGTTTGGAATTTAGAATTATATTTTTCAGATTAATTCCTAGCACTGGAAATATGGATAGAGTGGCAAACTTTAACTAAACAGAGGCAAATACTGTCTTTTTAAATATTAACTTGTAAGATTTACATATGGAAAAACAGACATGTTAGCAACACAGCGCCTTCTCTTTGCAGACCCTTGGTTGTCTTTTCCCCTGAGAAGCTGGTTTTTATTTGGCGGACACGGAGAATATTGGACATAATCACATCCCCTCTCCGCATTGGCTGCTCTGAATCTTAGACATCTAGGTTATGGAGTTTCATAATATTTTGGATGTTACCCTCACTCCAGGCTTGGCTTCAACTTGCTTTCCCACACAGTTAATTTTGTCTCAACTTATTTTTACATGTGTTTGATACTGCTATACTATGTGCGTGCATATTCTTAAATGTCCTGAATTCTCTTGGGAACGTGTGAGGAATGAATACATAAAAAATAAATGAATGACAATCTTTATAATTGTAAATCAGTGCAGATTTCATCAGAAAGAATGATGTGTGGAATGAGGATCTCATTAGTAATATAATTTTCTTTCGAATACTCAGACTGTCTTTTATTTGGTACAATTTTTATTGGCTAATTCTCAGCATTATTTCCAGTTTGCCTTATCATTATATTCTTCAAGGGTTCAGGCAGGCCAAGTGGTGTGAATGTCTTGTTCTACTAGGATTTATGGGAATAAATGGCATGCCGTGAGAATATGCTCCAGAAGTAGAAATAGCCAGGCGTGTTCATTTCTCTTTCTATTGGCTGACTGTAGGTAATAAAATATTGAAAAATGTACAAATTTAAGCAGAGAAAAATGTTAACTGCCCAAATGTTAGTAGTTACTGATGAAATGGCATGTGTAATGGTGTCTGTCAAGAGGGTGATTCTGTAAAGGACAATTAGTCTCACCAGAAAACACTTATTGAAATTTATCTCTGGTGAAATGAACCTGAACGTATCACATGAATTGTATTTGACATTTAAATTTGATTGGAAACTGCTGATCTGAAGAACAGGCAGATTATAGGTGTGGACTTAGCAGTACTGATCAGATGTTCACTGGCACTTTCTGGTAACAAAATTCCCTCAGGACAAGAAACACCATATTTATTAAATTTAACAAACGTACAGAGCAAATGAATTAACTTGCACGTCTTATGTACCATATACACGTCAACTGCTAGACTCCTCAGCAGATATGTTTTCTGTTTTGAAAGCATCACTTTTTACTGACTTTCTTCATCAAAGGACTCACGATTAAGGCTTCTGCCTCATTTCCTTCGACCTTGAGCATCAGCTTCCTTGACAGTAAAATAGGAATATAAAAGATTAACTTTGCCCATTTCTCTAAGTAGTTAGGAGGGCAAGAGTTTGACAATGGATTCCTTTCAGAAATGTGAGAAGACAGCCTGTAACATATGTATATATCTATATAGATATAGATCTATATAAAAATAGATATCTACATGTATCCTATTGCTTCTGTCTCTCTGGAGAACACTGACTAGTACAGATGGTACTGTGCTATGTATCTTGTCTTTTGGGGTTTTTTCTTCCTTTTTTTTTTTGCCTGCACCGTGCAGCTTGTGGGTTATTAGTTCCCCAACCAGGGATCGAACCCGCACGCTCGGCAGTGAAAGCGCCGAGTCCTAACCACTGGACCGCCAGTGAATTCCTTATTTTCTGTTTTTTTTTTTTAATTCAACACTATATTTTTGAGATCCATCCATACTGTGTGTATGTGTAAGTTCACACTTCATCTTTCCCCAGGGGATGGACAGTTGGGTTCATAAATAGCCCAGCTACCACCACCAATGTAGTGATAAACATGCTCATACATGTCCCCTAATGAACACATGTGAAAGGCACGAAAGGTTCTCTAGGACATAAAAGCAGGGATCGCTGAGGTGGTGAGTGCATGCATATTTAATTTCACCAAACCCTGCTGGCTCGCCCTCCAGCATGGCTGTCCAGGCTTCCGCTCTCTCAGCACTGCATGGCGCTTTGCATGGCGCTTTGCATTACCCTATGCCCTCTCTAAGACATGACGTTATCTCCCTTTTCATTTTTTCCATTCTGATCGGTGTCACTCAAATGGTATCTTATTGTTTTGATGGTTTTTCCCGAGGTTGAGTGCCTCTCCACATTTCCGTTGCTCCCATCTGTGAATTGTCCTTTATAGTCCTTGCCCATTTTTCTATTAGATTTGATGTCTTTTTCTTATTAATTTGCACAAGTTCCCTGTATACTTTAAATATAATCCGTTGTCAAAATTTGTCTTTGCTCCCTTCATTGACCAGACATCCTCCATTTTGATGTAGTTAAATAGAAGTTTTATTTGCAAAAATTATGGTTAGTGCTTTTGGGGTCTTGGTTCAGAAGACTTTCTTTAATATTAAGGTCAAAAAAGAAAGTCTTCATTTATTTTGTCATTAGTTCATATTACAGGTCAGTTTTCTCAATATCATGTACTAAACATCCTTTTCCCATTTATTTGAGGTGTTACCTTTATCATAAATCTGGTTCTGATCTCTCTTTTCTCTTCCTTTCATCTGTTGTTTTGTGTATCTGTGTCAGAACTACACCATGTTTGTTACTGTGCCATAGTGGTAGTTAAACTAATAAGCTGATATTTAATATGTACCAGGCAACATTCCAAGTACTTTACCTATATAAACTCATTTAATTCTCACAACAATCTGTGAGATAGGTACTGCTATTATCCCCATAAAATAGGATGGAAAATGGAGGCACAGAGAGGTTAAGTAACTTGCACAAGGTCACACAGCTAGGTACAGGTAGAACAGAGTTTTCAGCCCAGGTAGTCTGGTTCAACAGCTAGTGCTCTTAACCCTTTTTGTTTTGTTTGTTTTCTTTTCTTTCAACTTTCTTATTTTGAAATAATTATAGACTCACAGGAATTTGTAGAAAAGATGTACAAGGGGCCCCATGTATTCTTCACCTTCCTCCACCAACATCAGCACCTCACAGATTTGTAACAGGGAAGAGCTAAATCAGACTCCAATGTTCCCTCTGTTTCTTTGACTTTAACCTTTGCTTTTCGTTGCTTTTGTTATTATAATCATACATAATGGCTTGCCTCAGGGAACCCTGCCTGAATGTTAAACTAAAGTGCCTCTGTTCAACTCACAAGAAGACAATCTGACCCCGCCCACCTGTGGATGGCTGTAAGAAAGAAGAAATTAACACATACCCTCCCCGTGGCTGGCCATTACAGGGGATATTTGCAAAACTTATGGCCTTTTCCCTTTACTTCCCCATCTCCTCCCTCTCTCTGTGCTATAAAAGAAACTGGCATCCAAGTCCTGATAAGATGGTTTTTCAGAGACACTAGTCTGCCACCTTCTCAGTCTGCCGGCTTTCCAAATAAAGTCGTATTCGAGCCTCAACACCTCATCTCCGATTCATTGGCCTATCGTGGGGCGAGCAGAGCGAGTTTGGACTCGGTAACAGATCTAGAGTGAAACATCAACACTATGATGTTGACATTGGAACAATCCATAGTTTACTGAGTTTTCACCAGGTATACACACACTTGCACTCTGCGTGTGTGTGTAGTTTTATGCTTTTTAAAATTAATTAAATTTTTTAAATTGGAGTATAGTTGCTTTACAATGTTGTGTTACTTTCTGCTGTACAGCAAAGTGAATCAGCTATATGTAGACATATATCCCCTCTTTTTTGAATTTCCTTCTCATTTAGGTCACCACAGATAGTGCTCTTAACCCTTAATGGCAACTTGTTTTTCCAGTATACCCCAATACCCAATGGGTATTAGTTTAGTATAGTATTAGTATTATATAGTAAATAAGTTCAATATTATGGTTTATAAGGTATATATATATATATATATATATTTGGTTATTCAGATGACCAAAATAAATATTTCTTATATATATTTGGTCTTCATCCACTGTTCCGGCTCACAGCTCCCAAACATTTGGAATTTCCTGAGTGATTAAGAGCCATGGAAACGTCTTTTGTCATAATATTTGCTCTCTTGTCCTCAGTTCCTGAGACCTTCAAAGCCAGCTTCAGAGCCATCAAGGTGAACTGGGTGCCTTGTAATTCATAACAAGTCCCTTTGCACCAGACTAGGTTTATGTTAATGAGGTGACTTTTGGAAAGCAGCTGAGGATGGGGGATGGGTGCCAGAGGAATAGAGGGTGGAACCTTCCGTCCCACCCCCTGATTTCTGGGCGGGGGAGAGGAGCTAGAGGTGAATCTGCGGCCAGTGGCCAATGATTTAATCAATCCTGAAAAAGGACCTGGTTCAAAGAGCTTCCAGGTTGGGGAAACAGAACGCTTCTGCATGCCACTGTCCATTGTGCAGGTCCCCAAACTCCGTGAGGACAGGAGCCCTCGCCTTATGTGTCTCTGGCTGTTGGTTCGTATCCTTTAATGTCCTTTGTAATAAATTGGTAATCAAGTGAGTAAATGAGTTTTCTGAATTCTGTGAGCTCTTCTAGCGAATTAATTTAACTGAAGGAGCAACCTTTGACTTATAGCCAGTCGGTCAGAAGTACAGGTAACAACCTGGTCTCACGATTGGCATCCTGAGCTGGAGGGGGTTGTTGGAACCTCCAATTTGTAGCTGGTTGGCCAGGAGCACAGTTAACAACCTGGCATCTGAAATGGAGGCTGGTCTTGGGGACTGAACCCTTTTACCCATGGAATCTGATGATATCTCCAGATAGATGGTGTCAGAATTGGCTTGAATTTTTAGACACCCTGCTGCATGCACACACACACACACACACACACACACATTGGAATTGGGTCCAGGAACCCATTTAATAAGATTTACAAAATATGGAATTAGTGAAGAGAAAGAAATGAGTTTGTTGATTGCTCCATAAATTCTGCTGGAATTCTTATTAGAGTTGAATAGAGTTTATAGATTATTTTCGGGGATAATTGTCATAGTTACAGTGTTAAGTCATCAAATTAGTGAACATTGCATATATCTGCATTTGTTCGTACCATCTTTTTAGGTATTTTTAGAGTTTTACAACTTTCTGAAAATGAGTCTTATGAAGTCGTTGGATTAATTCTCAGATACACTATAACTTTTGTTACCATTATGAACGGTGCCTTAATTTCTTATTACAATTTGTTTATTATTGCTACTGTAAAGGGAGATGATTCAATAGGTTAATATTATATCTGGTAACCCTGCTGAATTCTCTTATTAGTTTTAATAAATCGTGAACTTTTTGAGTGGTGTTTCTGTGTAGGTTATGAAAGTTTTATCACTTCATTTAAAATGCATAAACATTTATTTATCATACTGTGATGGCTAGGAACTACAGTGCTATGTTTAAAAGGAGCATTGACAGTGTTTTTCTTGTTTTAGATCCTAAAGTTAATGGCTAGTAGTTTCTCTATTAAATAAAATGTTTATTGGAGGACTTCGAGAGAGGTTTTTTTTCCCAATCAAGTTAAGAAAGTCCTTTTTTACTTTAACTTTCTGAGTTTTTTGTTTTCATTCACAAGTACTGAATTTTGTCAAATGTTACCTTTAGTATAACTTGAAATAATCCTGTAGTTTTTTTCTCCTTTAGTCTTTAGGATTTTAAATATATTGCTATATTGTATTCTGACTTCATTTTTTTTCAGATGAGAATGATTCATTTCAATCATTGTTTCCCCGTATGTCTCTTTATTCTGCTTGCTTTTAAGATTTGCCTTTTATCTTTGCTTTTAAGCGGTTTGATTATGATGTGCTTTTCTTGTGTGCTTTTTGAAATATTTTTCCTGCTTGGACTGAGCTTCTTGGATCTTTAAATGATATAGATAGCTTGATTTTTTCCTCTTTCCATTTCAGAAATACTTTTCAATTCTTATTTTGACATTTAGTGATGACTATTCCAATTCAAGAATTTTGTAATTGCCCTCTGGTTGCCTCTCACATGGGGAATGCTGGTCAACTTTTGCCCCAACCTAGTTGTGCAGGCTGATTGCAATTCAGAACATTTCCCTGGCTCTGCCACCAAAGCAGTTAGCTCACCCCTCTGCCACCAAAGCAGTTAGCTCACGGCTTAGATCTAAGCAGTTAGCTCACCCCTTTAGATTTCCAAGAACAGCAGTTAGATCCCTGTCCCAGTAGTCCTCAACAGCAGGACACACATGGCAAGCTTGCCAACTGTCTTTAGACTTGAGCTGAAGAACATGGTATAGTCTTACCAAGGCGAGAGCAGAGAAAGCTCAGTAGGGCGAGACCTGTCGCCAAAGAAGTGTCTTCGTTATAAGAAGCCCAAGCTATCTCTAGTTACATTGTCTGGCTTGATAGCCCATTCCTTTTTATTGCTGAATAATATTTCGTTATATAGTTGTACTATAGTTTATCTTTTCATCTAGTGAAGGACATTTTGGTTGCTTCCAGTTATTGGTGATTATGAAGAAAGCTGATATAAACATTGTGCAGGTTTTTGTGTGGACATAGTTTTCAACTCATTTGGGTAAATACCTAGGAGCGCAAATGCTGGATTGTATGATAAGACTATGTTTAGCTTTTTTTTTTTTTTTGCTGTACGTGGGCCTCTCACTGTTGTGGCCTCTCCCGCCGTGGAGCACGGGCTCCAGACGCACAGGCTCAGCGGCCACGGCAGCTCAGCAGCCATGGCTCACGGGCCCAGACGCTCCACGGCATGTGGGATCCTCCCGGACCGGGGCACGAACCCGTGTCCCCCGCATCGGCAGGCGGACTCTCAACCACTGCGCCACCAGGGAAGCCCCTATGTTTAGCTTTTTAAGAATCTGCCAAACTGTCTTCCAAAGTGACTCTTCCATTTTACATTCCCATGAGCAATAAATGGAAGTTCCAGTTGCTCCACAGACTCTACAGTAATTGGTATTGTTAGTTGCTCTGAGGTTTAGTCATTCTAACAGGTGTGTAGTGGTATCTCATTATTGTTTGAATTTGTATTTCTCTAATGCAAATGGTGTTGAGCATATTTCCATATGTTTACTTGCCATTTGTATATCTTATTTGGTGAGGTGTCTGTTAAGGTTTTTGCCCTTTTAAAATTGAGTTATTATTGTAGAGTTTTAGGAGGTCTTTATATATTTTTGATATAAGTTCGTTATCAGATGTGTGTTTTGCAAATGCTTTCTCCCAGGCTATGACTTCTTTTTCCATTCTTTTAAGTGTCTTTCGCACAGAACTTTTAAAAAAAATTTTTAATAAAGTGAAACATATAATTTTTATTTTATGAATCATGATTTTGGTGTTGCATCTAAAAACTCATCAACCAATCGAAGGACATCTAGATTTTTTCCCATGTTTTTCTAGAAATTTTATAGTTTCAAATTTCTGTCTATGATCTATTCTGTGTTAATTTTTGAGTAAGGCACTGCATTTTTTCATGTTATATATTTGTTTCTTTTTTTCAAATTAGTATAATGAGCATATGAAACTGGAGAATCATAGCTTTGGGCAGGTATGATGATTTTGTTTTATCATTTTTATTTTTAGTAAGTAATGAGCTCTAGGCTTCTTATTACTAATCAACACATGGTTTTTTTATTTCCACTTTTTAAAAAACAAAATGACAAAACATAAGCGTTAAAAACATAATTTCACAAACACTGCAGAACGATGGTGACACTGACCAAGAATTGTTGCTGACACTGCTATTCTGTGTCTTGGTATGTTAAGTCATTAGCTGAAATATGAAAATCTGAACTAAGACTGGAAACATTATTTGGTGATTTCATTGCATAATGTCTGAAGTAGGGCTTTTCAGTGTTGATCACTATAGTCATGGTGGTCATTCTCCTGGCCTCAGTTGTGAAATACGAGAAAAGGCCTTCTCTGGGCTTTCTTGGAATGCAGAGTAGCATGGGGGAAAGAACTAGAACCATCATGGGTTATTGTGAAGTTGACCACATCCCTGAGCAAACTGAAAATGTGTAAACTTGTGTAAGACTTAGAATATATGACTTGAATAAGGAGTAGTTTTAACAAATAATTAAGATGGCTTTAATATAAAATATCTCATTATTCAAAAATGAATCTCAAAACATTGCTAACTGGTTCTTAAAAGCCATCTCCAGATAGCCTGTGATCCATTTCTTTTCTTATTTTAGGTTGGTAATTTAGATAATACCAGCAGAGGCATTGATGGTATAGTGGTTAGCATAGCTGCCTTCCAGATAATGCCGTAAGGAGGGATTTGATTCTGGTGTGCTTGACAGTTGTGTTACTATGTATGGATTGATTAAGATTCGTGCTATTCTTTTCATTTAATGAGTGTTTGTCATCCCTAGTTTTGTCACTGTTTTGATGTTTTGTCTTTGGTAAATTATCATTCCCATTCTCGTTCTATAAAGTCACGCTTTCTAAGACTCTTCCTATATTAAATTGCTGTGATTTCAGTGTAATGATTTGTTATTTCAATTGTAGAAGTTTGTGCATTTATTCTAATAATTTCCGTTCAATCATAAGGCTATGTTGCCAATACTGTTCCTTTATGCAGTCACTTGAACCTAAGGTTAAATTTGATTTTTATAACTCTTCAGATTAATTGCCTTTTACCTTGGAAAACCCTTGTGATCCAATAAATGAGCTCAAATTAGAATGAGTACAGAGAAGTTAGATTTCTCCCACCACAGTTATTATATAATTTGGTTATTCATCACAGTTAAATTGTCTTATTCTTCCCATATTTTAATTCTATATTTTTTCTTACCATTTTCCATGAAAGTCACTGGAAAAATGAGGAAATAATGATGTTAAAAATTTTTAGATTTTATACGAGGATCTTATTACCTAAATTATAGGAGCCCCTTTTTCTTTTTTACTGATAAAAGGATTATCATTTTACAGTATATTATTACAATGAATCAAATCTGGTAATGAAACAGCTGTCAAACTTAATTGAAATTCTGTTAAAAATTTCAGCTCTGAATTTCCTTTTTTCATCCAAGCACTTTTCAACATTTGAAGTTATATGATTTTACTTTATTTTGTGTTTTATTGGAGTCTACTGTCATTCGTTAAAAATTTTACTGAAGCCATCCCTGTGGTATACTGTTTCCTCAGATTAAATTAAGAACACTTTTAGACTAACAGAAAGTGATTAAATAGGACATTTAGGTTGTAGAAAACTTCTTTGCTTCAAGTACTAATTCTTATCATTTGCTAAAAATCCCTGTATTTTCCTAAATGTTCCACTTGCTTTCACTAACCTAATATATCTGTGATCAGCATATACTGATAATGAGCCTGGAAGTCAGGCGACTAAGACTGGTCTTGTTTTGTTGCTTTTGAAGTCTGAGGCTTTGGGTGAGTCACTTCCCTTCTCTGGGCTATAGTTTTCCAAGAGGAAGAATGAAGAGGATTAAGTAGGTGATTTCTAATGTTCTATTCAGGCTTTACATTCTATTTAATTCAATTGTAAGGGAAAGCTTTATTTTTCTCAGAATTGTTTTTTGTATCTTATAGTAATAAAAACTGATTCCCTAAAGCATTCTTCAAAGACAGTTTAACACACTACTACTTAGTGTATTATCAACATTCCCTGGAGTATTGCAGTAGCGTCTTGGTTGGGAGCCATTAGTAGACCCGGAACCGAAGACACAGAGGCACATGGCCTCTGCGAATATCACCAACACTGCTCACATTCTAGGGAGATGTTTCTTCATGTGTCTTATCCTTAAACAAAAGGTGACGGTTTCAGTGCCAGGACTGTTTCTGGTTATGTTACTGAGAACATTGGAGACAGACGCTGCTTCATAATGCAGGGAGGATTTGAGCTGTAAAAGAGCTTAGGTGAGAAAAAAGGCAAATTAATTAAGTTCTCAAATCCTTCCTCTCAAAAAGCATAATTGCAATAATTCTTTCATGATGAAGTATCATTTTTCAGTGGTGGCAAGCCTTCATTCTCTGGCTTCTCCTCGCATCCCAAGGTGTTACGAAATAGACGGTCTTTGCAACATTTGCATATGACAGCTGAGGAACATTTTTTCCAATATGCAGAAATCCATATTTCTTAAATTTGTATTCATGTATGTCTACACATAAAGTGTGTAAAACATGATATCAATTTTTTACGTTGGCAACAAGATAGATAAGTATTGACTGTTAAGTATTACAAGAATATTTAATGAGAAATAAATTTATAAAAAAACATGTATCAGCATTATTTAAATAATTTAAGATATTGTTGATGGCAGTCCTATGTGAATAGTTCTAATAAATCTGACACAGGAAAAGGTGTGAAAACCAGAATTTTGGTCAAAATCTAGAAGCATTATTTGTGCCATGTACAACATATATTTTAATCTTGTTCTTTGGAAAGATGGCTTAAACTCTGTTGATAGTGATGACATTCCTTGGAACAATTCAAAAATTATATATCGTATTTATGGATCTGTCCCCAAGTGGGATATCTTGTTGAAGTCCATGTCAGATTTGCTCTTAAAACTATTCAAACACACCATGGGAATGATGTCATGAAAACAATTAAAATTTAATTTAGGCATGGTCCAAGATACATTAGAACATAGTCCAAGATACATCTGGAGAAGAGATCTTCCAGTAAGGAACAAATTCTATCTGTTGCCTTCTCCACTGATAAGAGTTTCTAGGGATTTGGTCTCCTTCTCTCTGGTAAATGGAAGGAGACACTTAAAAATGGACATTTCCCTTACACGTGTAAATGTTTCTTACAAAAGTATAACTCATACTTGGTTTTCAGAATTTTTCCCTTTCTGCTATTTCTTAGAAAATAACCAGGTTAAAATAATATGCCATATACACTACCAAATGTAAAACAGATAGCTAGTGGGAAGCAGCCGCATAGCACAGGGAGATCAGCTCAGTGCTCTGTGACCACCTAGAGGGGTGGGATAGGGAGGGTGGGAGGGAGACGCAAGAGGGGGGAGATATGGGGATATATGTATACGTATAGCTGATTCACTTTGTTATACAGCAGAAACTAACACACCACTGTAAAGCAATTATACTCCCAATAAAGATGTTAAAAAAAATAATACGCCAAAGAGACATATTTTGGGTGCAAATTCTTCTCCCTTACATCTCTTTGGTAGCAAATGGTTATTTTGAATTTATGCTATTCAGATATTTGGTATGAACAGTTGTTTACTACTAATAATGTTAACAAAAGCGTATAAACATATTTTTGAAGGATGGAAAGTATTATAAAAGTTTTAGAAAAAAACTTAATTGAAAGAGACTACATGGGAAATGTACAACAGAAGTGGCATTCCAATATAACACAAAAGAATTAGAACAAGGGAATGAAAATGTTTACAATTCTATGAAGAAGCTTCAGGTAAAAGTAATCCCCAGATTAATTTCTAAAAATACTACTTTCTGTCCATTATAGAACAAAGAATAATTTCACCTTATGAGAGAACTGAATAAATTGAAAAATATAGCTTTGCTTTTTGGTTTCCTATAAAATAAACGAGCATTGTAGAATTTGAAAGAAGAAATAGTAATAGGATATAGATATTGCTTGAAAATCACATTGTATGCAATAGTACTTTATATAATGAAATTAAAATATAAGTTTTTCTGTAATAACAATGATTTATCATGTGCAACACTGTTAAAATATTCAGACATCATAGGTAAAAATCATGGTTCATTTGCAAACCTAAGTATGGCTCACGTAATAATACTGTTGATCATTTCAGATGCTACTGCCTTAGCAGTGTTAAGTTTCTCCAAAACGAAATTACAGTTGCCCCTTAAACAATGTGAGGGTTAGGGGCACTGACCCCGTGCAGTCAAAAATCCACTTTAGGGCTTCCCTGGTGGCGCAGTGGTTAAGAATCCACCTGCTTATGCAGGAGACACGGGTTCGAGCCCTGGTCCGGGAAGATCCCACATGCCATGGAGCAACTAAACCTGTGCGCCACAACTACTGAGCCCGCACTCTAGAGCCCGCGAGTCACAACTACTTAGCCCACATGCCACAACTACTGAAGCCCGCGTGCCTAGAGCCTGTGCTCCGCAACAAGAGAAGCCACCGCAATGACAAGCCTGTGCACTGCAACAAAGAGTAGCCCCACTCGCCGCAACTAGAGAAAGCCTGCATGCAGCAATGAAGACCCAATACAGCCAAAACAAAACAAAAAACATCCACTTTATATTTAACTTTATAAATCCACTTCATGTATAAATTTATAGTCGGCCCTCTGTATCCACAGTTCTGCATTCATGGATTCAACCAACCACAGATCGTGTAGTATTGTAGTATGTATTTATGGAAAAAATCCCCATATAAGTGGACCTGCGTGTTGTTCAAGGGTCAACTGTAATAAAAAAAAATGATATAAGAACCAAAATTGTTCAAGAAGGTTGTCCAATCTGACAGTACTGTCAAAAGAACACAAATTATGTGATAAATGTATTACAGCACAAGTTTTTTCTGAAATGAAGACAAAGAAAATAAATGTTATAAAATAAATTATTATGAATATTCAACTTATTTTTCATTTTCAAAATCGTCAAAACATCAACAGAACACCTAGATAAATACAATAATAGACCAGTTGTTTTTGATATTTGGTTGATTTTCACATATAAATCATAGCTATACACATATATTTCAATTTTGATTCCTTGGTTTGTGGTCCCCCTTCTAACATCTTCAGAGTGAATCAAGCCCTCATACTTAGAACCTCCCTGATTTTTCCTTCTGCACCATCTCTTCTGCCACCAGTGGGGGAAAGTCCTCTGCTTTTAAGGGTATATGTGATTAAACTGGATCCACGTGGATAACCTAGGATAATATCCTTATTGTATGATCCATAATCTTAATTAAATCAGCAAATCCTTTTGCCCTAAAACACAATATATTCACAAGTCACAGGGATTAGGGCATGGACATCTTTGGGGAGCCATTCTGTTTACCACAGGAGACATTACCAGAAATAGAGTTGCAGAGCTAAAGGGCATAAACAGTTCGAGGCTTCTTGATACCTGTTAGAAGAGTGGTACTAGTGCATATTCCTCCTAGCAGTATCTGGGATGACATGTTTCACCACATGCTTACCCGCATCCACTATCATCATTTTTTAACCACTACTAATTTGATGGTGGGAAAATCTTGAATCTTTGCTTTCATTTGTTTATTCAGCTACTGGGGTAGGGGGAATACTTTTCCATATATTTGATAGGTATTTGCGTACCCTCATTTGTGAACTGTCTGTTCATTTTCTTTGTCCATTTATTGATTGGATTTTGAGTATTTTTTCCATAGATCTATATAAGCTGATGAACATATTCACCTTTAACAGTGTATGGTTTGTGAAAAAAAGTCATAAAGATTTTACAAATACAGAGAAATTCAGGTATCCCCCACTTTCTGAGAGTTTGCTTTATGCCACTTGGCTTTTATGAAAGATCTAAATTAGTGCCTGTTTTCACTACCCGAAAGAAATCCAAAGAGGATTTTTGCCTTTTGCGAAAAAAGGCGAAAAACGAAAATAACGTCAGCATTTGTTTTGCAGGGAGCTGAGCCTTTATAGAGGCCGCGCGCACCCTGAGTATCGAGATTGTCATGGCCAAGCTCCTTCCCGGGAACGACACTCAGCATTTCAGCATCCAGCCGCCATAGCTTTGAGCTGTGTCTGTGAGCATCTGTGTTTTGTCTCCATTCATTCTCTGCCTCCCATAGCAAGATGTGTCCTAAGGTAATTGCTGCTTTGCTTTACACCATTTCAGTTCACAGGTTTCATAGGGACACTCTACTTTCAGATAGTGGGGGAAACCTGTGCTCAAAAATGAATATTACTTATGATCCCATTGGGCTATTTGGTACAAGTACATGCAGTCTTTATATCTATACATTTTCGCACAGTTGATGTAATACTATATATGGAAATTAGCATTTTGCAAATAAAATTATAACAATTTTTCCTATGGGGAAATTTATTTATAAATATACCAGTTGCATAATACTCGATCATGGGGATGTGTTATAAATTGAAATATTAACTACTTGCCATATATGAGGCAAATTTTTCACCAGTTTTCAGTTTTCCCTTTGGATTTCAGCTAGATGTTTTAAATTCATCTATTTTTAAGGTTCCTGTTTTACCACTTTGTAGTTTCCTGCATTACATCTAAGTTTCCCCAAATGTAAGATAAATATTCATTACTTTTTCTGAAAATAGGTGATTTAAAAATATTTCACACTTAAATTCTTCTAGAATTTACATTTGCGTATATTGTGACGTGGAATTTTTAATGTTTTCCTGTTCTCTCAACTCCATTCCAATAACTAAAGAGTCTCATTACTGGATTTCCCTGGTTGTGCAGTGGTTAAGAATTCGCCTGCCAATGCAGGGGACACGGGTTCAAACCCTGGTCGGGGAACATCCCACATGCCGCAGAGCAACTAAGCCCGTGTGCCACAACTACTGAGCCTGCACTCAAGAGCCCACGAGCCACAACTACTGAAGCCCACGCGCCTAGAACCCGTGCTCCGCAACAAGAGAAGCCACCGCAATGAGAAGCCTGCGCACTGCAATGAAGAGTATCTCCTGCTCGCCGCAGCTAGAGAAAGCCCGTGCAGCAAGGAAGACCCAATGCAGCCAAAAATAAAATATACATAAATAAGTTTATTTAAAAAAAAGAGTCTCATTACCGTTTGAAAATAATTTTTTTCTTTGTTTGTTTTTTTGTGGTACGCGGGCCTCTCACTGTTGTGGCCTCTCCCGTTGCGGAGCACAGGCTCTGGACGCGCAGGCTCATTGGCCATGGCTCACGGGCCCAGCCGCTCCGCGGCATGTGGGATTTTCTGGGACCGGGGCACGAATCCGTGTCCCCTGCATTGGCAGGTGGACTCTCAACCACTGCGCCACCAGGGAAGCCCAATTTTTTTCTTTTATGTTAACTTTTGATACTTCTTTTATCATGTAGTAAAGTGACATATATTAGAGTGTGTTCTTTGGCTATATATTCCATTCCATAAAACTGTTGATTCTTGTGCCATTTCTATACTGGTTTAATGATTTTTTATAATGTGTTTAATATCTGGAAATACATAAAATTATAAAAAAATATTAGCAATTTCTGTCAAGTTATCTTTCCAGTTTATCTTCAGAATTATTTTTAAATTTCTCTGGATAAATTGTATAGGTATTTTGATCAAGTTTATATCAAATACATAAATCTGTTTGAGAGGAATTGAGTTTTGATATTTATACTCTTGTTCAAAATCATGGTATGACTTCATTTATGTAGATTTTTAAAAATTTGCTCATTGCTGATCTTCCCTGTGCTGTGCAGCTGCTTCCCACTAGCTGTCTATTTTGCATTTGGTAGTGTATGTGTGTCCATGCCACTCTCTCACTTTGTCCCAGCTTGCCCTTCACCCTCCCTGTGTCCTCAGGTCTATTCTCTAGGTCTGCGTCTTTGTTCCTGTCCTGCCCCTAGGTTCTTCAGAACCTTTTTTTTTTTTGATTCTGTGTGTATGTGTTGGCGTGAGGTGTTTGTTTTTCTCTTTCTGGCTTGCTTCACTCTGTGTGGCGGTCTTTGGGTCCATCCACCTCACTGCAGATGGCTCAATTTCGTTTCTTTTTATGGCTGAAGAACTCATTTTTAAGAAACCCTGCAGGGGATTTTAAGATAACTTACCCAGAGACCTGTCATAAATATTGCTAAGGGACTTACCTGATGGTCCAGTGGCTAAGGCTCTGGTGCTTCCAATGCAGGGGGCCCAGGTTCAATCCCTGGTGAGGGAACTAGATCCCACATGCCACAGTTAAAAAAAAAAAGATCCCACCTGCTGCAACTAAGACCCGGTGCAGCCAAATAAGTAAATAAATATTAAAAAAAAAAAAGAAAGAAAAAAATTTTGCTCATTAAAGTTTATATTTTCTTCATGTAGATCCCACACTTTTTTTTTTTGCGGTACGCGGGCCTCTCACTGTTGTGGCCTCTCCCGTTGCGGAGCACAGGCCCCGGACGCGCAGGCTCAGCGGCCATGGCTCACGGGCCCAGCCACTCCACGGCATGTGGGATCCTCCCGGACCGGGGCACGAACCCATGTCCCCTGCATCGGCAGGCGGACTCTCAACCACTGCGCCACCAGGGAAGCCCCACACACTTGTTTTTAAGATCATTCTTAGGTGCTTTATTTTTTAATTGATGCTGTGAATGGAATGTTTCCCCCTATTATATGTAACTTGAGTACTGATATGCACAGGAGCACTATTAATTTTTGAGCTTTCAATTTTAGTTTTCTAGTTGAAAACTTCTCTTATTTCTGGTAGCTATTCAGTCAATTTTTTTTCTAAGTCTATAATTATAATTTGCAACAATGATGTAATTTTCGTATTTTTCACTGGTACTTTTTATTTCTGTTTTAATAGATTGACTAGAACTTCCGAAGTAAAGTTAATGTTAGGTAGTCATGGTGAGAGTACTTTTGCTTTCTTCCTCATTTTAATGAGTGAACTCTACTGTGTCTCTAAGAATGATGTTACTTTTTGTTTGGAATAACTCCTTTAATTTTCACTTCCTTTTTGAGATGTGGAACTCATTGCATTTGTTTTACTCTTCTTCCTTTCTTCTACGTCTTTGCAATTACAACCTGGGGTTGTGGAATCCATTTTTATAATTTACTTTTATTTTTATTTGTTTTTTTGTACAATGTCATTTTCTTATTTCTAATTAACTACAAAATTAAATTAGTAATCACACTAAAAACAATTATTTAGAGTATATATTTACAGATATTTAGAGTATATATTTATATGACAGCCTGTTCCTTCAAATTTTTCCAAAGTTGCCTTGACTTTTAATTGATTATCTCTTGATATTTTCTTTCTTTTTTTTCAAGCAAACATTTTCAAGTAGTTTAATTTGGAAGGACCTTCAAATATTTTATTCATGAAGAGTACCAGGTTGGCATAATTCCTGAGTGATAGCATGCTTACAAATATATTCACATATGAACGACAATTTTTCTGAGTGAAACTGCCACAGAAACTTCCATATCCTTCAGGAGTTTAGCATTGCAGACGAGCCTGGGGTTCAACCTAATTCTTTTGAGAGCTAGCTTTTCTTCTCCTTCTTCCTTTGTAGTATTTTAATAGATATTCATGAGATTCTTTCTTTATAATTGAAATCTAGAAATTTCACCAAGGGAAAACGTAATCGTGGAATTAATTTTATTCATGTCCTTAATACATTTTGAGCACTTTCAGTCTTCAGGTAAAAGGTCTTTGTCTAGAGATGGAAAGCTGTCTTTGCTTATCAACTCTGTTCTCTTCGTTTTATACTCTTTTTCAAGATCACCAGTTATCTGTAAGTTGATCAATATGTGTTCCATATTGATCTCATCTTTATCATAGAATTTTAATCTTTTTATCCCTTTCCTTTATGACCTGGAAGAACTTGTTTAAGTTTCTCATATTTTTGGTTATTCTTCAGTGATAGCTCAGACTTATTACATATTGATGATGTGTTAAGTGTTCTGTGTGCACAATCTCATTTAATTCTCCCAACCACCCTGTGAGTGAAGTTCAGTTATCATCTCTCTTTTCACAAATATGATAACTAAGGCTCAGAGAGTTGAAGTAATTTGTATAAGTTCATACAGGTGGTAAGTTTCAACCCCAGAGTCCATGTTCCTAAGCACTTCATCATACAGTTTCTCCAGAGTGAGTCGGGTATTCATTTTCTCCATTATAGTTTTTCATTTTGCAGCTGTGATTCCCATCTTTTCCTTTTTTCAAATTATCCCTTATTCCTAATGTTTGATCTGGTTCACTAGAGATATTTTCCTCCTGAGTCTCGTGAAGAATATGAATTATTTTTGGAAACAATAATTTTGCTGTGTCCCATGCTTAGAACAAGGAACAGTATTTTAAAAAAGCTTTGTAAAGTCATTACTGAATTTTTAAAATGTTGAAGAAATTAGTAGGTTACAAAATAACTGCTATAGCATGCCTTATATGAGTACTTTATTTTAAAATATAGTTATCTACCTCTTTGGTAATAAGACCTTGGTAATTTCATCAATTTATTAAAAAATACTTCTTATGAACCTACCAGCTATATCTCAGGTGGGGGGAAAAAGGCATTCCAGCTAGAATGTAGCAGGATAATAAATTGTGCTTTTTCAGTTTTATAGGAATTTTGGCTTAAATCCTAAAGCTAAGGACAACAGTGCTGGACATATATCATGCAGGACATAACTAAAAGCTAGAAAATTGGTCCAGTGACCTGTTCTCCATCTTTCCTTTATAAGTGAATATGAAACGTTTTAAAGGGGATTACTGAAGGAAAGTTTTAGGGATAGAAAGTAGAATGGCTTTTTAAAGGTTTTCCACTAAACTTGAGTTGGAAGAGGGTTCCATAAGAACCACTTGCACAGATTCAGTATGCCTGTAAGGGGAGAGTAGCAGTACCTTCTCAGGATGGAAACTTCCAGAACTACAGAAACTCATATGAGCAATTCATGATCCCACTCAGGTGGAGGTCAGTGAAAGAGTTCTTGGGAGAATTAGACAGTATCTTTAAGGGGAGGGGGCATAAATGAACGTAGAAATTAAAAGTGGATCAAGTAGTTCCGAAAGGCAGTGTAAGGAGAGAGACTCAGTAGTGGGCAACTGTACTTTGATCTTTGGTGTGTCAAAAATGAGTGATTTTCCTTTGGGCCAAGTGGATAGCTCAGAAGGTAGTCAGCTTGAGTCATCTTGATGTCTTGATGCCGAAGAAAGCTGCTTCCCCGAAAGAAAGGACTCACAGAGGGAGAAGCTATGGGTCTACTGCCAGGGGCAGAAGCTTCGAGGGTGTTGCGAGAAGTCATCCAGAGAAAGTATTGCCCAAGTGGAAGAATTTCTTATTGAGGACAGTGGCCAGTGCTCGGAAGAATGACTAATGACCCCACAAAAAACCCAGCATGTGGACACATGTTAGGAAACGGAGCCCTGAAGGCGAGGTTTATGAATACAGCAGCTAATGCAAGACTTGCCCCTTTTCCTCTAATTCTCCTAGTCCTTCCCAACTCCGGAGGAGTCGGTTAGTTATTGATTGCTATGTGAGAAATCATCCCCTGAGTTAGTCTCTTAAACACAATAAAAATGTATTTTTCTCACAGTTTTGGGGGGTCAGAAATTCTGAAGTGTCTTGGTAGGTAGTTCTGACTCAAGATCTTCCATGAGGTTGCCGTGTCCAGATGTCGTTTACACAGATCAGGCCTATTGAGTATGAGAGGGGACTACGAAACAGTGTGACTACCGGTGGGGGTGGGTGGGTGAGGATTATTGGAGGTCATTGAGGCTGGTCCCCTCTGGCCAGCAGGAGATGGTAGAGTTGAGGGGAGAGTGAAAGAAGAGACCAAGCACTGCCTGCTCAACCCTCTTCCTCATGGCAGATCCCAGAGCCTAACTCAGGAGAGGGGCAGAAGCTCTGAATCAGACTTAAGGCTGAACATGAATCCTAGTTACTAAATGTCGGACACTTGTAAGCTCCATTTGCTTGGGAGAGGCCCTGTTTACTCCTGTACTCCTAGAATGCAGCCAGATTTTGCATTTTCCCTGGATATTTCATTTTTAATAAAGTATTAATATTAATAGTTGCATTAGAACATGTCAGGGTAGCTTTGGCAGATCTGTGATGTATATTTCTGCTTTCTGACTTGGTCTCATCGCGCGGTGTGTGAGACAATTGTATAGTGGATAGTGCAAGCCCATTTCTCTTTCTCTGACCTTTAATTGTTTTTTTAATTTTTAAAAAATCCAATGTGTATTATTTTTAAAATTATTTATTTATGGCTGCGTTGGGTCTTTGTTGTGGTGCACGGGCTTCTCATTGAGGTGGCCTCTCCTGCCACGGAGCACGGGCTCCAGGCATGCGGGCTCAGTAGCTGCGGCACGCAGGCCCAGCCGCTCCGCAGCACGTGGGATCCTCCATGGACCTGGGCTCGAACCTGTGCCCCCTGCACTGGCAGGCAGATTCCCAACCACTGCGTCGCCAGGGAAGCCCTCTGACCTTTATTTTTAAAGACAACATAGAAGATGTTTGTAGATATAATGAAGTGTGTGGCGTCTAGTGCTGGGAGTGAGTACTTCCTTCTAATCTCAAGTGGTGATGGGAGAAGTCATTGACTCTGCTGCCCTACAGGAGCCAGTTGTGCCATGATCTACGCCGAGAACTACTAAGTGCATGAAGCTACCAGGTCACCACTTGTCAGGGTCAGTGGGGAACATGGGACAATATAGGTTGTGTCCAAGAAATGTAGGACAGAAATTGGGGCTGAGCAGCCTTGCCGTAGTCTGTAGAGAGAGTAATCCACTTTTGTTTCCTATTGTGGTTTCTCATTTTTACAAAGTACTATTTGTTATTTAAAATTTTTTTGCAATTTACCTTTTCTGTAGCCGTGAGCTCCAAAAAATGAAAGTGCATATTAAATGAAAAAAGTAAGTACAGTACTCAATTTTTATCTCTCAAGAAAATTGATGATAAAAACAAAATATTCCTTTATTTCCCACACCCTCATTGGGGTTGTAGTGGTGTCCTTGATCAGGTGAAAATCAGAAATCACAAATCTGCTGAAGAAGTATCAGCAGCTGCTTGAAAACTTAGTCGTCATTTAAGAGCGTTACAGACGATGATGGTTTACTACTAACACGTAGCTGCAAAAGGCGTTTCCATGTTACTCTGTGAAACATGACTTGCCTTATAGGGTGAAAGTGCTATTCTAATTTAATTTTGCTCATTTTCAACTTCAAAAAATAATAGGATGGCTCATAGTGTGCTGGGTCCGCTAGCAGAAGAGGATCTTTGCAGTTAAAAGAGTTGAATTTCATATCAGTATTATCAGATACTTCAGATAAAAAATGAGTTTATTCAAGAATAGTACCACTTTTAAGAAACCAAATTTATGGAATCAAGACAAGGCTTTGGGAAGATCACTGTGTCAAAGATGAATTATATGACATTATTGCGAATGCTACTGTAAATTCACTTCAAAAGTTCAAAACGGAAGACAAAACATTTTCTTTTGTAATTTACATCTACATGTAAATGTATTTACATCTAAATAAATTTAAAATACAAATGCAATTTATTTCGTGGTGAAATACAAATACGATGATAATAAAAAATCTTGGTAGAGCCCAGCATTGTGGTAAAAACAATGTTCCTTCTAAAATAAGAAAGATATAGAGCAAAAATGTGCTTGGAATTGGTGGTAGTGCATAGGTAATTTATAGTTACATCTATAAAAGCAGCTATGTTCTACCAATTCAAATAGAAGCTATGGTTTCCAAAATTTAAAAATAGCATTACATATACACACAGTATTTCAGTTAGAATGTTTTTGTGAATGGTACCGTGTAATCACAAACCCAAAACGGCAGCATGATCGTTTAGACGTGTTTGCTGCCCTCGATCAATCTCATGTTCGAAGTGATCGCACCTTTGAAGCCCTGGTAAATCAACCCACGTGACCTATGTTATTTAATTTTTTTCCTCCTTGCAAGTCTTCTAAATTTTGGCCACTTTTTGTTCAAAATCAATAGATACATTTATATTCTTTACCAGAATGTCATCAGTGGAGAAGGTGTGGTGGCTCTGTAACGTGCCCACCGGGCTAGGCTGCACTCCTTGTCACAGGATTCCCTCTTTTGCTTAGTTGGGGCCATAAGAAACATTGTGCGTGAGTTTTGGTGGCTAGAAGACAAGCAGCAGCGATTGAGGCTTTTCACCTGGGAGAGGTGGAGGCACGTGATTTGTATTAGTTCACAGGCCTTTTCACTCATCTGCTGACTCAGCTCGTTGATACGGGGGCAGCGGCAGAGGCGGGGCCTCCACTGCTCCATCTTTCCCCGGATTCTGCTCCTTTCAGTCCTAGATCCGGTTGAGCGTCACAATGAAGGGCACCCGCTTTTCCTGCCAAACACCCACTGTATCGAGGTTGGAGGCAAGGAGAAATGGCGCAACTCCCGTCCATCTTCTTGGGGTCCTGCCCGAGCTCGTGGACTGCTGCTCACCTTTGTAAGTTTCGTCTTTTTCTTGCCTTCCCCGCTTTACGTCCATCTTCCCTTCCTGCCTTCCCCGTAAATATCACGTTCCTAAATCAGACACGGAGAGCTCACTTCGCTGCCGCGTTTGCCTAACGTGAAATCCCTGTAACAAGTCATATGAATGCTTTGGTGTATGTGTGTGTATATGTATTGTTATTGCAGCTGAAAAATCAAAACTATGCCCTTATTAATAAGTTGGAAATAATAATTGCAGTACCCGATGTTGGGGAAGAGTCTACTGTGTGGCAGGAACGGAAGGAAATTGAGTGTGGTTGGCTCATGGCAATGGGGGAGGCGTTGAAAATTTTGGAAAAACAGGCAGGAGCTGGATTTTGGAGCTTCGATTTCATTCTCCGTGCATTGGCAGGCTCTTGGGATGTTTCAGCAGGAGACTGATATGATTTGATTTCCGTTCAAGACGGTTCCTCTGAGAAGTGATTGAAGGGGTATAAAATGGAAATGAAGAGACAAATTAGGAGGTTCTTCCTGTAGACCAGGCAGGAAATGATGAAATCTTGGACCAAGGGAGATAACAAAGGAGATGAAGCCAAATAGATGGATTTCAGATATATTTTTGTTTTATAGCTGACAATTGAATAATTGGATAGACACAGATGATGGTGTTTTTACTGAGATGTATGCTTGCGTGTGTGGTTTGTATGTTTATGAGGAGACAGGTTTGCAAGAGTTCAGTTTACGTGTGTTCAGTCGGCTGGTCTCTGCTGCCCTCCCCTCTCCTTTGGCAGCCAGAAACCTCAGAAAAAAATATTTGAGGCTCAACAGTATCAGCCTTTTTAGACCTTATTCTCTTCTTATCTCTGTTCCTCTCCTCTTCCACTGGTTTCGGATTTTTATTCATCTATTTCCTTGGTAGTGATGCTTGATTCTTATATTTTATTCGTGTTTGTAAGCTGTTTTGAATTCTTCATGAAATAGTAAACATCTGTGGTTTTCAACCTGGGGCTGTTCTCCACTCCACCCCCACCCCCCCACCCCCCACGCCCAGGGACAATTGGGAATGTCTGGTTGTCCTAATTGGTGGGCAGGATGCTACTGGCATCTAATGGGTAGAGGTCAGATGGGCCGTTGAACATCCTGCAGCATGCAGGACAGCACCCTCACAACCAGGAGTTTTCTGGTGCAAAAGGTCAATAGTGCTGAAGTTGAGAATCCCTCATGTTGACTATAAATAATTTAATAGAGAAATATAAATTATAAAATTTACGAACACTTGATGAAATGTAGGGCCTCATTTGAAGGAAGAAGTGATGCCGTATTGATTTTTCCTTTCTTTTCTCTCCCTCTCTCCCTCCTTTCGTTCCTTTTTTCCTTCCTTTTAATTGGCTGTATTAATTGGACTTAAGGAGATAAGTAATAGGTCCCTTTATCCAATCCAGGGTGGTCCACAATAAACCTTGCAACTAGGCAAGCATGTTACAATTCTAGAAGTATGTTATAAAGGAAACGGAATTCTACAGCAGCTTCCTGGCTCTGAATAAAATCTGAGCTGGGAAGTGACATTTTCACCTGGTTACAAAGCTGACTCAAAAAGGAAATAACTCATTCATGAACCTTCCTGAATAGAAACTAGTTAGTTTTTATGCTTCCAAGTTTAGTTTGAAGAATTACTCACAGGCTTCAAGAATACAACCCCAAATGATTTACATGCTGAAAGAGACGGTGGGACTTTGTGAACCTCGTTTGAGAATTTTTTGGCTTTTTTAATCTACAAAGGAAATGGGTAAGGACCTTCTGATACCCACTATTTCAGTGGTACCTCGTTCATGCAGCCACTTCTGTCTTGGGTTGAAAAGTATTGCAGTATCCTGTATGCACACCTCGTACAGATAGCACAGCTATATTCCAAAGTAAGTGTGACCCAGAGGCCTATTGGAGTCTCCCTAACCTTTAAGATACACACTCTGAGAATTCAGTGGACCCGGGAAGTCTTCCACATTTTCCCCCAGGGGCCTCAGGTTCTCATGGTCGCCTCTGGCTCTGAGATCCCTTTTTCACTAAATTGTCGTGTTCCTGGATCATTTCCTCACCCTCCCTGTGCTGGCCCACCTCTGCAGTCGATCTACACCTGTGTGCACCTAAGACCCTTTCTTTTCAGTGCTTAACCCCCATACACACGTGCTCTTACACACACGCGTATAAAATGCAAACAGTATATATATTTCTGAGTGTACAATTCTACAGAATGTGTAAGAGAAGGGAAGTGACATTGCAGCAGTGTGGCTGAGTGAGATTTTTTAAAGTGCCCCAGGTGATTGTAATGTACAGCCAAGATTGACAATCAACAGCTTAAAAGTAATTCTGGTGTTGCTTCTTAACAGTTTTTTTCACCTTGGTACATACTGTGTAGGCAGCTTGAATCACATTTGTATATAAACTTCACGAGAGCTGGGTTTCTCTCTGTCTTGTTCATTGCTTTCCAGCACCTAAAAATAGGCCCTGGTAGATGGTAGGTGTGAGATAACATTTGTCGAATAATAAATGAATGAATGAATCATTCAATCAGTTGGTATAGCCAAAGCCACAGATTCCAAAATATTTTAAACTTTGTAGTAGATATAATGGGATGTTACTTTTGCTTCACATTTACTGCCTTGAGTTTTAATACATCTCATGAGTGGTGAATTAGAGCAGAACTTCTTTCTAAAGTCTAACACTCTGAGGAGGGGTCTTTGAACTTCCTAAAATTGTATGCAAAGTTTTGCTCGTCTGCTCTTTTTCCGACGTAAGAAGTTCCATAACTTTCCATACAGTCTCAAAAGTGGTGCAATGACCCAGAAAGTTTAAGAATTACTAAGTCAGAGGATGTATAGTTCTTTCACTGCCAGATCTTTTCTTCTGAGAGGTTTCCCTAGGGTTCCTTTAAAACATCAAGTTGCCTTCCACATTTAAAATAGGGTTTAGGGCTTCCCTGGTGGTGCAGTGGTTAAGAATCTGCCTGCCAGTGCAGGAGACACGGGTTCGAGCCCTGGTCCGGGAAGATCCCACATGCTGCAGAGCAGCTAAGCCCGTGCACCACAACTACTGAGCCTGTGCTCTAGAGCCCGCGAGCCACAACTACTAAGGCCCATGTGACACAACTACTGAAGCCCGCGCACCTACAGCCCGTGCTCCACAACAAGAGAAGCCACTGTAATGAGAAGCCTGTGCACCGCAACGAAGAGTAGCCCCTGCTCGCCGCGACTAGAGAAAGCCCGCGCAGCAACGAAGACCCAACGCAGCCAATAAATAAATGAATGAATGGGTTTAGCAGGTGAAAATCCATACATTTCACACACGTTTTCAGCAATTCATTTGTTGAATAATATCATATTCACTCGTGGTGCTTACAAAATGGGAGATGAAAATTGTAAGTAAGTGAAGGAAACACTGCAGAGGCCTGAATTTCTGGTGGTTTCATATCTGCTTCCCTTGACTCCAGGCAGATTTGGCCAATTACAGGAGCAAGGGTTTAAAAGGCTTCTGACTTCCCATAGGTGTGATTGATTCTGCAAATGTGCCAGTTCCCCTGCTCCCTCTAATTATCTGATTGAAAGCACCAGTTGCTCAGAAGTGCTAAGCAAATAGCCTCTTGTTTGCCAGGAGCTGTAGCAAGTAAGGATTTTGAGCTGGTAAAGGATATATAACGCCCTCTGATTGTTCCTTACAGCTTTGGGGAATAGTCAAATGTCTTCTGCTATTCTGTGCATTGGTTAAGTTCTATTTTCAGATTGGTTTTCTTTCTGTTAAAATAAACCACGTTTAGCTTTGCGTCGTCATCATTCAGAACAGTTCCTCTAACACGTATTCATATTGTGTTTACAGTTTGCAAATTACTGCAAACCATCTCCATTTAATAAGAATAATTCAGCTCTGTAAGGAAATGGTTAAAAATCACTTTAGAAACTGGAAAAACCCACGAACATATTTGTATATAAATATAATTAACATTCTTGGTTAAATTTTGGATGATACTGAATTTTGTAAAACAGTGTGAGTTACAATACTTTTTCTAATTTTTTACATAAGCTAATTTTGAGCTTATCTATATTTAATTTCAGCTGGAACTTGAGGTATATAAGAATACTAGTAAGAACTTAGGAGGTGTTTTTTAAGATAAATTTTGTCCCCCTAGATACACATGTGACTGTTGTAGATTTTAGAATGTCTCAGACTGTCAGGTTCTCCTCACTGCGAATTTAAAACTGATGAGTACACCCCAGCTTTTAAAAAGGGCCCTAGAGTGTTTGATTTTAATAGAAGTTTTGCATCCCTTGCAATTTATACTAATATTCCATGACTTGTGGCATTCTTTACAGATTTCCTGACCCATAGGTCTTGAGTGTAATCTCACATCAAACAGAATCGTCTTTATCATCCACTGCCACTGGTTTTGTGTGAAAAATAAATGCTTTTCTACTTGAGGGGTAATGATATATTTAATTCTAGTGAAAGCTGTTACTCTTGTTCCAAGTTTTCAGAGTCGGATTCAGAGCTTAAAATTCTACAGTCCCAATATTTTATTTTTTTAAATTTATTTTATTTTATTGAAGTATAGTTGATTTACAATGTTGTGTTAATTTCTGCCGTACAGCAAAGTGATTCAGTTATACATCAATGTTGTGTTAATTTCTGCCATACAGCAAAGTGATTCAGTTATACATATACATTCTTTTTCATGTTCTTTTCCATTATGGTTCATCACAGGATATTGAATATAGTTCCCTGTGCTATACAGTAGGACCTTGTCGTTTATCCATTCTACATGGCATCTGCTAATCCCAAACTCCCAGTCCATCCCTCCCCCATCCCCTTGGCAACCACAAGTCTGTTCTATGTCTGTGAGTCTGTTTCTGCTTCATAGATAAGTTCATTTGTGTTATTTTTCAGATTCTACATATAAGTGATTGATATTGTATGGTATTTATCTTTCTCTGTCTGACTTACTTAACTTAGTATGATAATCTCTACGTCCATCCATGTTTCTGCAAATGGCATTGTTTCATTCTTCTTAATTACAGTCCCAACATTTTAAAAGAATATAATTGGGTATAGTAAGTTTGTCTCTTAGAATAATAAATGCGATATTTGACATATCAGATAAAATGGATTCCTGAAATGAAGTCATCTTAATAACAGAACTTTTCTTCCACTTAAAAATTCTCCCTTCCACAGTCAAAAGGGGTCATAATGTGGAATCAAGTCATTTGCAATTGATTAAAGGCATATGAATGATCAGTCTAACTCACATGGGGCACATTACTACACCCTTTGAACCAAAACAGAGACGAAAGGTAACAAACGTTAACTGAGCATCTCCTGTGTGCCAGGCCCTAAGTCCATTACCTAACGTAATTGTTACCTTATAGCAGTAATGTCGAGGCTGATGACTGTCAGGGATTTGTTGGAGGTGACACATGTAGAAACTAGCAGAGGAGAAACTCAAAACCAGATCTTTCTCATTATCAAGGTTGTGCTGTAGCCCATGGAAGTGCTGCCACAGAAAGGGTTCTAATGAGAGGGACCAGCAGAGTAATCATGAAAATGCCTCGTCTGTACAAAGCACTTGGCACTTACTATGCTTTTGCACTTGCTTTTCGTTAAGCACCCATATTTTATGGGACTCAGGTTTGTGAGTCCCCTTGTTAACCTTGGGGAATAACTTAAAGATGAACAATATATACTCTCTGCCCTTACGGAGTTTATAGTCGAGTGGAAAGTTGGACGTGTGAAAAATACACAGTATGAAATAGCACAGGGAACAGATGACAAAGGCAGAATCTGAACCCAGGACTGCCTCACTTCAAAATGCTATAACAGAAGTAAAACAAAAGTGTCCTCAAATATAGAGTGAGTGAATGAATGAATGGCACCTTGAGGGGATTCACTTATTCAGTAAGCCTTTCCCGATTGCCTGCCGGTACCAGACATGATGCTAGGTGTGGGGGACTTAAATATATCCATGTTTTTGAGGAAGTTACAATTGCAGTATTAGGTAAGTGTGCCAAGAATCATATGTTGATGGTCAGTGAAAAGAAAAGGAAGTGGGTTCTTTATGGTGACAGGGCTAGTAAAGGGCATACCTGGACTTTGAACTCAGATCTAACTCAAAAACCATCAGTCAATAAAATTACCAAGGGCAAAGGAGAGAGAACAGTTAAATAAAGAAGACTTGGGGAGCATGGAGCCTAAGATGAAAGGACAAATGGTAGAAGCACCACTGAAGTGCTCTACTGTACCCCAAAGTGGAGGATGAAGCCAACCAGCAGATGAAAGTGAAAGGCACTAGGTATTAGGGTCCCAACGAGGCTGTATATTTATATTCACATCATGATTCATGATGTATTCTTCAAATTTAAGCAAATCCTTATGTAGCGCAGCAGCTCCCCCTATTCCTCATGTGCAAAGAGAATAAAAAAGATAGGTCTCTGCCCTTGAAGGGATTTTGGTCTAGTGAGGGATCAAAGGAAACCTACAAAGACAATTGCTATGGTAAAGTCAGAGATGGCTTCAAGTGGACGGATAAACTGAAGTTTCCCAGTAGAAGAGGGAAAGAAGGCTGATCCAGGTAGAGAAATCCTGACACAAGGCCAGAGGTTTGGAAGTCTGACTTGTTGGAGAAATAGCCTGTGACCCAGCCATCTTGTCCCCTAGCTGCTGACTGGAATCCTCCATGCAAGAGTGTGAAAACCCTTGTAAGTTAGTTTTATAGAGGTCAGGGAGGAGATGAATGGAATTAAATTAGGCAGGAGATGAAAGGTTGAGACTGTAGTGCACTCATGCAGATTGGAGTTTAAAATAGATCATGTCCTGTGGGGATGTTTAAAGAATAGGCCAGGTGCCCTGATTGAAAGTGCTATGTATAGAGGCCTATAGGCAGCAAACCAGATTTCATAATAGAGATGTTCAAATAGCTTTGCTTATACTAGGTGGTGATTGCCCAAAACCATCTGGGGATGTAGTTCGGAGGTTCTAGCTCTTCAAAAAAATTGAATAAGACTTCGAATACTCTCATGCAAGCATTATAACAGCTATTTAAAAAGTGAGTTGGGGCCAAATTCACTTCTTAACAGCACGTAGTCTTTTGATAAATTGTGTCATGTAATGATTTGATGCGTGTAGACTGGAATTAGGTTTGTTTTCTCATCTCTGAAGGTCAGTGAAATAGAGGTGGTATATTTCTAATCTGAAGTAAAGCGGTTGGCGGTGGCCGAGCTGTAAGCTGTGTGGGATAGCGCGTCGTAATGAGAAATGCATCGCCGTCAACCAAGAGAGATGTGTGATTGAAAATCATTACTGCAAAAGGAGGTTTTGCTGATTGAATGCTTTTAAAATAAGCAAGTCTTACAACTGTTAGTAACGTGAGTGTGGCCTTCCCCAGGCTGTTGCTCTGGAATTGTCACGAAGATGAATAATGCTGTTTGGCAGTCACTACTGTTTAGGTCTCTATCACCACACTACTCTGGGGACATCTCCTCCTAAACCGTGCGGGGAATCCTCACAATATCTTATTTTGAAATGTGAATGAAATGTACTTTGATTCCCGTGTTGATTCCCTTAACTGAGTCTTCTAAAGGATGAAACCTGCCTTCTAAACACATTTAGACTGCAAAAAAGTCATGGCGAGTAAAATTAAAGAAACAGTCACTTCTCCTTCAAATGCAGCTATCTGTTCTCAAGTATCTGCTATGTAACGGGAGCTCTACTCAGATGTTCACGTATGTGATGAGGTGTCATTACAATAACCTCATGAGAAGGGTTTAATTATCCTATTTTACAGATGAGGAAACTGGTCGAAGAAGTAAAGTGATTTTTGTTAAGGTTCACACAGGGGTTAAGCTAAAGGTGAACATTCCATATAAATACTCTGCTTTCTTTAAAATCTCCAGGAATGCTTTGCCTTAAGATACTGTTAATGTTAACCAATGAAGGGCAAATTATACATTCAGGTCACATCAATCCAGCAGAAGGAGGAAAAAGTTTTTATTAAATTGAGAAAGTAGAAAGAGAAAAATCTATTTATTTATAGAACTTTTATGTTCCACTGATTGAGTTGCTTAATAATACTGAAGTCCCAAATAAAATGATCAAAAGTCAGGACAATTATGAGGTAAGGATTGCAGATGCCACATACTTAACTTAGTGGTCCTATGGTTAGCATTTATCAAACCTATGTCAGCCACAGAGTTGGCTTTTCAGTTCATGGACACATGTCACCTCAGTAAGAGTTTAAGGCAAGAAAATCATAACATGTATACAATTTAAAATCTAGTTAATTTGCAATTGCAGTTCTAATATTCTGTTATATTTTAGCCCAACTCTGGCTCTCATACCCTCAAATTGATTTTCTATAACGTGATCACAAGACAGATCTATGATTAAAGACAGGTTGAATGAGAAATGAATATTAAAGTCCATGTATAAGGAAGTTGGATACAATAGAAATTTTTAAATCTGATCACTCTTCTATTACCTTGGTATTTTTTGGATAACATATATCCTCCATAAATCCTACAGAAGGCGAAAAAAAAACAGTTAAAAAATTATCTTTGCTTTTCTAGTAAGATTTATTTATCTTTTAAATTTGCCTATTTTAAAGTGCATAGGTTTTTGTTTTGTTTTTTTTTTGCGGTACGTGGGCCTCTCACTGTTGTGGCCTCTCCCGTTGCGGAGCACAGGCTCAGCGGCCATGGCTCACGGGCCCAACCGCTCCACGGCATGTGGGATCTTCCCGGACCGGGGCACGAACCCGTGTCCCCTGCATCGGCAGGCGGACTCTCAACCACTGCGCCACCAGGGAAGCCCGCACATAGGTTTTGAATTGAGATTTGGGTGAAAAAAATTTCCATGATCAAATAGGTGTAGGATGTGGTCATTTGCCCTAAACTGTGGCACGTGGGTCATATCCAGCCCTCTGCCTCTCTTTATAAAGTTCTATTGAAACACAGCCACGGTATTCATTCAGGTATTTTCTATGTCTGCTTTATACTTTAAATGCAGAGTTGAGTAGATGCAACAGAGACCATATGGCCTGCTAAGCCTAAAATGTTTACTATCGGGCCTTTATAGAAAAAAATTTGCTAACCCCTTATCTGAACCAAGCAGTTGTCTTTATTGTTGGAATTCACAGAGACTTTAATTATCTACTGTGTGTTGTAAATTTCCAAGAAGATGTGCTTAAATACATATCATTTCCTGAACATTTTGGTCCTAGTACCTTTTTTTTTTTTTTTTTGGCTCAATCCATGAGCCACTGGCATTAGTGTCCTGTCATGTGCTTGCAGAAATACTGTTGATTGATTGGAAAAGACCAACATATACCTTCGTAGCTTGCCGTAACTTCCAGGTTCATTTAGCCAAGGGCACAAAATCCTATAATACTGCAGCAACCCTCAGTCTCCCAGTGAGCAGCACGCAGCCAATGACACTGTCTGCGAAAGGTAGAGATTTACCAGAAGAGCAAAGCCTAACATTATTTTACATTTCTTCTCTATTCAGGACTCACATCACTATCCAGGGAAAATGTACAATCTCTTTGCTTAGTGTTTCCATTTAGGGAGAGGTTGAGTTAGGCTTTCCTAGATCTTGGCCCAAACTTGGTGTCAGTGAGGTCACATCCTCCCCCAGGGAGAAAAGTAGAGTCTGTGCCCATAAGTCCCTAAGAAGTACCTCTTTCTAGCTTCCCACCATCCTGGAAGGCTGATTTCCCAAAATCTGTGGAACACATACCTTTTGAAACAGTACTCTTAAGCTTTTAATGCAGACAGCACCACTATATCATATTTTAAGAATCACATTATTTATGGTTATATGCTATTCTTAGTTTACTATTCCCTTAAAAGAAATCTGGAATGGGTGACAAATGTTATAAAATACCTTTTAGCATCTATCAAGATGATCATATATTTTATCTCATTTGACCTATCAAAAGGTAAATTCCTTCAACTTGATTCCTAAAGTGGAATCATTGTTTCTTCTGCATATTTACATATCCAATATTGTGTTCATAATCAGAACTCTTAAGATAAAAAACATAAATCCTTGAGTATCAACAGAAACAACAAACCTCTAAAATTAAGCCAAATTGCCAAGACTGTAAACACTGGAATTATCAGAAAAATAATATAAAATGAGTATATTTAACATGTTTAGAGAAATAAGAGCGTATTGAAAATATGGCTAAGAAATAAACTATCCATTAGACTAATTTGGCTAGTGAAATTTGAAAAAAGGTTAAAATAGATCTTCTAGACATAAAAACTTGGTGTATGGTTTAAAAAGAGTGTTAAATATAGATGAAGAGAATTGGTAAACTTGACTATGTATCTGAAATAACTCAGAATTCAGCACAGAGAGACTGAGATGGAAAATACAAAACATATGTTGAGAATACTGCATGACAGACTTAGAAGGAATAACGTGTATTGGATTGGCCCAAAAGTTCGTTCAGGTTTTCTGTAAGATGTTTGTACGGGAAAACCCGAACGAACTTTTTGCCCAACTCAATTTCTAGTCAAAATACTAGAGGGATACAATGAGAAGATTGGAAGAGAGGAAATTTTCAATGATTTAATAGCTGATTATTTTCCAAAATTCATGAAAGAAACGAATCCTCAGACTGAGAGGATCCCCAACAAATCCCAAAAAGGACAAATAAGATGAAATTCACACCTAAGCTAAGTTTGTTCATAGATAAACTATGGAATGCTAAAACAAGGAAATGACATTAAAAGCAGCCGGAGAGAACATGATAGGTCACCTACAAAAGGCTGAGAGACCTGAGATAGCAACTGCAAAGAGGATGGAAAAGGGTATTCTCCAGCTGATTTAATTAGGCTCATGTACCTTGATAGAAAAACCAGATAAAGATCATAGAAGAAAGGAAAATTACATGCTACCCTTGGTCCTGACTTTTAAAAATTGCAAACCAGCTCCATATTCTGTCTCACCATAGAAATAGCATATGTGACATAATTATGTGACATACAATTTATATACATTTATGTATATGGAACATCATGACAAGATTGTGTTTATTCCAGGAATGCCAAGTTGCTTCAACGTTAGAAAAATGATTCATCATACTAAGAGATTAAAGGTAAAAAAAGCTAAATGATGATTTCAGTATACACATAAAAAGCTTTTGATTAAAATTTCAATTTCATGAATTGCATAATTCATGATGAAAAGTTTTAGCAAACAAGAAATAGAAGGGAACTCCTTTACTTGATAAAATACATTGACGAAGATGAAGCACATATCATACAAAAACATTATCCCTGTAAAATCTGGAGTAAGACAAAAAGTGTAACCACTACCAGTTTAACAGTGCAGTGATTGGAGGCCTGAGCCAGTGCAATAAGATAATAAAAAGAAATTTAAAGAAGTTAAATGTATATAGCTTTTTTTTTTTTTTTTTGTGGTACGTGGGTCTCTCACTGTTGTGGCCTCTCCCGTTGCGGAGCGCAGGCTCTGGACACGCAGGCTCAGCAGCCATGGCTCACGGGCCCAGCTGCTCCGCGGCATGTGGGATCTTCCCAGACCGGGGCACGAACCCGTGTCCCCTGCATCGGCAGGCGGACTCCCAACCACTGTGCAACCAGGGAAGCCCAATGTATATAGTTTAAAATGGAAGAAAGAAGCCTTACTTGCTGAGTAAATATAGGATAGTGGTTTAACAGCATGAGCGTTGGCACCGAATTGCATGGGTCCAAGTCATACTTGTGGTACCTACTGTCTCTATGCCCTTGTACATAATCTTTGTGCCACACCTCCCCATGTGGAAAATATGGCTAATAATAGTAATAGTATGAGGATTAAATTAGTTAATATTTGTAAAGGGCTGAGAAGTAAGAACTAGTCCTAGTGCTTAAGTATCATGAAAACGATACACCTTAAAAAAAAAAGTCACAGGATTTTCTGAAGTTGCCTCTGGCCTCTAGCAGTCACATGCATCTACCCCAGTCTGCTATGTGTATATTATTCTGTTTGTATCATGATAGGAAAATGGTTAGGAAACATTTTTTATCCCTATGAGAAAATGAAATTTGATCTGACATCATATACAAAAATCTAGTTAGATTTAAGACAATTCTGAAAGGTACAATGTTAAAACTTAGTTAAAAACATAGGACTACACTGTTCAGTACAGTAACCACAAGACACATCTTACAATTTAAATTGAATAAATAAAATCAAAAATTCAGCTCTTGATTCAGACTAGCTTTCTGAGGATCATCAGGGTTTGTAGTAGGAAGTCAAAATATTTTACATGTATTCATGAGACATGGAAATTCCTTTCTTGAGAATTGCATGGCTGCTTTTCAAAGGAGTTTAACCTTCCTATGTATTTTAGCTTTCAATTTGCCACTTAGTTTTCCATTGTGTATTTTAAAATCTTTTGTACCTGTTTCTGGATGATACTACGAGATTTGAATCTTTGATCTCATTGAAATGGTTCAGGTTTCAATATTCTATTCTTTATTTTTAAATTCTGATATAGATTATATTGAAATTATAGGTATTTGATATTTTAAATGAATTAAATTAGAAATTATCAATAAAGAAAATTAGAAATTAAAAAAAATCAGTTCCTCAGTTCATTAAGCACATTTCAAGTACCCAATAGCCACATGTGGCCAGTGGCTGTCATATAGGATAACATAGATTATGGAACATTTCTATCATAAAGTTCTACTGGACAGTGCTGATACAAAAGATTGTCTTTATGGCCATAGGGCCGGGGTCAGCAAACTTTTTTGTAAAGGACTAGAGAGTAAATACTTTAGGCTTTGCATATCATTTGCTATCTCTGTTGCATATTAGTCCTTGTTTTTACAACTGTTTAAAAACAAAAAACAATCTTATCAGGCCATAAAAGTACAAAATCCCATATTTGGCCAATGGTCTTTAGTTTGATTGCTCTTGCTTTTGGTTCATGGAAAGATTTCTTAAGATGAGAAGCTCAAATATTTGGTAAATTTGGTTACATTTAAATTAAGAATGTCTACTTATCAAAAGCCAGCATAAAGGAAATGAAGGAGGCTTCAAAGTCCTGGTAATACTCTAGGTCTTCATGGATTTATCATCGTCATTTATTTTTGGATCTCAGGTACACAGAGTTGAATAAATCATGTTAACTGGATCTTGAAAAGATCTCATTGGCCTATGCATGGGCACAGATAGTTCTTTCTGAATTGTATAGTAACTACCTGTGAACTCATCACTCAATGCAAGAATTAGAAGAATGTTGACAAAAACTAACATCTACCTATGTGCTACTGCATCCTGTCCCCCTGCCTGTGCCTACCTGAGATAGTATCCATTCTCAATCTTGTGTTACTCATTCACTGCTTTTTAAGTCTGTCTATGCATCTATCTGTCCACATACGTGTTTTATGTATACATACACACACATCCATAATGCACATATGTTGTTCAAAAGTATATAGGTATTGTTTTTACTTTCTAAATGGGGGGATTCTTGTTTTGGGACTCGCACTTTCCCCCTTCAGTACTGTGTTGCTAATATTCAGTGTGGTTTTGCTAAGGCTTTTCCATATTGTTGGGTGTAGTTCTACTTCATTCACTTTGACTTCTCTGTAATATTCCATTTGGGGATGACATTGCAATTTATTTTCCTGTGGGGCACATAGGTGTTTTTCTAGCATTTTTTTGTTCTTTCCTATTCTTTAAACTCTACATATGTTATATATGTTTGTATATGTATTTAGTAATACATTTTAAAAGCATGCCATATACTATTTAGTGACATGGTGAGGTGTTTGCATATTAAGGGAAAAGGTTCAGGGTACTTAATAAAATGTGTGCACTGATTCACGTTTGGAAAAAATAGTAAATGAAGAGGAAGGCTACACATACAGGATAATATGCAAAGGACTAGTGGATGTAAAATATTAATACTATTTGAGAAACCTATGGGATGTGCATATAAATGTGTCTGCGTAGTTGGATAGATTTAGGAGTCATTAACATATATGTTATCATTTAAACCAGGGGAATGGATGAGATCACACTTGGACAGTGTAGAGTGAGACAAAGGGCCTAGGTGAGAAACTCCATACAGACTAACAGTTAAGAAATAGATCAGAGGAGCAAATCTGGTGATAACGATTGAGAATTAATTTCCGGAAGAGTTGGGCGAAAATCAAGAGTGTGTGTTGTCATGGACAACAAGGGAAGAAAGTGTTTCTAGAAGCAAGCTGCAGTCAATCAGACCGCGGCTGAGTGGTCAAGTACGACAAGGCTGTGAAGTGCTCACTGGATTTACTAATAAGAAAGTCACTAATCTTGGTAAAAACTCTTTCAAGTGGTGGGATGGGAAAAATGGGGAGATGGAGGTAGCCAATGCAGATAACAATTTCAGGAAATTCAGAAGTGAAGGAGTGAAATGGCTAAGGGAGAAGGAAACCAGGTTGGAAGAAGCTTTTCTTACTTGTTTGGTATGTTTTTAGAATGAAAGAGAATTTGCATCTATAAATGTTAGGAAAGAGCTAGTGGAGAGTCAATGATAAGCAATAGTGGAGAGGCAGTGGGATACGCAGCTGAAAGTTCAAGTACTCAAAGTAAGATAGGAAAGGAACACTGTTGCATTGTGTCTGGAAGGATCAAGCAAAAGTTGGTTAAGGAAGTAGATCAAAGTGAGAGGGGGTGGTAAGTTGAGAGACTTCCTGTCTGAAGGGCCGTGTTTTCTCTTAAAAGTACAGTGAGGCAGGAGGTAATGGAGGTTTAAGGGTTGAAGTGGCTGCTTTGACTTCTGAAATAACTGAATAATTGTTCTACCTATGATATGTGATGCATTCAAGTTGCTAGTATTTTATTGAGGATTTTAAGATTATATGTTTAATGTATTTTTGCTGCTAATGGGGGGAGTGGTTAATATATATGCACGTGTATAAATACATACATTATCAAACTCTAATAAACCTGGAACCAGCATTATTTGTCTTTCTTTTGTAAGGAACCTGTTTTGTTGATTTGTTTTTATTTTTCTGACTAGATGACTAGAAGATTGATTATACTTAAAATGCAAAAGTTTAATCAGGCTACGTGTAGGTGTTCATCTATTTTCTCTAATTTTGCCCTTTCAATTTTTAAAACTGAAGTCTTACTTCATTCAAGAAGGCTGTCTTCTCATTTATTTTTGCTTATTGCTTCTGTTATGATTGTTCTGGTGTCTTCTATGGGAATAGCAGTTGAGAAGCTTCAGGGATTCAGTTTTTGCAGTAATTGTTTTGTTCTTTATTGGTTCTAATACTATTTAAGATCAAGTGCTGGTACTTTATTTTCCTGTAGAGGTGGTTTGCTTTTATTTGATGAACGGTGTTAGATGGTGACTAAAATGTGATCTCGTTTCCGGGAATAAATATTTTTCACAAGTATGCTCTTACTCCCCTTCTTCAGTGCTCGAAAATCTCCTTATTTTATGCGGCATTATTTTTATATTTTATAATTCTTTTGTTTTAGTTTTTAAATTAGTTAGTTAATTAAATTTATTTTTTGGCTGCATTGGGTTTTCGTTGCTGCATGCGGGCTTTCTCTAGTTGCAGCGAGCAGGGGCTACTCTTCATTGTGGTGCGCGGGCTTCTCATTGCGGAGGCTTCTCTTGTTGCAGAGCATGGGCTCTAGGTGCGTGGGCTTCAGTAGTTGCAGCATGCAGGCTCAGTAGTTGTGGCTCGCAGGCTCAGTAGTTGTGGCTCGTGGGCTCTAGAGCGCAGGCTCAGGAGTTGTGGTGCACAGGCTTAATTGCTCTGTGGCATGTGGGATCTTCCCGGACCAGGGCCCGAACCCATGTCCCCTGCATTGGCAGGCGGATTCTCAACCACTGCGCCACCAGGGAAGTCCCAGTATATTTTATAATTCTGTAACAGTGGATTTCTTCAAAGTTTGTTCCCAGGGCCCTCCTCTTCTCACTTCCTATCTTCCAAGCACTCCCAGCTGTGCCTGAGGTCTCAGTGGTCCACCTGTCTGCTTTATCATAGGATTTGTAATTCTGTGTTCTGTGATTATTTGAATTTTGTCAGTCTGACTTCGAAAGTGATCCTCTCTGAATTTCACTTGGTGAGAATTGTTCAGTTTATGGCAGGTAGGTGGTGATTTTTCTTCCAGCGCTGGGGCAGGTTGCCCTAATTTCTAGGTTCCATGACCAGTCCAGCAGGTACTGGAATGGAGGGGAGGCAGCCTCGTGTACATTAGCTCAAGTCACTTATTTCCTCAAAGTCCTTGCATCATATTTTTATCACACGCTTTAGATTCTTTCCAAATGTGTTTTCATTACGAAGCATAAATGAGCTTTAAGATTTGCCACTATTTTAGTATAGCTGTGCCTTTTATTTGTTGTTTCATTCTTGAATAAATGATAAATTTAGTCACCTCCCATGGCCTGTGAAAGTGTCCATGAGTTTTACAGGTTTTATGGAAAGAGAAATCTTAGAGCAGGTGTGCAGCCTCATTTGAAGAGTGAGCTCTGAACTTCGAAAGGCAAAAGGCATCCTCTCAACAGATGAAGGGAACTGAATAAGGAGTGAAGTAAGTTCAGCTACAAACTCATGCCATCTGATAGACGTGACTGGGAGAAATACTATGAAAATGGTGTTATTGAAGAAGCAGATATTTATAGGAAATATTTTTATGTCTTTTACTCCTTGTGACCTATGGCTTGAGGGGAATCTTGGTTCATTAAATCATTACACCATTCATCTTTGATGACTTAGATGTGAGGCATGGAAGGAGAAGGTTTATATATAAATGAGTGTGTCTCAGTGGGCTTTTTCCTAACTATCTGACATTTAGGAGAAAAATCGTTTCGCCAGCACTGCTTGGGCGCACCTTATTTCACTTCTAGAGCTCCTAACTCAAAATAGGATCAACATATCCTACTTCATTATACAATATTAATATTAACTGCATGTAACAGGCAAGCGATTTTATACTCATACTCCCTACCCTACTGTCAGGCACAAATGGAGATATCATAAACCACTGTGGACTTTTTAGTTTGCAAAATATTAGGTGACAGAATCATGGGATCGTAAAGCAGAATGGACCATAAGAGAGCGTGTGCTCTGCCAGCGTCTCTTTGGGCATAGCTTAGAGGGGAATGTGTCCACATTTTGCTTGAAGTGCTCCAGTAATAGACATCGCTTGTGGTCCTTTCTCCAAGGTTCTGCCCTCGGACGGTAGAGGTAGGTATGTTTTTATTATATCTTAAAGTGTTTCTTTTTTTTCCCTTGTATTGTAAAACAGTACTGTACAAGAAACTCTGTTTTAGTTACTGGGAATATGTAGAAGTGTACATTGCTTGTTCTATATTAACTTTTCATGGTCAAGAAAACGAGAAGATTCTTTAAGGATTCCTCATGAAACCCGTTCTCCATCCCTTCAGTTATTTTTATTGCTGTCTTTGGGACACATACCTATTCTACATTCCTGTAGAAAACAGAGTACTTTGGCCAAAGGGACATGTGCTTCGGAATTTGGAAAAAGACAGGTTTCAGTGAAAGTTCCTACCTTCATATTAGCTATGTTGCATTAGGGGAAGTTTCTTAACCTGAACCTCAGTTTTGATATCTTGAAAAAGGGCCTCATCTTACTGAACTTTGAATCCTAAACATTTTTCAACCCACTTGGAGCCACTTAACCCCTGGAGTTTATTTTACAAGCACTACAAAGAGTTCCAATCTTTCAAATTATAGAAGTCTCTAAGTGAAATGTCTGAGTCTCAGTGGAGCTGTCTCAGAGGAAGGAAAACAAACGATGGAAGGCCCAAAGTTAGTTCTGATACCCAAGCTTCTGTTTACTTCATTGCTATTTTTAGTGATGTCTCTTATAACATATTGATAAGCTACGAAGGAAGATAGTTGGCATCTTGACAGCTTGCTGCTTTAATCCAGAAGATCCGTCAAAATACAAAGGAATATTTCTTGGTGAAGAAACACGGTAAATCATTTTTTTTTAACATTCTATGCAAGTACTTTGTCCACGTGTACCTAATTATAGCTTGTGAATTTAGAAAGGGAAGTGAAGTTGTCTTTTTTTTTTAAAGCTAATTTATGAGTTTTGTATTGTCATAAGATATAAGATCAGTATACAAAAGTCAATTCTATTTCTATATACCATGAAGTTGTCTTTTGTTAACAGCAACTTTCTAAAGTGACAGCAGCCCCAGTGTACATCCAGCTCTGGAATGGATGCCCCTTCTTGTTCAACTTGAGATTCCTGAATGTTATACCCTGTTGAGCCCACTCCGGCTTTTTCATGGCTGCTGCTACGAATTCTCGGGGGCACTGAGTGGCAGGAGGGTCTGTCCTGGGAGGCTTCCTCTTCAAGCTCTTCCCTTGCCCACTGACTTTCTGCCCCCTGCCCTGCGGCAGTGCACACATTCATTTGTACTCTCCCCACTCCCACAGTGGCTGCCTGTTGTAATGAATCCTCCCGGCACCAAAACCCATCCGTCTTCCCTAGAACTAATTATTATCAAGGAGCAGAGAAGCAGAAAGAGCCAGATAAAGGAGAGTAGAGAGAGTATCATCTGATCCAGTGGCAGTACAAAGAGCAGAGAAGGTAGCATTGTTTTTCTGAAGGAAAACTAATTAAAGGCACCCAGGGAAAAGAAGTTTTCCCCTTTGGCGAGTCTTTCAGTGGGTTAATCTTTATGCCTGTCGGGAACTTTAAATTTATCGAAACACTTTTATAGTCACAGTCTGAAGTTAGATTAATCTAACGAGTAATCTCCCTGTAGGTAGAAGACAGAATTGTATTGATATTTTGCACATTTATAGGCTGGGGTGCAAAGAGTTAGGCGATAGTCCTAATGTTTTGAAACTAGTTACTATCCATGCTATTAGAGTACCTTTAAGCAGAAGATAAGTGTGTTTATTAAACGTAAAAATACTGATACAACAAAAGACTTTTTTCTATAATTTGACTCTCAGTACCCAAAGGGCTAGGATGGCGGGTGGAGAGAAACCAATAACATGTCAGAACTCACAAGGGAAAAGATTGAGCCCAAGTGAAACGTTTTAGCTCAGGAGAGCACATGTTTTTTCATGTATAAAATGAAGTTTATAATAGTACTTACCTGGCATAGTTGTTGTGAGGATTAAATGAAGTCACAGATGTGCCTGGAGGAGGGTGTGGCTGTAGGAGATATTCACTAGGTGCACTATTTATTATTGCCATTGTCTGGCGCGTGTGACCACCCACCAGGACAAGGCTTACAACCTGGATGGCAGCTTGGCGTCTCCTGCTCTCACCTTCACAGCTCAGCCGCGTCCAACACGCTTCTCATTCCAAACCCCAGGGGTTTAATGAGTCGGCTGCTGTCATCTGAGTTGGTGTGGTACAAAGAGCTGTGCGTTGTATGGCCTGATTTTTGTGTCCATTATTGTAGATAAATCAACAAAATGAGAAGACGTGTATTTCTTCAGCACCAGCAGTTCTAATCAGGAGAGGAGTTGAACTTGATCCTGGAGTTGGTCAGGCACGTGGTGCCGATTAGTATTAAATACACAAATGTGGGAATGCACTTAGCATAATGCCAGGAATGCACTAGGTGCTTAAAAAACAGGACTGTCATTTCCTGCTGTAAATCATGGTCCTGGCCCAGCCAGAAGCCTGTTTTCTCCTCGAAAGCCACAATTTGTACACTTGGTAGTTGCCTAATGATGCAGGGTACTGTGTCGTCACGAGATAAATGAGAGTAGATATTCTAGGAGTTTGTGAAAGTCTGGGGAGACATTTCTTGTGAGGTGAGTCTGCAGGGATGGATTCGTGGTAAATGAGAGTCCTTGAAGGCTTGAGAGCATTCAGTTGTTTCCTCCTCAGATGGAAGGGAAGTTTAGCATTGAATTTGATGTTCTCGTTGAAATAGTCTTCATCATGACAAATCATTTTGTTCACTGAATAAATAATAACGCTCTCTAGAGGGATGGATATTGACAGGTTCATGCAGTACCTCAAGGGCACCCATATCCTAGTGTCGGCTTTCCTGTCCAGCCTTGTGTTGTTCCCTTCCTGGAGACCTGGCTGCTCTACCAGACTTCTAATATTTCATTTCTTGACAGAGACCAGCCTTGGCCATTCCTTTTTCTTGGCCTTTGAGCCAACTGGTCCATTCTTTTGTAATTTCCCACTCCTACTTTTCTCTAGATCCAAATCCCCTGCCCATTCTTTGAAACAGAGTTTGTGGCTTGTGTCTTCTAGAAGAAGTTCCGAGATTCTCTGGACTTAGCCGTAACACGTGCCACTTAATCATATGCTACCTAATGAAATATCTGTGATCTTGATTAGGCTATTTTCCTGTAAATGTCTTTATTCTTTCAATCTTCTTGGGGGTTAAACATTATATTATGCTCTTTGTGTCACCCAGAGCACTGGACATGAGCACAACCGTACATATATCATCATAATGATCACTAACATCTATTGAGTGCTTATTGTGTGCCAGGAACTATTTTATGGCCTTTACTTAAATTAACTCATTTAATCCTCCCCATACCCTAGGATGATGCATTTCACAATATCTGTTTCATAAGCTTACTGTGAGAATTAAATGAGTTAGCACGTGCTAAAGTACTTAGAGTGTGGAGCATAGAAAGTGCTCAGTAAGTCTAAGCGCTTACTAACATAATCACAGTTTTACAAATTGAAACACAGACTCAGAGAGGCTAAGTCGGTGGTTGAAATTGTCATAGCCTGTAAACACTGTGGCCGATATTCAGACTCAGGCATTCTAGCTCCAGTGAACGTTTTCCTAAACATCATGAAATCCTACTTCCCTTGATATTATTTCTTTTACGTCTTTATTGGCGTATAATTGCTTTACAATGGTGTGTTAGTTTCTGCTGTCTAACAAAATGAATCAGCTATATGTATACCTGTATCCCCATCTCCCCTCCCTCTTGCATCTCCCTCCATATCCCCTCCCTCTTGCGTCTCCCTCCCACCCTCCCTATCCCACCCATCTAGATGGTCACAAAGCACTGAGCTGATCTCCCTGTGCCCTTGATATTATTTCGATGCCTGGTCATCTTAAATTCAGTATAGAAAGTGCTCTAGGCAATTTGTGGTTAGTTTCTGCTAGAGCTTTGAGCTTTCTGTGTTATTTATTACTTTTGTGTGTGTGACAACAGCATTTAATATTGACTGTTTTTTTCTGTTAAAAATTATTTTACTAATCAAGGCAAAATGAGTGCAGATTAAAACAATGATTAGTTTGTGTTAAATTTGTAAAAGTAAAACAAATGATAGTATCTAGTGTGGTGAACAAACTTGAAGGTGACCTCCAGTGACTCCTACCTTCCGGTGTCCACACCATTGTAGAAAACCCTCCACTAGAGTTGGAGTGGGACATGTGACTCGCTTTTAACTAATAGAATATGGTAACAATGATGGGCTGTTACCCCTGCGATTACATAATGTTATGTAAGAATCTCTTGCTAGCTGGCTCTGTCTTAGGCTGTTGCCCTTGGCAAAGTAAGATGCCATGCTGTGAACTGTTTATGCAGAGGGCCCCGTGGCTGGGAACTGTTGGGATGCCTCTAGGGGGTGAGGGAGGGCTCTTGCTGAAGAAAACAGATGTCTCTAGCCTTCCAGCCAGGTAGAAATGAATCCTGCCACCAGTCTGAGTCAGTTCCCAAGTGGGTTCTTCTCCAGGTAAGAATGCATCCCAGCTGACATCTTGATCATAGCTGGTAAGACTCTGAAGCAGAGAACATAGCTGAACCATGCTAAGACGCCTGACAAACAGAAGCTGTGAAATAATCAATGTGTGTATTAAGCCATCACATTTGTGGTAATGTGTTACGCAGCAGTGCCGTACATGCTACGTGTAGTGATGGTGAGGGTTCCAGTAAGTTGACCCTCTCTAACTCCTTTGACAGGACTATGAGTCATAAAGCAGTTCAGCAGTGTATCTTGTAATTGCCCACACCCTCTGACCCCAAAATTTTGCTTCTGAATATTTATTGTCAAGAATCTAGTGTGGGAAATTGGTTCAAGATGGCGGAGTAGAAGGAGGTGCTCTCACTACCTCTTACAAGAACGCCAGAATCACAACTAACTGCTGAACAATCATCGACAGGAAGACCCTGGAACTCACCAAAAAAGATACCCCACATCCAAAGACAAAGGAGAAGCCACAATGAGACGGTAGGAGGGGTGCAATCACAGTAAAATCAAATCCCATAACTGCTGGTTGGGTGACTCACACTGGAGAACACTTATACTACCGAAGTCCATTCATTGGAGTGAATGTTCTGAGCCCCACGTCAGGCTTCCCAACCTGGGGGTCTGGCAATGGGAGGAGGAATTCCTAGAGAATCAGACTTTGAAGGCTAGTGGGATTTGATTGCAGGACTTCGAGAAGACTGGGGGAAACAGAGACTCCACCCGTGGAGGGCACACACAAAGTAGTGTGCACGTCGGGACCCAGGGGAAGGAGCAATGACCCTATAGGAGACTGAACCAGACCTACCTGCTAGTGTTGGAGGGTCTCCTACAGAGGCAGGGGGTGGCCGTGTCTCACTGTGAGGACAAGGACACTGGCAGCAAAAGTTCTGGGAAGTACTCCTTGGCGTGAGCCCTCCCAGAGACCTCCATTAGCCCCACCAAAGAGCCCAAGTAGGCTCCAGTGTTGGGTCACCTCAGGCCAAACAACCAACAGGGAGGGAACCGAGACTCGCCCATCAACAGACAAGCAGATTAAAGTTTCAATGAGCTCTGCCCACCAAAGCAACAGCCAACTCTACCGACCACCAGTCCCATCAGGAAACTTGCACAAGCCTCTTAGATAGCCTCATCCACCAGAGGGAAGACAGCAGAAGCAAGAAGAACTACAATCCTGCAGCCTGTGGAACAAAAACCACATTCACAGAAAGAGAGACAAGATGAAAAGACAGAGGGCTATATACAAGATGAAGGAACAAGATAAAACCCCAGAAAAACGACTAAATGAAGTGGAGGTAGGCAACCTTCCAGAAAAAGAATTCAGAATAATGATAGTGAAGACGATCCAGGACCTCGGAAAAAGAATGGAGGCAAAGATCAAGAAGATGCAAGAAATGTTCAACGAAGACCTAGAAGAATTAAAGAACAAACAAACAGAGATGAACAACACAATAAATGAAATGAAAAGTACACTAGAAAGATTCAATAGCAGAATAACTGAGGCAGAAGAACGGATAAGTGATCTGGAAGACAGAATGGTGGTATTCACTGCTGCAGAACAGAATAAAGAAAAAAGAATGAAAAGAAATGAAAACAGCCTAAGAGACCTCTGGGACAACATTAAACGCAAAAACATTTGCATTATAGGGGTCCCAGAAGGAGAAGAGAGAGAGAAAGGGCTCGAGAAAATATTTGAAGAGATTACAGTCGAAAACTTCCCTAACATGGGAAAGGAAATAGCCACCCAAGTCCAGGAAGTGCACAGAGTCCCATACAGGATGAACCCTAGGAGACACATGCCGAGACACATAGTAATCAAATTGGCAAAAATTAAAGACAGAGAAATTATTGAACGCAGCAAGGGAAAAACGACAAATAACATACAAGGGAAATCCGATAAGGTAAACAGCTGATTTCTCAGCAGAAACTCTACAAGCCAGAAGGGGGTGACATGATATACTTAGAGTGATGAAAGGGAAGAACCTACAACCAAGATTACTCTACCCAGCAAGGATCTTATTCAGATACGATGGAGAAATCAAAAGCTTTACAGACAAGCAAAAGCTAAGAGAAATCAGCACCAGCAAACCAGCTCTACGACAAATGCTTAAAGGAAACACAAGAGAAGAAAAGCACCTACAGAAACAAAACCAAAACAATTAAGCAAATGGTAATAGGAACATACATATTGATAATTACCTTAAATGTGAATGGATTAAATGCTCCAACTGAAAGACACAGGCTCGCTGAATGGATACAAAAACAAGACCCATATATAAGCTATGTAGAAGAAACCCACTTCAGACCTAGGGACACATACAGACTGAAAGTGAGGGGATGGAAAAAGAAATTCTATGCAATTGGAAATCACAAGAAAGCTGGAGTAGTAATACTCATATCAGATAAAATAGACTTTAAAATAAAGACTGTTACAAGAGACAAGGAAGGACACTACATAATGATCAAGGGATCAATCCAAGAAGATGTAACAATTATAAATATATACGTACCCAACATAGGAGCACCTCAATACATAAGGCAACTGCTAACAGCTCTAAAAGAGGAAATCGACAGTAATACAATAATAGTGGGGGACTTTAACACCTCATTTACACCAATGGACAGATCATCCAAACAGAAAATAAGGAAACACAAGCTTAAAATGACACAATAGACCAGAGAGATTTCATTGATATTTATAGGACATTCCATCGACAAACCGCAGATTACTCTTTCTTAAGTGTGCATGGAACATTCTCCAGGATAGATCACATCTTGGGTCACAAGTCAAGCCTCAGTAAACTTAAGAACATTGAAATCATATCAAGCATCTTTTCTGACCACAACGCTATGAGATAAGATTTCAGTTATAGGGGAAAAAACGTAAAAAGCACAAACACATGGCGACTAAACAATACGTTACTGAATAACCAAGATATCACTGAAGAAATCAAAGAGGAAATCAAAAAATTCCTAGAGACAAATGACAATGAAAACACGATCCAAAGCCTATGGGATGCAACAAAAGCAGTTCTAAGAGGGAAGTTTATAGCTATAAAAGCCTACCTTAAGAAACAAAAAAAATCTCAAACAATCTAACCTTACACCTAAAGGAACTATAGAAAGAAGAACAAACAAAACCCAAAGTTAGCAGAAGGAAAGAAATCATAAAGATCAGAGCAGAAATAAATGAAATAGAAACAAGGAAAACAATAGCAAAGATCAATAAAACTAAAAGCTTGTTCTTTGAGAAGATAAACAAAATTGATAAACCATTAGCCAGACTCATCAAGAAAAAAAGGGAGAAGACTCAAATCAATAAAATTAGAAATGAAAAAGGAGAAATCACAACTGACACTGCTAGAATACAAAGGTTTGTAAGAGATTACTACAAACAACTCTATGCCAATAACATGCACAACCTGAAAAAAATGGACAAATTCTTAGAAAGGTATAACCTTCCAAGACTGAACCAGGAAGAAATAGAAAATATGAACAGACCAATCACAAGTATTGAAATTGAAACTGTGATTAAAAATCTTCTAACAAAAGTCCAGGACCAGATGGCTTCACAGGTGAATTCTATCAGACGTTTAGAGAAGAGCTAACACCCATCCTTCTCAAACTCTTCCAAAAAAATTGCAGAGGGAGGAACACTCCCAAACTCATTCAATGAGGCCACCATCACCCTGATACCAAAACCAGACAAAGATACTACAAAAAAAAGGAAATTACAGACCAATATCACTGATGAATATAGATGTAAAAATCCTCAACAAAACGCTAACAAACGGATTCCAACAGCAGAGTAGAAGGACCACACACCACGATCAAGTGGGATTTATCCCAGGGATGCAAGGATTCTTCAGTATACACAAGTCAATCAATGTTACACACCATATTAACAAATTGAAGGATTAAAAACCTTATGATCATCTCAATAGATGCAGAAAAAGCTTTTGACAAAATTCAACACCCATTTATGATAAGAACTCTCCAGAAAGTGGGCACAGAGGGAAACTACCTCAACATAATAAAGGCCATATACGACAAACCCACAGCAAACATCATTCTCAATGGTGAAAAACTGAAAGCATTTCCTCTAAGATCAGGAACAAGACAAGGATGTCCACCCTCACCACTATTATTCAACATAGTTTTGGAAGTCCTGGCTATGGCAGTCAGAGAAGATAAAGAAATAAAAGGAATACAAATTGGAAAAGAAGTAAAACTGTCACTGTTTGCAGATGACAGTACTATACATAGAGAATCCTAAACATGCCACCAGAAAACTACTAGAGCTAATCAATGAATTTGGTAAAGTTGCAGGTTACAAAATTAATGCACAGAAATCTTTTGCATTCCTATACACTAATGATGAAAAATCTGAAAGAGAAATTAAGGAAACACTCCCATTTACCATTGTAACAAAAAGAATAAAATACCTAGGAATAAACCTACCTAGGGAGACAAAAGACCTGTGTGCAGAAAATTGTAAGACACTGTTGAAAGAAATTAAAGATGATACCAACAGATGGAGAGATGATCCATGTGCTTGCATTGGAAGAATAAATATTGTGAAAATGACTGTAATACCCAAAGCAATCTACAGATTCAATGTAATTCCTATGAAATTACCAATGGCATTTTTTACAGAACTAGAAAAAAAAAACTTAAAATTTGTATGGAGACACAAAAGACCCCGAATAACCAAAGCAATCTTGAGGACAAAAAGCCAAGCTGGAGGAATCAGACTCCCTGACATCAGACTATACTACAAAGCTACAGTTATCAAGACAATATGGTACTGGCACAAAAACTGAAATATAGATCAATGGAACAGGATAGAAAGCCCAGAGGTAAACCCTCGCACCTATGGTCAACTAATCTATGGCAAAGACGTGAAGGATATACAATGGAGAAAAGACAGTCTCTTCCATAAGTGGCTGGGAAAACTGGACAGCTACATGTAAAAGAATGAAATTAGAACACTCTCTTATACCATACACAAAAATAAACTCAAAATGGATTACAGACATAAATGTAAGCCCAGACTCTATAAAACTCTTAGAAGAAAACATAGGAAGAACACACTTTGACATAAATCACAGCAAGATCTTTTTTGATCCACCTCCTAGAGTAATGGAAATAAAAACAAAAATAAACAGATGGGAGCTGATGCAACTTCAAAGCTTTTGCACAGCAAAGGAAACCATAAACAAGACGAAAAGACAACCCTCAGAATGGGAGAAAATATTTGCAAATGAAGCAACTGACAAAGGATTAATCTTCTAAACATACAAGCAACTCATGCAGCTCAATATCAAAAAAACAACCCAATCCAGAAATGGACTGAAGACCTAAATAGACATTTCTCCAAAGAAGACATACAGATGGCCAAGAAGCACATGAAAAGCTGCTCAACATCACTAATTGTTAGAGAAATGCAAATCAAGATTACAATGAGGTATCACTTCACACCAGTTAGAACGGGCATCATCAGAAAATCTATAAACAGCAAATGCTGGAGAGGGTGTGGAGAAAAGGGAACACTCTTGCACTGTTGGTGGGAATATAAATTGATATAGCCACTATGGAGAACAGTGTAGAGTTTCCTTATAAAACTAAAAATAGAATTACCATATGACCCGGCAATCCCATTACTGGGCATATACACAGAGAAAACCGTAATTCAAAAAGACGAATGCACCCCAGTGTTCACTGCAGCACTATTTACAATAGCCAGGTCATGGAAGCAACCTAACTGCCCATCGACAGACGAATGGATAAAGAAGAGGTGGTACATATATACAATCGAGTATTACTCAGCCATAAAAAGGAACGAAATTGGGTCATTTGTAGAGACGTGGGTGGACCTAGAGACTGTCACACAGAGTTAAGTAAGTCAGAAGGAGAAAAACAAATATCGTATATTAACGCATATATGTGGAATCTAGAAAAATAGTACAGATGAACTAGTTTTCAGGGCAGAAATAGAGACACAGATGTAGGGAACAAACGTATGGGCACCAAGTGGGCAAAGCAGCGGGCGTTGGTGGTGGTGTGATGAGTTGGGAGATTGGGATTGACATGTATACACTGAAGTGTATAAAATGGATGGCTTATGAGAACCTGCTGTATATATAAAAATAAAATCTAGTGTGTATAGTCCTCTCTATAATAGGATACAATTGTTAAGGGAAAAAAAATACGTAATAAAGCAAAAAACATTTTCCCCAAATGGGAATTGGTTAATTAATGGTACCTCTAGTCAATGAATTTTATGGAGCTCTCAGAAATGATTTACTAGAAGTGTGTATATTTCAGCATTGACATGTGTTCATGGTACACAGGGGGAAATAGTTGAGAAAACAGTATGTATAGTGGGGTTCCATTTTTAAAATGTGTGTGGGGGAGGGCAGCTGTTCTCACTCAGTCCATTTGGTCTTCCTCCTATTGCTAACGTCAACGTCTTGCCCTCGACTGGGTTCTGGGGCAGCTGATGTCTAGAGTTGACTATATGGTCCTCTGACGGCAGCAGGATAGAGTGCATGCTCTCGTATTCTTGAACCACATGTTGGTAATTTCTGCAAATAATGTGGCTTCTGCGTAGATTGTTCGTGTGGTTTCTTTGAGCAGCTTTCATCTTTGTTCCAGATCCTTGCCTGGAGGATCTTCAGAGGGGCAGTGTTTCTGGAGCCCCGGTCCTGGCCGTACACGTGTGGCACCCCTCTCTGGGGGCATGCTCCATCAGTCAGCTTAGGGCCTAAATGGTTGGCGTGACAGCTCTTGCCTTCAACTAACCCTGTGTCATCTGCTTTAGAATCGTGGGAACCTTCCAGACTCCTTTGCTTCCCACAAACGCCATGAAAACTGTGTGTATGTGAGTCTCCCCACCTTCCTCTCCACACAGGTACTCCCTCATGCACTGCAGTTGCCGGGAACTTCAGGAAGGCTCCTGCCATCAGCAAAATTTAAGCGGAAGCAGGTGCCAATTACTTAATCTCTGGCTGAATTTCTCTGACTGATCTTCTTTTTCAAACTACGTGCCCTCTGCTTGTAACCTTGGATTTTGCTGTTGCCTTAAGCTCTGTTCTTGGGTCTTCGAAGTGGCAAGGATTTGGGAAGTGACGGTATCAGAATGTCAGGGCCACAGGTTGGTAGCGTGTACAGTTTGCCAAGGTTCATTCAGGAATGAAATAATATTTCATTTTGAAAAATTTAAATGCTATTTTCACGACACAAACTACCTAAAGTTCATTTGTGGGTCTGAATCTCAGTTCACCAACTTGACAGAAACTTTACTGTCTTTTCCCTTTTGATCAACTTTCTTTGCATCCTGGACCCTCATCCCACTAATTTGGTGAGATATTCTGTCACTGGTATTTTTGGATGTCCTGTCTTCCACCCTGTCTTGGCACCAGAGTTCCAGAGACTTCCATGGTAATGGGAAAAAGGATGAAGAGGCTCTGACCTCTGGCCCGACATGGTTAGTGCTAATAGGCCTTCATTCAAGGCCACGGAAGTTCCATGTGTGTAAGGGCTCTCTGCTGTATTGCCGCTGTGTTTTTGGAACCCCAGGCCCAGATGCAGCTTCCTGTACCATGTAACCATTAGTTCTGAGATCCTGCTATATTCCTCAGGTGCCGTTAAGAGTAGCGAGCACAGATCTGCTTTAACTGACCCATTGGTTTTTCTCCTTCCTCCATTCCTGGAGGGAATCACTCTTTTAGTCTTGGGGGAAACCCCTGTGTCACAGCTTCTTCTACACAACTGCTATTTTTTTTTTTTTTTTTTTTTTTTTTTTTTGCGGTATGCGGGCCTCTCACTGTTGTGGCCTCTCCCGTTGCGGAGCACAGGCTCCGGACGCGCAGGCTCAGCGGCCATGGCTCATGGGCCCAGCCGCTCCCCGGCATGTGGGATCTTCCCGGACCGGGGCACGAACCCGTGTCCCCTGCATCGGCAGGCGGACTCTCAACCACTGCGCCACCAGGGGAGCCCACAACTGCTATTTATTTCCTTCAAGCAGGGAGCCCAACACGCTGTACCGGCTCTCAGCAGAGGCACGTCCGTTTTGTAAGATCGTGAAACACAGAGTATATTATCTGTTTGAATGGAGGTTAGTGAGAGGGGGAATATAGGAAGAAAATCTATAACTTAATATCTTAAAATGTTCTAGTTGGAAATAGAAGGTATTAATCTTTAAAAAACACTTTGACTCAGTCTTGGCTAAAATCAAAAGAAAATGTAAGTCACAATGATATACGATGAGAAACCTCAAGGTGAAATAATCTTGTTGATATAAATACTTAGAGAATTCAAAGCCCTGTGTGGCCTGCCCTTCTCGGGCAAGCTAAGTGAGGGAAGGAAAAGGGGAGCACAGAACATTTACCATCCAATGATCCGGGAAGCACACCAAACAAAGAACTCCATTGGAGACTAACCAGTTTTGAGGCAAAGGTCTAATTCAAGTGTAAAGTTCTCTTTGTTTTTACTGCTAAAGGTTATTTAGAAACAGGAAAATAATAACTTCCAGAAATGAAACCTTTAACCTCAAGATGTGTGGTGACCACAAAACCCATGTAACGTATTTATAATAGGAAGTGACACACAGTTGTTTCCTTTAAAATATAAAGGATCTTGTCAATCTTATTTGTAATAATACTTCCACTTTGTATATGAACTCATGTGCCATCTGGTGTTTAAATTATCTCAGCATATTTCGTGTAAATTTTCTCATTAGTCATAAGGTATCAGACTTTTTGGCTGTTGCAGATAAATAGAGAACAAGCTACCATAGGAAAGCAGAGTGTATACCTGTATTGGTGAGAAGATGAAACAGATACAGAGGCAGTAAGTGGGAAGCAGTAGATAACTATGTCTATTAGAAAGGATCATTGGTTTAAAAGAAGAGGTTGAAATACTGTTCTGTATGCTTTCCCTGTGGTATATCATGTACTTCTCTAGCCCTGTTACCTGTTAGGAGGGCTGTTTGTCCCTCCCAGTGTCTGCGGAGCTATAGACATTTCCACCTGGATATCTCACAGGTCCATACTACTGATGTGTATTCCTCTTCACTATCACTGCTTTTCTTTATTTCCCTAATATCCAGAAAGGGCTCTGCCCTGTAACCAGTTGTGCAACTAAAATATCTCAGTCATCCTTGATGGCTTCCCTGGTCACCTCTCAATTCCAATCTTCAAGCCTTGTGCCAAAGCCTATGTCCATATCCTTACCTCCATGATGTAATTCAATCATGATAATTATCAAGGTTCAATTATAGATCACTTATCACAAATCAGTAACCAAGATAAGGTGGGACTACTCTTATTCTCATCTTACAGATAAAGAGATTGGAGGTTAGGTAAATTAAATGATTTGATCAAGGTGACATGGTTAGCATGTGAACATAGATCTGCCTGAATCCGAAGTTCATATTCTCAGCCACTCTGCTATACTGACCAGTTGGATATTCCTACAAAATAGTTCTCAACTCCATTCTCTCCTTTTCCATTGCCATGGCTTCAATCTGCATTATTCTTACCTTTCTCTTGGCTTATTGCTAAAATATGAGATAATTTTCTGTCTCTAGTCTCCACTACTGGTAATTGATTTTCGACGGCACTGTCAGTGGAATCTTCCGGAAACATTGCTACGCTAACATCTCTATCCTGTTTAATAAGGGAGAGGAAAAAGTGGCAGCCATCTACTGAGTTCCTAACTTGTGCCAGAGGCCCTACTAGGCGATATATGTATGAGAATGAGGAGAAACGGAACAAAAAGACCTGTGGTGACTTCAGTGGTGAATTGATGGGCAGTGATGCCTCTGATCAGTTACTCCCCTTGACCCATGCCCCTTTACAATATGACTTTGCAGTTCCAACTGTAGGGGAGGAAAAATAATTTTCCTTCTACGCTTCTAGGTTCTTGGCTGAGAAGCCTCTGTAATAAAGTAGATGGACAGGACAAAAATAGAAGTTTAATAACATATAAACCTCCTGTATACATGGGAGACACCCAGGATAACTGAATACCTCCTTGAAACTGAGTAATTCCCAAGCTGTCACCTTAAGTACTATTTCCAGCTAAAGACTGAAGATGTTGGAGTGTTACCTGGGAGGCAGTTATGGTAGGTGACCAGGAAAATCACAGTAAATGAGAGTAAGGCAGATCTAGGGCTAAGTTTTTGCCTTCTCCACTGATAGAGTTTCCAGACATTTAGCCCTCCTACACCCTTACAAATGGAGATTTCCCTTGTAAATGTAAAGATCTCTTACAAAAGGGTAACTTCTACTGTTTTCAGAGCTTTTCCTTTGTCTGCTGTCTTTAAAACTAACCTGCTCAAGATAATCCTTATGCCAAAGAAGCTGGTTTTTGTAGTTGCAAATTCTGCTCCCCTTCACTCCCATCCAGAGGTCATCTACCTCCACAGCCCTTAAATCCGGTGTGGATTTGTGGCTTATTTTGACCAATAGAACATGGCAGATTTGAATGCTGTGTCAGTTACAATCCTAGGTTCAAGAGTCCTCAAGCATTTCCACGTTTTGGTTTGGAATCCAGTCCCTGTGACGTGAGCAAACCTGGGCTAGCCTCCTAGAAGAGGAGAGAAGACCCCCTGGGGCAGTGCTGAGTGGGTCCCTTCGTGCTAGCTGAAGCACCAGAGGCTGGAGCGCTAGCGCAGATCAGCAAAGCTGCTTACCTGAGCCACATCTGTACCCAGATGCTTGAGGGAGAAAACAGATCGGAGGAAACAGCCAGCTGAGCCACTCTGCAGAATTGTGAACTAAATAACTAGTCTTTTAAAGCCACTTCCTTTTTGGTAACTTACCATTGTCACAAAATAAAGACCAGACTACTTACTGTGGAATAAGAAATCTCCCACAGTTTCCTCTTGATCTAGGTTTACAGCCTCAATGCTAGTCTCTCCACCTCTCTGCCCCCAGCCCTCTAAGCCAGTGTCTCTGCCATATGGTCCAGAGACCAATCTAGATCTATCGAATCAAAACTACTGGGCATTAAATCAGCTCAGAAGATTTTAAAGAGTTTCTTGAGCCATATCCCAGTCTTCGTGAAACAAACTTTATGAGTGGGACTGAAGAATCTTTTTGTTTTCATTTAACTCCATAGGAGATTCTGATGGGATTGATTTTCATACTCTGGTTTGAGCATGAATGTCCTCAGCTCCTGCCATGCTCTTGTGCAAGCACACGAAGTCCTCCTAGGTCTTTGATCATGATGTCATACTCCTAGAATGCCCTCTTCATGCTTCCCCACCTGGTGAGCTCATTTCTGAAGTCTGATCTAGGGTCTTTTCTCTCTGTAGCTTCCCCTGGATCCCTCAAACCGTGTTGAATTAATTAATTCCTCATCTGTGCCCTCATGGCACTATGTGCCTCTGAGGAGTATAGAAGTCATTACATTTTCTTAAAAAACTTGTTTACACATCTGACTTCCTTCATGACTGCTGTTTTCAGGGGCAGAAATCTTGATATTACTGTTCTTTATACTCCAGAGCCTTCTGAGCTCCTGGTACATATTCAATAACTGTTAAAACGAATTGACATTTTGTCCCTAAAGGTTTCCTTTAAGTTCTCGTTCAATATTTTACTGAAAAGTTGTGAATTCCCAGAATATAAGTATGAATTATTTTTGGATTAGCTGTTATTTAAAAAAAAAAACTATGTTTTATGCAGTTCTTTTCCTCTATGTAATATACAGGTGATAGGGGTCAGAATGAGGTATTTTCATAGTATTAAAAAGTCTTTGGTCTTTCTGTTCTGTGTGCCCTATTCAGTCGTCTGAGGTTTCCATGTTCTCCCCTTAATTAGAATTTTTAGAAAATTATTAAAAATAAGTTTATATTTCATGGTATCTCCAAGTTGCCACAATGTAAAATCTCAAATAGAACCCATTTTTAAGAGTTGAAATGTGATTACATTTTAGTTATATGGTCTATGTATAATTACTGTAAACCAAATTTATCACTTTCAATTTAACAAGGGATTTATTTCCAAAGTGTCAGATGATATACAATTGAGCCAAATCCTTGTGGAATATGTTCACTGTAAACACTACTTCACCAGTCTTTCAGATTGCATGTCACTGGAAATTTAATTAATTTATGTAATGGTGTATCTCTATCCAAAAAAATTTATACCGTGTCTGTTAAGTTGGTCTGTTTCTTGTATTAATGAAATGGTTGATGTCAAAAGATTTTAAATGAAAATAGTGAAAAAGATGCATATTGTTTACATTGGATAGCTCACTGAAGGAGAGATTCTCGAATTTCATGTAACTTACATTGGATTCATAAACACGGTAGTTTATGGGCTTCGTGTTTAATTTCAGTTTATCAGCATCAGGAGACCCGCTTACTCTTAAAGCTGGCTGCCAGCAGCGAGGAGCAGAAGGTAAGGGTACTCTGCATCTCCTCCTGTAATTCTGAGGAAGTTCAACAATGTATTTTTCTCAACTCGGCCTTTTTGGGAAACAAATCATCTGTTTTCCACATAGAGGGAAATGGCTAGAACCCAGAAATAATAACCTTAAATGTCGTTTTTAGTTGGAACCTAATTACTCTATCTTGAAATACTGTATTCGCAAATGAGCCCTAGTTGGTTTATTACCAGCAGCAATAGCAGTCTTGCTACTTAATCCATAGTGTGCTACACCGTAATCAGAGGCCAAGGCCAGATTTCTCCTGGGAGGAATGTGTTTGGTGTGACCCTACAGAACTTTGGGGAAGATTCTGCTACCTCAGTTATTATTCTGGCCAAATGTATCTTGATTATTACATGCCTCAGGCTCGTTCATGTAATGTCTGCATGAGCACACAGTATTCCGAGACACCTTTTCTTATCAGCGTCAAGAAATGCTTACTGAACATTCGCTCACTCGTGGCAGTGGCAGCACGTGGAAAGTGTTTGAGTTGCTTATGTTGGAAAAATCTTGGTGTAACTTACAGTTTTGTTAGGATAGTCATCAAACAGTTCAAATATTTGCCTGTGAAAAGAAATTTCTCTTCACACATGAATTGGCTCTGATGTAGGTCTGGGAGGCTTAGGGGTTATATGAGTCAAACGTGATGATGTTGGGTCCTTGCCGTCCAGGGCTGTATAAACTAGGAGTTCTTCAGGTTCCTAACTTGGATTCCTTGAGAACATGGTGTACTTTTTCTCCTCCTTTGGCCACTTCATTAACTCTTCCTTGTCGGCCTACTCTCCAACTGGGAACATACCCAAGGCTCAAACTCGGATCTTCTGTCTGTCTCTTTATCGCCTCTTTTAGTTACCACCTCTCTGGGGGTAGTTCTTTTATTTAGATAATGTTTTATCAAACATCTGCTTTGTGACCACCCTGTGCTATAATATGTTATTACGTAAAATTATTAAAACCAGGCGTGTGCCCTTACGGCGAGTACATGTTGGTGTGTGATTAAAATTAGTGAGAAATACAGATACCATGGTGGGGTGTGTGTGTGTGGGGAAATGAGCTCAATTAGAATTGAAACAGAAATATATTCAATTTTTAGGTCAATTACTGATTTACTCTGTGCTCTTGCATAAGAGACTTCTCTGGGCTGGATTTTCACTATTAAGGGAAATAGGTTAGATTAGAATGATCTGAATATTCTTCAAACTCTGGCCATCAACTAACTCAACAATGATTTTAGGGCAGGAATCAAATGGGCTAGCATTCATTTTCATTGTTCACAAAGTTCCACTGACAACACTGGCAGCAAAACAATAAATCCTTTGTCGAGCTCAGAAACTTCTGTAGAGCCCAGGACCAGGCAGTAGCTTGCAATGTATTTATACCATTTTGTTTCTTTTCCCATATACATCGTACTCTTCCTAGAGTGTAGAGAAAGGAAACTAATTCCTAAAGAAGTTTTAGGATTAATTGCCTCAGGAGGAAATAAGCACCTGCTTTGAAGTATAATTTTTCCAGCTTCATTGAGATAAAAATGATATTGTATAAGTTTAAGGTGTACAACATGATAATCTGATATACGTATATATTGTGAAATGATTACCACAGTAAGGTTAGTTACCACATCCACTCCCTTACATGGTTGCCTTTTTGTGTGTGTGTGTGTGTTAAGAAATTTTACTGTCTCTCTCAGCGACTTTCAAGTATACAATACAGTATTGTTAACTGTAGTCACCACGCTGTGCAGTAGATTCACAGAACTTACTCATCTTATTACTGGAAGTTTGTACGCTTTGACTATCTTCACCCGTTTCCCCCACACCGCCGCCTCTGGCAACTACTAATCTACTGTTTCTATGAGCTCATCTGTTTTAGATCCCACATAAAAGTGAGATCATAGAATATTTTTCTTTTAATGTCTGACTTATTTTACTTAGCATAATGCCCTCAAGGTTCATCCATGTTGTTGCAAATGGCAGGATTTCCTTCTTTTTTTATGGCTGAATACTACTCCATTGTACAGTTGACCCTTGAATGATGCAGGTATGAACTGCTCGGGTCCACTTTATACGGATATTTTTCAGTAGTAAATACTACAGTACTATATGGTTTGTTGTTGCTTGAATCCATGGATATGGAAGGCCAACTGCATTATACACGGATTAAACCCTGCATTGTTCAAGGGTCAACTGTATGTGTATGTGTGTATACACACACCACCACAGTTTTTTCATCTGTCCGTCCATAGACTGACACTTAGGTTGTTTCCATTCTTGACTGTTATAAATAATACAACAGTGAACATGGGGGTGCAGATATCTCTTTGAGATAATGATTTCATTTCCTTCCTTTCCCAGAAGTGGAATTTCTGTATCATATAGTAATATCATTTTGAATTTTTTGTGGAACCTCCATACTGTTTTCCATAGTGGCTGTACCAATTTACATTCCCACCGACAGTCCATAAGGATTCCCTTTGATCCACATCCTTTCTAGTACTTGTTATATCTTGTCTTTTTGTCGATAGCCATTCTAACAGGTGTGAGGTGAGATCTTATTGTGGTTTTGATTTGAATTTCCCTAATGATTAGTGATGTTGAGCACCTTTTCATCTACCTGTTATCAATTTGTTTATCTTCTTTAGAAAACTGTCTGTATAGGTCCTTAGCCCTTTTTTTTTTTGGTATGTGGGCCTCACTGTTGTGGCCTCTCCCGTTGCGGAGCACAGGCTCCGGACGCGCAGGCTCAGCAGCCACGGCTCACGGGCCCAGCCGCTCCGCGGCATGCAGGATCCTCCCGGACCGGGGCACGAACCTTCGTCCCCTGCATCGGCAGGCGGACTCTCAACCACTGTGCCACCAGGGAAGCCCCCTTAGCCCATTTTATAATGTCATTTTTTTTTTTGCTCGTGAGTTGTATGAGTTCCTTACATATTAGCTTCTTATCAGATGTGATTTGTAAATATTTTCTCCCATTCCTTAAGTTGTCTTTTCATTTGTTGATTTTTCTTTTCTGCTGTGTGGAATCTTTTTAGTTTGATGTAGTCTCATTTATTTTTGCTTTTTTTGCTTGTGCTTTTGGTGTAATATCCAAAAAAATGATTGCTGAGACCAATGTCATGGAGCTTTTTGCCCTAAGTTTCCTTTTAGCAGTTTTACAGTTTCAGGTCTTTCATTTAAGTCTTTCATTCATTTTAGTTAATTTAAGTGAGCAGTGTAAAATAGAGGTCCAGTTTCATTTTTTTGCATGTGGATATTCAATTTTCCCAGCACCATGTACTGAAGAGACTGTCTTTTCCCCATTGAGTATTATTGGCTCCCTGTCAAATATTACTTGACCATACATGTGTGGATTTATTACTGGGTTCTCCATTCTGTTTTGTTGGTCTGTGTGTCTGTTATTATGCTGGTAGCATATTGTTTTGATTACTATATATCTTTTTATTAGAGAATTTAATCCATTTACATTTAAAGTAATTGTTGATAGGTAGGAATTTATAATTGCCACTTGCTAATTGTTGTCTGTTTTGTAGATCCTGTTTGGTTTTTTTTTTCCTCTCTTGCTCTCTTCCTTTGTGATTTAATGACTTTGTGGTGGTATTCATTTACTTCTTTTTCATAATCTTTTGTGTTAAAATTCTTTTTTTAAAAAAATTAATTTTATTTTTGGCTGAGTTGTGTCTTTGTTGCTGTGCACGGGCTTTCTCTAGTTGCGGCGAGTGGTGGCTACTCTTCGTTGCCGTGCGTGGCCTTCTCATTGCAGTGGCTTCTCTTGTTGTGGAACATGGGCTCTAGGTGTGCGGGCTTCGGTAGTTGTGGCTTGCAGGCTCTAGAGCGCAGGCTCAGTAGTTGTGGCGCATGGGCTTAGTTGCTCTGCGGCATGTGGGATCTTCCCGGACCAGGGCTCGAACCCATGTCCCCTGCATCGGCAGGTGGACTCTCAACCACTGTGCCACCAGGGAAGCCCGGCAGGCATATTCTTAACCACTGCACCACCAGGGAAGCCCATTGTGTTAAAATTCTTTAGTTACAATCCTGGAAGTTGAGTTGCAGGGTCAAAGTGTATGCAAATTTAAAATAATTTGAATATTGAAAATTGGCCTCAAAAAGGGTTATACCAATTTAATCCCCACCAGCATATCTTGTGTTTGTCAGTTTCTTTAGTATTTGCCAAACTGGTAGGTTAAAACATCTTTTGTTTTATATGGCAGCCTACAGAATTATCACACACCTCTTCCTGCTCTTCAGTAAGCCTAGCTCTGTTTTGAGGTATGGGAACAAATACTCGGAGGGGTGTTTTATTATTTGACTTGTTCAGTGTCTTCACTGTGAACAGTTTAGACTCCTGATTCTAAGGGCAGTATCTCATTGCACTGATATTCCTATTCTTATCTTAAACCTGAAATGAATATGATTTTCTTTAAAGACAGAAATTGTTTTCTGGGTCAGGGGTCAATAAATGTAGACATACTTCAGATTTGATGTTTACTACAGCTTATATTACTTCTTGATATTCATTTACTATTGACTGTATTTACTGTTGACCGTCTAAAGATCTACATGACCTAATAATGTAAATGCATTAAGCATATAATGTCATGATAACTCTATTGAAATTTTACTAACAAAACACTAATCCAAATGCAAACTGTCTCTTATGGCACACAAGCCAGGATTAAAAAGTAAAATAAATTTTACAGCAAAGGGAGGGAATTTATCAACATCATTTTTTTTGTCTTTAATCTTTTTTGCTTTCTAGTCATGACCTGTTGCTTATTTTTCTTTTGGGGTTCTAGCATATTCTCTGGGTGACATTACTTAGTGTGAAATCTGGACTGAAATCCAGCCCAGAGTCTAAAAGACAAACTGAGGAAACATCTGGCCAAGTTGGAATTCTAGAGAATAAGTAAAGCATGCCAAAGTCATGCTTGTACCAGGACTGGTGAGGGAGGGAGAAGAACCAGATAGCAATTAGAATAAGATCAAGACACAAACTGGCAGAGAGCAGGAGCCAGATGAGGAAACACAATTTTAAATCCATCCAAGATTTCTAAAACTTAAGAATTGAAAGAAATGCTGTGCGTTTACAATGTTATTTCCTTGTAGATAGTTGTTTTAACCTTAATTAAGGGGAATTCCACTCCTAGTGGAGAAGAAGTACAGTTGACACATAATCGTATGACTGGGAAATGTTTTATAAAAAGCGATGTAAAATCTTTCAAACTGATGAAATATAAGCTCGGATGTAACCTCAAAGCTTATGACTATATCCGTTTCTTCTTTCTATCCTTCGCACTTAGAAAAGTACCTGGTACATAGCAGGTACTCAGGAATTCTTTGGATGAATGGCAACCTTGTTTATTCCAACTAATAGCTCAAGGTTATAGAATAGAAATGGCAGATATGTGCTATAGCAACCTCTAAAAATGCCCTCTACTTCTAATGTATCACTTCTATAGTCTACCATTCAAGAAATTATGTTGGCAATTAGAAATTCCTAAGTCCATGTGCTCCTATGAAATATTCATGAACATCTCATCTTCTTAAGCAGAACAGTCATGACAAGGACTTGCAACTCTGCTTGCACTTGCTACAGCATATATTTGGTTGGGTAAAATGGCACAAAATACAATGACACTCTTTAAATAAGTGTTTTTATCCGGTACCTAAACTTAGTATTGTTGTGAGAGTTTGCTTAAAATATACCTGTCATCTTTGAGATAACGTCAATTTGGGGGAGCTGATTACACATTAGTAACACATTAGTAACTATAATTTAACAATACCTAAACTTGGGAGTAAAAGTATAGAAAAGAGATAATCATATATGAATCCTAAAACAAAAAAAATGACATTTCTGAATCCTTCATGGATGTAACAATTAGGGCCGATGAAGAACAAATCTTAGGTTTTAAACATGGTAGTTAAATTGTCCTGTGGAGCCTTTAACCTTGCACTTGGTGAAACTTCATTTTAGAGCCAGGATCAGAACATCTAAACTGAGCCCAGTGTTTTGCAAAAATGTTTTCCATAAAAGGGTTCATGCCAGAACCCCTGGATTTGTTTGTGCAGACTCATCCCCATCCTTGGAAGAGCAACTGAGTGCATGTATTACTGAGAATGGATAAGCTGTGAGATTTTCATATGACAAACATAATTACTAATATAGTTATAAAAATGACTTTGGACAAGCCACTTTCTGGATCCCAGGTTTCTCAATGTTCAAGGTTAAAATGTCTTTGACATACAGTATGGAATTGGATACACACATACATTCTTATGTGCCCACGCAGAAGCACACCCTCTTTTGGGAGCAGTGTATCATTCTAATGCCTCAAGTACATGGTATAACTTTTGAAGGTCAGGTCTCATCCCAATGTCATTCTTGAAATTTTCCTCAGAATGAGATTTTTAATGTTTACAATGACATGTATGATAAGTAATGAGGAACCACAGTCGCATAAGAACAATTAAAACCCCCAAAGGCAAAGTTAAAATGAATACCATTAGAGGTCACGGCTAAGTAATGAGGGCTTGTTAATGATCTCATTCACTGACCTTGAGTTGTAGTCAAATTTTTAAAAATGCGTGTTTCAAAAATTTATAAATTCTAGTTAAGTTCTAATTATCTCACTAGTGATGTTAAAATATTTAGAGGATAGAAAGTTGGTTGCAAGTGGATTATGCTGATATCGAGTGTTATAAAAGGATTAGTAGTTTTCAGAGGAATATGCTTTTTGGTTGGTACTTCTAAAATGAATCTTAAATTATGTATCATCCTTTCCAAAGCCAGAAACAAACAAAAAAGTATATTATTGCATATATGAGGGTGGACATTTGGCCATTTATTTTGAGTAACATTCTGAAGACTCAACTTTGTCCAACTTCACTTATTAAAAAACAATTTGGAATGGGCAAGCCAGATATTGTTTTTATGAAAATACAACAGGAAAAATAAATGTGTACAAAAGCTGCCAGTTTTAAGAGTTAGGTTTTGAATAAGGATATTTATAAAACATTCTAAACTTTGTGTCCTTTTTAATTCCCTTTTATTTTAAAGCTGAATGACAAATATTGATGTATAATAACAAAAGTGTTAACAGAATAATGGGATCTAATGTTTATCGGGTGCCTACTATTCAGGGTTCTGTGGAAATCACTTGTGATGATTTTTAAATGTCACAACATGACTTTAAGATAGGTGGTAGCATTATTCCTGTTTTATAGTTGAGAAAACTGAGGTTTTAGGGCTAGGAAGTAACTTGCCCAAGGACACACAGGTAATTGTTAGGTCGGAATTCAAAGTTGGGTTGGCCTGATTAGAAACTACCAAGAGAATACAAAGTGTCTGACGTTCTAGTTAGTCTTCCCACGTATATCTCCTGTCCACAAAATGTTTTAAAAGATCGACTTGGCAAGTTTTATTATTAGCAACAATTAGGAAGAATATCTAAGTGCTTACCATGTATATCACCCATTCTTCCAATCACTTTACTTGCATTAATTTAAATAACCCTCTCAACACCTTTGCAGTGGGGAAACTGAGTCCCAGAAAGATTAAGTAGGTTTCTCAAGGTCACACGTCTAGTATCTGGTACAGCTATGATCCAGACTCAGAAATAAAAGATCCCAGTGCCTGAACTCTTAAAACTTGTACTCTACTACGAACCCCTCATGTGACATGGGAAGATCAGGGTCAAATCTCTTCTTTGTTAGAGAGGGAAATACATTTCCACTAAGTTCAAGTGGGCAGGGGGTGCCAGTGGGAGAACTTATAAGTGGCTGTGCTGGACGGTAAGAAATTGATTCTAAAAGAAGGAAAACATTTGGTTGTAGGTTACCCTCTATGTGAATATAGAATTATGAAACATTAATTTGGGGATTAGGGAAGGTGATCATAGGACTTGGTTTGCCCAGGAAAGTTCCGATTTATATCTGTCATCCCAGTGTAATTATTAATAATAGTTCACCCTTTTCCCTCTCACAATTGTCCCAGTTTGGGCAATAAATTACATGGTAAACCTAGGATGATGAGACCCAGCGTTTAGTTGTGGATATGCCCAGAGGAAGGACAAATGACTTTGGACAAGCCATTTTCTGGATCCCAGGTTTCTCATGTGTAAAATGAAGTTTTATGTTACACCAGAAGGTCACCACATTATTTTTCAGCTTATCTAAACCAATACTGATATTTTATGAATTTGACATTAATGCACTTCATTCTACATCAAAATCACTTGAGGGATCTTACCAACACGTAGATGTTCTTGAGGTCCATTCCGAGAGATTCGGATTCTGTTAAGGCTGGGTGCGGCCCAGAATCCTACATTTTAACAAGCACTTCAAATAGCTATGATGCTGTAACCCTTCATTATACATGCTGCCCTAGACTGTACACTGCCTGAGAGCAGGGAATATATCTTCCTGAACATTGTAAATACAAAATAGTTGCTTTATTATATGTTGAGTGAATACATGAGGGTTAATAGTTACTACATGCTAACAACAAAAACAACACTGAGTTAAAGCTGATCTTGAAATATAAATGTTATATGTCATATGTAAGATGGATTTATGGCTTTGCACACCATAATGAATATTGCTGATATAAGTAAGAAAAACAGATGTCTGTAAAACCTAATTTCTCCAGCCAGGCACTTAGTAACAAGGATTGTCGGGGTCTATGAAATCATTTTAGAAAAAAAAAATCAACAGACTTTTCAGTCCTTAGAGCACTGGGTGCAGGATTAAGAGGAGAAGGAGGGAAGTACTTGAGTTCCCATCCCTGCAGCATCAGGGTTTTCCTTGGGTTTGGAGGCAAGAAAGTCTGTCCAATGTGTTTATGATCAAAGACTGTAATGTGGCAACTGTGAAAATGCAAGGCTTGCAAATTTTGGCTATAAAGAATTCTCTGCACAGTATGACAGTGCCTGTGTGTTAGTCAGTTGGAGAAATTATAAATATTAGATTTATGTTCCAAGTAAAGTATTGAGCAATAGGATATCAATAAATATATTAAAGCCATAGGGACTAGCAAAGGGTCTGTAGTCTAGCAGATCTGTATTCAAATTGCAGCTTTGCTAAATGTGAGCTTATAATTAGATCTTTCTGCTTGTAATACTGCTTTGACTTCTGTTCTCTCATCTGTCAGATGAGCATATGAATACCTCTCATAGAAATCTTGGAATAAATTTAGATTAAATTAGATGTGTGCCAATATCTAGAATGTTGTTGTAGCAGTAGTGGCATAGTAGTAGTAGTAATAAGAATAATGCCAGCAAGAATTTACTGAGCATTTACTATGTCTCACATATTTTTCTAAGAGGATCACATATACTATCTATTCAATACATTAAAACTCACAGTGGGGGCTTCCCTGGTGGCGCAGTGGTTGAGAGTCCGCCTGCCGATGCAGGGGACACGGGTTCGTGCCCCGGTCCGGGAAGATCCCACGTGCCGCGAAGCGGCTGGGCCCGTGAGCCATGGCCGCTGAGCCTGCGCGTCCGGAGCCTGTGCTCCGCAACGGGAGAGGCCACAGCAGTGAGAGGCCCGCGTACCGCAAAAAAAAAAAAAAAAAAAAAAACTCACAGTGGTCCTACAAGGTATGTATTATTGTTCCGATTCCCATTTTGAAAAATTAAGGATTGGGTGTACAGAGAAGATAATTAGCCAAAATCGAACAGCTGATCAGCGACGGAGGCAGGATTAAACCCTGAGCAGATATACTCCAGAGGCTTAGTTCATATTCTGCACAAGCTCTTCATGCTCTACTGCTGTAATAACTGCTCAGCGAGTAAACCGAATCTGATTAAATATGGTGAAACTTGAGTGTGGTTAGCTCTGTTCCTGGTCACCAATAGCCAGGGCCTCGCTCTGTGGGAAGGTTTCTACATGCCAACCATGGTGAACTCAGGAGTGGTTATATGAGTGGATTTGGCCAGTGGAGTGTGAGTGGAAGCAGCGTATGCCACTTCAGTGTATTGATAGAAGTTTTAAAACAGTACAAATTTTGCTTAAATCTTTGACTCTGTTGTAGTGAGCAGCAATGCTCAGGATGGTGGTTGAGCCATCAGCCTGGTCCCTGAGTGAGGATATTACTGTCATACAGAGGATCAGAACTCCGTATCCATGTTTATGGATACATTGTGTGAGAAATAAACCTTTGTTGTTTTATGCCATTAAACTTTGAGGGGGTGGAATTTGTTACTGCAGCATATCCTAATATTTCCTGACAGATACATCCAGAAAGGTTGGAAAATAGTAAAAAATAGGAAATGAGCTGAAGTGCCATAAAGGATGTAAAATTCCAGAGATAGTATGTAATTCCAGAGATAGGATTTTGGTGAAGATTCCATGATGAAATTACCTTCATGTCCACTGTATTTCTATGCTTGTGATCTACACTGTGTTATTCTATGAGGGACAATAGGACTAATGCCATACAGGACAACCTTTTCCTTCTACTTGTTTATTTTGACAGTACTGTTTTAATAAGTATATATATTTGTGAGAACATACCAGTACCTTAAAAGAGCAGGCTTCAGAAAACAACTACAGGCATACCCCGCTTTTATTGCACTTCACAGATATTGAAGGTTTGTGGCAGCCCTGCTTTGCCAAATGATGGTTAGCATTTTGTTTTTTAGTAATAAAGTATTTTGAAACTAAGGTATGTACAGTGTTTATTTAGACATAATGCTATTTTACACTCAATTGATTACAGTCTAGTGTAAACATAGCTTTTATGTGCACTGGGGAACAAACAAATTCGTGTGTATTTGTTGATTCTGCCAGTGGTTTGGAACCGAACCTGCAATGTCTGAGTTATGGCTGTATAGGTATAAAAATGAGTTCCCCCTGACCTTACAAACCTGTGCTTATCTGGTCCAGATAATGCAACAGCCATGTCAAACTATCAAGATGGTGTTGATATGAAAGCTTTTTGGCTTTGCAGAAGTTAAAAGAGGGACTTAATTTCAGTCCAGTAGCATCCACACAACAGAACATTTGATGGACATCTGATTATCTATCTGTCTTATCACTGTTCTTTTTTAATACCATGAAAGTCTAACTTATTAATGAATTCAAGTGCTATTTTTAGAACTCATTCTTCTTACTAATTGAGGATTTAATAAAACTTGATAACTAAGACTGTGAGCTTCTTGAGGTCAGGGACTATCCTATATGTATATTTGAGAACCTAAGGCTAGTAGTCTTTCAGTGAATATTTATTGACCTGAAAATTGCCAGCCAGTGGATTAACACTGGGAAATGATAGTATTTTTGTTTTTTTTTTAAAAAAAGGAGGATAAAAATACTTATCCTCATAGATACTACAGATCAGTGGTAGTGGCAGATATTAACCATGTTTAATAAATGTATAATATTAATGTGAACTGATGTAAGTAATTTGCAGGAAACAAGCAAGATTTCATAAGAGCATATAATGGTTGAGAAAAACGCAGAACAAAGTGCTTGGTACATTATAGTTAATAGTTGTTGCATGATTTGAACTTTTCCTTAATCTTCACACCCTTTTCTTCCTTGAATCCAGGAATTCTGTTATCCTATGTGGGTTATTTTTTTCCCCCACATCCTACCTATTGCTTTATAAAAAAACTTTACTGAGGTATCGTTAACATAACTGCAATAATTTATGGTATGCACTTTGAGTTTTGACATACACACACACACACACACACACACAAACACACACATGAAATCATCACCACAATCAAGATAACCAATATTTGCATTCCCTTAGGTTTTCCTGAGTCTGTTTGTATTCCAGCATCCCTTTACTGCCATGCCTAGACAACCACCAATCTGTCATTGTAGATTGTTATGTGTTTTCTAGAAATTTATACAAATCAAATCATACAGCATATACTCATTTTTGTCTTGTATTTCAGTTTAAGGTGAGACAGTAAACTAAAGTTGGTCCCTGTCAGGGAAATTCCCTGGTGGTGCAGTGGTGATGACTCAGCGCTTTCACTAACAGGCCAGGGTTCAATCCCTGGTCGGGAGCTAAGATCCCACAAAGCATGTGGAGTGGCCAAGGGGGAAAAAAGAAAAGAATAAAAAAAAGTTGATCTCTATTACTCTTTTATGGCCAATGCAGAAGTTCCTATTTCTTAAATTTCATTTTTGCTTCTGTCTTAAATTTTTTATTTAACATAGTTAAATTTTTATTAACATAGTTACAGATCAAATGCTGCAAGTTTTCTGACACAGAACATAAAAATCCCTTCCTGATCCCTCAGTTCTATTTTCCAAAAATTACATCTTAATTTTTGAAAAATATTTTTGAGGTGTATTTGTATTCATAAACACACATATGTACATACGTATACACATTCATTTGTGTTTATATATTTGTGTATATTTATGTGTGTGTATATGTATATATATATGAGAGAGAGATGTATTACCATTTAAACTGCTGTATAATATTTAAATGTATACCACAGTTTATCCAATATCTTACTTAAGGCCATTTGTATTGTTTTAAGTATTTTTATTAATATAAACAGTAGGGCAATAAACATCCTCCTACATGCCCTCTTGTTTACTAGTGTGAGAAACTGACAGGTCATAGGGTATGAATATTTTCTAATTTAATAGTATCACCAAATCTCCCTTTAAAGTATAAAACCCAGCAGCACGGTATGAGTTTTATCATTTCCCTACATCCTTGACACCATGCCTTTATGACCCATCAATTATCAAAAACAGCTATCATACTGGAAACAAAATATAGTATGTGTGAAATAGTATATCACTGTTGTTTGTCATTTCCATGTCTGTGAGTTATATAAATTGCTTGCCCACATCCTTTACTCTTTTATCTATTGGGCTGATTGTCTTTTTCTATGTGATTTGTAGAAATTTTTGTAACATTTTGAGTCATTGTATTTCCTAGGTTATACGATTATCATCTCCAAGGCTATTGCTTTTCTTAAACTTTGTTGTGTTGATTTTCATACATAAATTATGGTTATATCAGACTTAAATTTCATCAATATTTTCTTTATGCTTTCTGCACATATTTTGCATTTTCTGTTCCTATCAAAAAACTCCTATATTTTCTTTCATTATTTTAAAGTTTGTTTTTAATGTTTATATCTTCAATCCATTTGGATTAGCATTCTAATTTGTGGAAAGCTAATTGTTGCAACAGCATTAGTTGAATAACCCATTCTGACTCTACTGGTTTGTAATAAAAGAAATAATAAAAAGAGTAGTCATAATAGATAAGATATTGATAACCTTTACTTAGTCCTTAATTCACATCAGGCACTCTTTCAAATGTTTTATACATGTATTAGCAATAATCCATGAAATGGGTAGTAGTAGTATCTCCATTATGTAGTTGAATAAATTAAGGCACAGAAGATAAATAGCACAAAACTACATAGTTAGTAAATGGCAGAGCTGAGATTGAAAACAAAGCAGTTTCTCCACATCTTTTCCAGTGCTTGTTATCTCTTGTCTTTTTGTCACTAGCCATTCTATCAGGTGTGAGATGATATCTCATCATGGTTTTGATTTGCATTTCTCTGGTGATTAGTGATGTGTGAGCACCTTTTCACGTACCTGTTGGCTATTTGTATATCTTCTTTGGAAAAATGTCTATTCAGGTTCTTTGCCCATGTTTTAATCTGAATTTTTTTTTTTGCTCTTGAGTTACATAAGTTCCCTTATATATTAGCTTGTTATCAGATATGATTTGTAAATATTTTCCCCCATTCCCTAGGTTGTCTTTTCATTTGTTGATTTTTCCCTTCTGCTGTACATAACCTTTTTAGTTTGATGTAGTCTCATTTATTTTTGCTTTTTTTGCTTGTGCTTTTGGTGTAATATCCAAAAAAAATCATTGCTGAGACCAATATCATGGAGTTTTTTTTCCTGTTTTAGTCTATGAGTTCCATGGTTTCAGGTCTTACATTTAAGTCTTTAGTCCATTTTGAGTTAATTTTTGTGAATGGTGTAAGATAGGGGTCCCATTTCATTATTTTGCGTATAGATATCCAATTTTCCCACCATCACTTATTGAAGGGACTACCTTTTCTCCATTGAGTATTCTTGGCTTCTTTGTCAAATATTAGTTGACCATTTATGCATGAGTTTATTTCTGGGCTCTTGATCAGTTCCATTCATCTATGTGTTTTGCAATATATGAAATCATTGTATTCTACACCTTAAACTTACACAATGTCATGTGTCAATTATATCTCAAAGCTGGAAAAAATAATTTTATGAAAGATAACAAAGGAGTTTTATTGTGATTTTCTTGGGTTTAGTTTCTTTGGCATACTACTTTTCTATCAAGATCCAATATATGTTTAGGTATATTTCTCGATTATCTTTTCTGTTTCTATTGGTCATTTCTTAACTCTGTGCGCCAGTACTATTGTGTCTTGATCCTTATAGTTCTATGATATTTTTTGTACAGCCAGTATCTGATAGGAATAGTCTAATTTGTTCTTTTTAGAACAGCCTCAGCTATTCTTGAAATGTTCTTCCGTAGGAACTTTGGAATCAGTTTGCAAAATCGGAAGTTTGCTTTTGGAACGTTAATGAGAATTGTATTGATTCATTTGGGGAGATTAGGTATTTTATGATTATTATGCCCTTCTCTCCTTCTATTTTTGTGTATCTTGTCATGTAGTTAGTTATTTTATATTAAAATAACTGAGGTTAATTTTAAATATAATTGGCATACAGACATGTATAGAAAACATATGTTCAAATTAACATTTAATTAAAAAGTGAAAATATATTTAAGCCCCACTCTGGTCAAGAAAATAGAACATTAATAATGTATCAGAAAACTCTGTATGTCCCTCCCTAATCATAATCCTAACCCTCAACCTTAGTAATAACCATGATCCTGACTTTTGGGATAATTATTTCCCTGCTTATCTTGACACTTTTACTATTTTTTCATACATCCCTAAGATATAATTTAATATAATAATTTTATGTGTTAAGGTTTTCCTTCAACATTTCCTTTTTTCTGAGATTAATACGTTAATCTGCTTGTACCAGTAGTTAAGTCACTTTTGTATCCATGTAATATTTTCAGCGCAAATATGTCACAGTTTACCCATATTATGGTTTTTGGAGTTGTCTCCAAGTTGGGGTGAATACAAACAATGCTGCTATAAACGTAACTGTATGTATAGTGCATATGTGTGTGAGCTTCTCAGGAGTTAATACTTTGACTTTTTTTTTTTATGCTTTCATTTAATTTATTTTTTAATACAGCAGGTTCTTATTAGTCATCCATTTTATACACATCAGTGTATACATGTCAATCCCAATCTCCCAGTTCATCACACTCCCCCCCCCCCACCCCCCCGCCGCTTTCCCCGCTTGGTGTCCATATGTTTGTTCTCTACATCTGTGTCTCTATTTCTGCCCTGCAAACTGGTTCATCTGTACCGTTTTTCTAGGTTCCACATATAGGCGTTAATATATGATATTTGTTTTTCTCCTTCTGACTTACTTCATTCTGTATGACAGTCTCTAGATCCATCCACGTCTCTACAAATGACCCAATTTTGTTCCTTTTTATGTTTCAGTAATATTCCATTGTATATATGTACCACATCTTCTTCATCCATTCGTTAGTTGATGGGCATTTAGGTTGCTTCCATGACCTGGCTATTGTAAATAGTGCTGCAATGAACACTGGGGTGCCTGTGTCTTTCTGAGTAATGGTTTTCTCTGGGTATATGCCCAGGAGTGGGATTGCTGGGTCATATCGTAATTCTATTTTTAGTCTTTTAAGGAACCTCCATTACTGTTCTCCATAGTGGCTGTATCAGTTTACATTCCCAACAACAGTGCAAGAGGGTTCCCTTTTCTTCACACCCTCTCCAGCATTTGTTGTTTGTCAATTTTCTGATGATGCCATTCTAACTGGTGTGAGGTGATACCTTATTGTAGTTTTGATTTGCATTTCTATAATAATTAGTGATGTTGAGCAGCTTTTCATGTGCTTCTTGGCCATCTGTATGTCTTCTTTGGAGAAATGTCTATTTAGGTCTTCTGCCCACTTTTGGATTGTGTTGTTTGTTTTTCTAATATTGAGCTGCATGAGCTGTTTATATATTTTGGAGATTAATCCTTTGTCCATTGATTCATTTGCAAATATTTTCTGCCATTCAGAAGGTTGTCTTTTCGTCTTGTTTATGGTTTCCTTTGCTGTGCAAAAGCTTTGAAGTTTCATTAGGTCCCATTTGTTTATTTTTGTTTTTATTTCCATTACTCTAGGAGGTGGGTCAAAAAAGATCTTGCTGTGATTTATGTCAAAGAGTGTTCTTCCTATGTTTTCCTTTAAGAGTTTTATAGTGTCTGGTTTTACATTTAGGGCTGTAATCCATTTTGAAAGTATTTTTGTGTATGGTGTTAGGGAGTGTTCTAATTTCATTCTTTTACATGTAGCTGTCCAGTTTTCCCAGCACCACTTATTGAAGAGGCTGTCTTTTCTCCATTGTATATCCTTGCCTCCTTTGTCATAGATTAGTTGACTGTAGGTGCGTGGGTTTATCTCTGGGCTTTCTATCTTGTTCCATTAATCTATGTTTCTGTTTTTCTGCCAGTACCATACTGTCTTGATTACTGTAGCTTTGTAGTAGAGTCTGAAGTCAGGGAGCCTGATTCCTCCAGCTCCGTTTTTTGTTCTCAAGATTGCTTTGGCTCTTCAGGGTCTTCTGTGTTTCCATACAAATTGTGAAATTTTTTGTTTTAGTTCTGTGAAAAATGCCAGTGGTAGTTTGATAGGGATTTCATGGAATCTGTAGATTGCTTTGGGTAGTAGAGTCATTTTCACAATGTTGATTCTTCCAATCCAAGAACATGATATATCTCTCCATCTATTTGTATCATCTTTAATTTCTTTCATCAGTGCTTTATAATTTTCTGCATACAGGTCTTTTGTCTCCTTAGGTAGGTTTATTCCTAGATATTCTATTCTTTATTTTGCAGTGGTAAATGGGAGTGTTTTCTTGATTTCACTTTCAGATTTTTCATCATTAGTGTATAGGAATGCCAGAGATTTCTGTGCATTAATTATGTATCCTGCTACTTTACCAAATTCATTGATTAGCTCTAGTAGTTTTCTGGTAGCATCTTTAGGAGTCTCTATGTATAGGATCATGTCATCTGCAAACAGTGACAGCTTTACTTCTTTTCCAATTTGGATTCCTTTTATTTCCTTTTCTTCTCTCATTGCTGTGGCTAAAACTTCCAAAACTATGTTGAATAAGAGTGGTGAGAGTGGGCAACCTTGTCTTGTTCCTGATCTTAGTGGAAATGCTTTCAGTTTTTCACCATTGAGGACGATGTTGGCTGTGGGTTTGTCATATATGGCCTTTATTATGTTGAGGAAAGTTCCCTCTAGGCCTACTTTCTGCAGGGTTTTTATCATAAATGGGTGTTGAATTTTGTCGAAAGCTTTCTCTGCATCTATTGAGATGATCATATGGTTTTTCTCCTTCAGTTTGTTAATATGGTGTATCACGTTGATTGATTTGCGTATATTGAAGAATCCTTGCATTCCTGGAATAAACCCCACTTGATCATGGTGTATGATCCGTTTAATGTGCTGTTGGATTCTGTTTGCTAGGATTTTGTTGAGGATTTTTGCATCTATGTTCATCAGTGATATTGGCCTGTAGTTTTCTTTCTTTGTGACTTCCTTGTCTGGTTTTGGTATCAGGGCCTCATAGAATGAGTTTGGGAGTGTTCCTCCCTCTGCTATATTTTGGAAGAGTTTGGGAAGGATAGGTGTTAGTTCTTCTCTAAATGTTTGATAGAATTTGCCTGTGAAGCCATCTGGTCCTGGGCTTTTGTTTGTTGGAAGATTTTTAATCACAGTTTCAATTTCATTACTTGTGATTGGTCTGTTCATATTTTCTATTTGTTCCTGATTCAGTCTTGGCAGGTTGTGCAATTCTAAGAATTTGTCCATTTCTTCCAGGTTGTCCATTTTATTGGCATAGAGTTGCTTGTAGTAATCTCTTATGATCTTTTCTATTTCTGCAGTGTCAGTTGTTACTTCTCCTTTTTCATTTCTAATTCTATTGATTTGAGTCTTCTCCCTTTTTTTCGTGATGAGTCTGGCTAATGATTTATCAATTTTGCTTATGTTCTCAAAGAACCAGCTTTTACTTTTATTGATATTTGCTATCATTTCCTTCATTTCTTTTTGATCTGATCTTTATGCTTTCTTTCCTTCTGCTAACTTTGGGTTTTTTTGGTTCATCTTTCTCTAATTGCTTTAGGTGCAAGGTTAGGTTGTTTATTCGAGATGTTTCCTGTTTCTTAAGGTAGGATTGTAGTGCTATAAACTTCCCTCTTAGAAGTGCTTTTGCTGCATTCCATATATTTTGGGTCGCCGTGTCTCCATTGTCATTTGCTTCTAGGTATTTTTTTATTTCCTCTTTGATTCCTTCAGTGATCACTTCGTTATTAAGTAGTGTATTGCTTAGCCTCCATGTGTTTGTATTTTTTACAGATCTTTGCCTGTAATTGATATCTAGTCTCATAGCGTTGTGGTCAGAAAAGATACTTGATACAATTTCGATTTTCTTAAATTTACCAAGGCTTGATTTGTGACCCAAGATATGATCTATCCTGGAGAATGTTCCATGAGCACAGAGAAAAATGTGTATTCTGTTGTTTTTGGATGGAATGTCCTATAAATATCAATTAAGTCCGTCTTGTTTAATGCATCATTTAAAGCTTGTGTTTCCTTATTTATTTTTCTTTTGGATGATCTGTCCATTGGTGAAAGTGGGGTGTTAAAGTCCCCTACTATGAATGTGTTACTGTCGATTTCCCATTTTATGGCTGTTAGTGTTTGCCTTATGTATTGAGGGGCTCCTATGTTGGGTGCATAAATATTTACAATTGTTATATCTTCTTCTTGGATCGATCCCTTGATCATTATATAGTGTCCTTCTTTGTCTCTTCTAATAGTCTTTATTTTAAAGTCTATTTTGTCTGATATGAGAATTGCTACTTCAGCTTTCTTTTGGTTTCCATTGGCATGGAATATCTTTTTCCATCCCCTTACTTTCAGTCTTATGTGTCTCTAGGTCTGAAGTGGGTCTCTTGTAGACAGCATATATAAGGGTCTTGTTTTTGTATCCATTCAGCCAATCTGTGTCTTTTGGTGGAAGCATTTAGTCCATTTATATTTAAGGTAATTATTGATATGTATGTTCCTATTCCCATTTTCTAAATTGTTTTGGGTTCGTTATTATAGGTCTTTTCCTTCTCTTGTGTTTCTTGTCTAGAGAAGTTCCTTTAGCATTTGTTGTAAAGCTGGTTTGGTGGTGCTGAACTCTCTCAGCTTTTGCTTGTCTATAATGGTTTTAATTTCTCCATGGAATCTGAATGAGACCCTTGCTGGGTAGAGTAGTCTAGGTTGCAGGTTTTTCTCCTTCATCTCTTTCAGTATGTCCTGCCAATCCCTTCTGGCTTGTAGGGTTTCTGCTGAGAGATCAGCTGTTAACCTTATGGGGAGTCCCTTGTGTGTTATTTGTTGTTTTTCCCTTGCTGCTTTTAATATGTTTTCTTTGAATTTAATTTTTGACAGTTTGATTAATATGTGTCTTGGCGTATTTCTCCTTGGATTTATCCTGTATGGGACTCTCTGTGCTTCCTGGACTTGATTAACTATTTCCTTTCCCATATTAGGGAAGTTTTCAACTCTAATCTCTTCAAATATTTTCTCAGTCCCTTTCTTTTTCTGTTCTTCTTCTGGAACCCCTATAATGCGAATGTTGGTGCGTTTAATGTTGTCCCAGAGGTCTCTGAGACTGTCCTCAGTTCTTTTCGTTCTTTTTTCTTTATTCTGCTCTGCAGTAGTTATTTCCAGTATTTTATCTTCCAGGTCGCTGATCCGTTCTTCTGCCTCAGTTATTCTGCTATTGATCCCATCTAGAGTACTTTTCATTTCATTTATTGTGTTGTTCATCGTTGCTTGTTTCATCTTTATTTCTTCTAGGTTCTTGTTAACTGTTTCTTGCATTTTGTCCATTCTATTTCCAAGATTTCGGATCATCCTTACTATCATTATTCTGAATTCTTTTTCAGGTAGACTGCCTATTTCCTCTTCATTTGTTAGGTCTGGTACATTTTTATCTTGCTCCTTTATCTACTGTGTGTTTTTCTGTCTTCTCATTTTGCTTATCTTACTGTGTTTGGGGTCTCCTTTTTGCAGGCTGCAGGTTCGTAGTTCCCGCTGTTTTTGATGTCTGTCTCCAGTGTCTAAGGTTGGTTCAGTGGGTTGTGTAGGCTTCCTGGTGGAGGGGACTAGTGCCTGTGTTGTGGTGGATGAGGCTGGATCTTGTCTCTCTAGTGGGCAGGTTCACGTCTGGTGGTGTGTTTTGGGGTGTCTGTGGCCTTATTATGATTTTAGGCAGCCTCTCTGCTAATGGGTGGGGTTGTGTTCCTGTTTTGCTAGTTGTTTGGCATAGGTTGTCCAGCACTGTGGCTTGCTGGTCATTGAGTGAAGCTGGGTGCTAGTGTTAAGATGGAGGTCTCTGGGAGATTTTCGCCGTTTGATATTATGTGGATCTGGGAGGTCTCTTGTTGACCAGTGTCCTGAAGTTGGCTCTCCTACCTCAGAGGTAGAGCCCTGACTCCTGGCTGGAGCACCAAGAGCCTTTCATCCACTCGGCTCAGAATAAAAGGGAAAAAAGTAGAGAGAATTAGTAGAAGTATGAAGAAAGAAAGGAAGGAAGGAAGGAAGGAGCAAAGAAGGAAAGAAGGCAAGAAGGAAAGAAAGGAGGGAGGGAGGGAGGGAGGGAGGAAGGAAGGAAGGTGGGAAAGAATGAAAAAAGACAGAAAGAAAGAAGATACAGTAAAATAAAATAAAGTATAATAAAGTTATTGAATTAAAAAGTACTTATTTAGAAAAAAAGGGACGGATAGAACTTTAGGACAAATGTTGGAAGCAAAGCTATACAGACAAAATCTTACACAGAAGCATACACATACACCCTCACAAAAAGAGGTAAAGGGGATAAAATCATAAATCTTGCTCTCAGAGACCACCTCCTCAATTTGAGATGATTCGTTTTCCAAAGGAGGGAGGGAAGGAAGGAAGGAAGGAGAGAAAGAAAGAAAGAAAGAAAGAAAGAAAGAAAGAAAGAAAGAAAGAACATAAAGTATAATAAAGTTATTAAATTTATTAAGAAAAAAATTTTTTAAAAAAACCATGGACGGATAGAACCCTAGGACAAATGGTGGAAGCAAAACTATACAGACAAGATCTCACACAGAAGCATACACATACACATTCACAAAAAGAGGAAAAGGGGAAAAAATCATAGATCTTGCCCTCGAAGCCCACCTCCTCAATTTGGGATGATTGGTTGTCTATTCATGTATTCCGCTGATGCAGGGTATATCAACTTGATTGTGGAGCTTTAATCCGCTGTTTCTGAGGCTGCTGGGAGAGATTTCCCTTTCTCTTCTTTGTTCTCACAGCTCCCAGGGGCTCAGCTTTGGATTTGGCCCTGCCTCTGCGTGTAGGTCGCTGGAGGGCGTCTGTTTTGTGCTCAGACAGGACGGAGTTAAAGGAGCCGCTGATTCGGGGGCGCACTCAGGCCAGCGGGGAGGGAGGGGCACGGAGTGCGGGGCGGGCCTGCGGCGGCAAAGGCCGGCGTGACTTTGCACCAGCCGGAGGCCCGCCGTGCGTTCTCCCGGGGAAGTTGTCCCTGGATCCCGGGGACCTGGCAGTGGCGGGCTGCTCAGGCTCCGCGCAAGAGGGGTGTGGATAGTGACCTGTGCTCGCACACAGGCCCCTTGGTGTCGGCAGCAGCAGCCTTAGCGTCTCCCGCCCGTCTCTGGGGTCCGCGCTTTTAGCCGCGGCTCGCGCCCGTCTCGGGATCGCGCTGTTAGCCGCGGCTCGCGCCCGTCTCTGGAGCTCCTTTAAGCAGTGCTCTTAAACCCCTCTCCTCGCGCACCAGGAAACAAAGAGGTAAGAAAAAGTCTCTTGCCTCTTCGGCAGGTCCAGACTTTTCCCCGGACTCCCTCCCGTCTAGCCGTGGCGCGCTAACCCCTTGCAGGCTGTGTTCACGCCGCCAACCCCAGTCCTCTCCCTGTGCTCCGACGGAAGCCCGAGCCTCAGCTCCCAGCCCCGCCCGCCCCGGCGGGTGAGCAGACAAGCCTCTCGGGCTGGTGAGTGCGGGTCGGCACCGATCCTCTGTGCGGGAATCTCCCCGCTTTGCCCTCCGCACCCCTGTGGCTGTGCTCTCCTCCGCGGCTTCGAAGCTCCCCCCTCCGCCTCCCGCAGTCTCCGCCCGTGAAGGGGCTTCCTAGTGTGTGGAAACTTTTCCTCCTTCACAGCTCCCTCCCACTGGTGCAGGTGCCTTCCCTATTCTTTTGTCTGTGTTTTTTCTTTTTTCTTTTGCCCTACCCAGGTACGTGGGGAGTTTCTTGCCTTTTGGGAGGTCTGAGGTCTTCTGCCAGCGTTCAGTAGGTGTTCTGTAGGAGTTGTTCCACGTGTAGATGTATTTCTGGTGTATCTGTGGGGAGGAAGGTGATCTCCGCGTCTTACTCTTCCGCCATCTTCAAGGTCCCCCCTCTGATATCTTTAAGTACCTTTTGTCTTATATACATGTCTTTTATGACATTTTTCACAAGTTTTAATAGTTTTTTGTTAGTGTCTGTCTTTCATGTTAAAAATAGGTAGGGAAATGACATTTCTACAACCACCATAATGCATATATGAAAGCATAGCTAATTGATGTTGCCGTAATTTTCTGCTGCAGCCTCAGAATCCACTTAAAAACAGCAAAAACCTTAAAACAAAGGAGGAATATTTTTAAATGTTTAAATGTTGATCTTTACGTAACTCAATATTTACAATTAGGTCTTTCTGGAACCTGAACTAACTTTTCAAGCCCAGAAGAACTTCTAATAGTAAAATATTAATGAGTAAATTATCCTTTTTGTATGGAGTACCAAGAAATAGTCAATATAGGACTGGACTGTCAGTAATGACCTGATTAATATTTCTTATTACTGGTAAAAAGTATATATATATATGCTCTCCCCCTGATAAAGCAATTTCAGGATATGAGAAATCTATCTTTCTAAATATAAATCCAGGGCTGACAAATAATTTTTAAAATATATTTTTAAAAAATCAAATGTTTTCTGTAATATTGTACTTCCACATTTTATCTTATTTGCATCACAATTAAATCATTTGGGGGTTGTATTGATGGGCCAGATTGTCAGAGCTTTGCCTTTCCGTTATAAACAACCTTTAGAATGAAATCTCCTTTATTATATTTTTAATAAGGACCAAATGAGATTTATAGAATACATTTAATAATTTTATAGTTGGGTCGGTTATTCTGCTTTTCTTTCCTTTTTTTGAAATTTAATATGTGAAAATTGGTATTTTATAATCTAAAGGAAATCGATCAGACTGCATTTTTCAAACCTATTATCTTAGCGTGGCTTATAGTAATCCTTCACTTTAAAATCTCTTTTATGGGTATTTAATATGTTGGGATATTTTACATTCTTGCTTCTTTCTCGATGGCAGTTATTGAAAAAAACAAATATATATATATATATATATATATATATATATATATATATATAGTCACTGGGATTTAGGGGCCAGAAAACCAGTGTCCATGTGGGGGTAAATATAGACCACAGCTGCTTATTTCTACAAATAAAACTTTGTTGGAACATAGCTGTACACTTTTACTTACATAGTGTCTGTGGTTGCTTTTGTGCTAACACAACAGAAACCTATATAGCCTACAAAGCCTAAAGTATTTACTACCTGACCCCTTACAGAAAATGTTTACTGACCCAGTATTTTATAGATCAGAACAGTGAATCTCAGAGAAGTCCAGTAACCTGCCCAAATTCACACTAATATGTAACTGACAGAGCTGAGACTTAGATCCAGTCTCCCAGATTCTAGGACCCCTGCTTATAATGTATATATCATAATTCCTCATTATCTTATTGGGCTATTATTATATTATTACTCTCCTATTCTCACCAGTGGTCACAGCTTTTATCTTTTCCCCCCCAAATATTGGATATTTCATTTTATTTTCACTTTTTATAAGTCAAATCTCCAGTCAACACAACTGGTATTTGCAAACCTGCGCAACTTTTAGTTAGTTGCCACGTGAAGTCTTAACAAAAATCTTCTAGATTTACCATAAAAAAGGAGCCTGCTGAGAAGATTGGCAATAGCAGAAACCAGAGTATATGAAGGCTCTGTCATACGTGCATTTTTAAAATATGGCATTACCTAGAGTTTTTTTATATATATTTATAGCTAGAGTTTTAATGACGTGTACAGTAGGAAAATAAATGAACACATAAAATGCTGTTAGAGAAATTTGAATCTCCCATTGAAAAATCGATTCCATTTTACAAAAACTAGCTCTTCCCACAAGACATTGTGGTTTACAGAGGCTAAATTTTAAAATCTGCTGTCTATATCCATAAATCTATGTATCTATCCAGTGATATATCTACATCTTGGCATGGATGTCCATGGAGTGATCTGAAGAGTAAATGAGCTGCATAATGAGGTGCATAGTGTGTTCTAATGTTTATAGGAAAATAACCACCCCATACAGGGCATTATAGTGGAATTTCTCTCCCTCCCCCGCCGACCCCCACCTTCCTCTCCCTCTCCCTCTTTCTCCTTTCCTCCCTCTTTCTCTCTCTCTTTCTTTGTATATGACAGATATACTTCAGTGAAACCCATGAGGTAGATACTGGGGGTTAAAATGGGATGTAAAGAGAAAATTATGTAGTGGGAGATTATTAAATGTTGCATTATATGCAACATTTAAGGGTATAAGGTATCTTTCTATTTCTTATGACTGCACATGGCTTGACGATGATCTTAATTTTTAAATAAAATTAAAGCAAGTTTGTGGCATCATTTAAATGGTACTAAACTCTCAACAAAATAACAATCATAATATTAAAAAGAAATGTAACATTGATGTACACAAGAACATTGACTCTCTATGCTGAGTAACAGAAGCTGGATAAAAATGAGTACATACTGATTCCATTTATATAAAATGCTAGAACATGTAATCTATGGAGACAGCAAGCAAATCAGTGGTTATCTGAGGATGGGGGTGCAGAGAGGGACAAGAGGAAGCAATTGTCAGGGGGTAAGGGGAGACTTATGGGGGTGATGGGTATTTTCACACTTATAATTGTGGTAATGGTTTAACAAGTATACACATATGACCAAACTCATTCAGCGGTCACTTTAAGCATGTGCAATTTATTATATGTCAATTATACTTCAATAAAACCACTTAAAAGGATCGTCTCTTCAGAGAAAAAACAACAACAACTTTGGAAGGAATAGAGATAAAAGATGTTTGGAGGGGAGATGATGTTGTTTTAGAATTCTTTGTAGACAGTTGCCTGTACTGAGAGCAGACAGCTCTTACTTCCCTGCCCTTGGGAAGCCACTGCTCCACCTTAAGTTTCTTTAGAAAGTGGGCTGATCAGTGTTGAGTTTGTGGCTTCCATCCACCATTATTTGAGTCCTCAGGGTGCTTTCAATAACTTTTAGTAGGGTGAGATTTTTGGCCCTCTGGAGGACCTTTAGTCGCTGGCATCGTAGGGTGAGATGTAGCAAACACTTGTATGACGTAGGTGGCCTGGAAGTGATTTGTCTATTTCTTGGGATGATACTGCCACCTATACACCTCAAACCACATAGGTTCTGGCAATGTACACTTTGTCGTGCCCCTCGTCCAGCCCCCTACCCCAAAGACAGAAACGCCAAGCCCCTTTCCACCTTGCCTGTGGGTTCAAGTGTTAAGTAGGAAATTTATCTTCAGCACTCAGTCCTGACCCATTCCTTATCCCCACTGTCTGGTTAACTGTGATTCTGCCAGTGTCCCCCGCAACCTTGCAGGACTCAATGTCCCTCCCTCCTCACACACCTTCCTCTTCCCTTCCTTCCCTGCTCCCACCGTGAGAGAACTCGCAGAAACACACAGAAATTTTCACAAGTTGATTTTTATTTAATTAGCATCCGTGTACCCTGATGCTATAAAATTCCGTGTCTACACAGTTGGCCATTTCTCAGACCTCAGACTTGGCAGATATTTCTGAGGTCTCTGGCCTCCCCCTGAGCTTTACTGGCTCACAGCTCTTCGCTTGGAGGGGTGTTGCCGCACGGCACTTGGTTCTGCATGGCCTCTTGGTTCTGCTCGGCCTCTTGGTTCTGCTCTGCATTATTCTGATGTTGATTTAGTGTCTCATCCAGCCTGTGAGAACAGCTGGAGAGTGTTTGTCTTGTAGCTTTCTTCTGCTGTTTTGTGGGGTTGACAGCTTTCTTAGAGGCTTTTTTATTCAGACTCCTTTGACGGGGTTTCGTCACGGTCCTGGCTGTCTTCAGCACCTGGAAGGACAACAGAGTGAGGTCAAAAGGACATTGGCTTAGGGAGAAGAAGATGGGCTATTGATGGAAAGGGAGACTTCATGAGAAGGGGTCAGGGCTGAGGAGGGGGTTTGTGCCAGGCAGGGAGAGGGTAGGATTCTTGGGGGAGAGGGAATCCATGAAGAAAACAGCTTGGGTAGGGTCATCTTACGTGGCCACCATGTCTAGGTCTGAGGTTATAGGGAGCCTCAGCCACCCTCCTCCTTTTGGCTTTCGAGGGTTTTCGATCCATGTCTGTATCAGGCTCTCGTAGTCTTTGGCACACCTCAGCTGTATTGAAGCCTACCAGTGGTCTACTCCGGGCCTACTGACCACGCTATATATACAGCTCCCCAGGACGATGAAGGGTCCGTACCCTCAGCCAATGGTGGCTAAGGAGGGACTTAGCCATCACAAAGCAGCCCTTGTGACACGTCTGTTGATGTAGCTCAGACATTTCAAAGAACCATTCCTGACACCTGGGGTGGGGTGGGGGGGGGATGATGATGAGGCGGGGTGGCGGGGGGGATGATGATGAGGCCAGGATGGCTCGGTTAGAGAGAAGAGTCTTCCCAAGCCGAACTGCCACCCTCCTCATATCCCTATGTTCAGTTGTGGTGGTGCACATGGTAGAGAACAAACCTTTCCTCCAAGCTATTCTTCAAGGCCACCCCTACTCAGTGGTTTATTCTGAGATCTCCCACCCTTAGTTATCAGCTAGTGTTTTGGATATCTTACTTAAAATCCCTCCAAAAGCTGTATGGCTGAATTTAAATATTGGTGGAGATATGAATCATCTTACAAACTAACAAAAAGACAGCTCCCATGAATAAACATCTCCCTACCTAGAGCATCTGGCATTAAAGCCTGCTGATTTTGATTAAATTATCTTCTGCCCGCTCTGCAACTTAAAGGCAGGGATTAGAATTAACTGCCCACTCATGAAGGTTGCTTTTATTTTTTCTTTTATTCTATTCTTGGACTCTGGCCATATTGTCATCATTGAGTTTGACAAGGTTCTTTCTCCTACAGTTTTTCTATTTTTCTTTCATCCTAGAGTCCAACACTCATTTCCTTCCCACAATTAGGCACCTACTCGGATGTGTTTGAATCATGCCCTCGTATATGTTTGTACTCTTGCGAAACATATAGCCTTATGAAATGTGTGTGTGTGTGAATATGGTGCATTGTGCCATAGACCTCGTTCTGTTTCTTACCTTATGCTTTTAAGTTCAACTTATGTAGCTATATGTATCTCTAGCTAATTGTTTCTAATGCTGCATCATATTCCATTAGAACGAATATCCCAAGTATAACTTGTCCATTCCTTCCTCTTTTGAGGGACATCTATGTTGGCTCTCCACTCCACTGCCAGAAACATTGCTATGAGGAGCATTCTCATTCATGTCTCCCTATGGACTTCTGCATATATTTTTCTGTAATATACGCTCAGGAATAGAATTTCTAGGTCATAGATATCCTTAGTCCGTTTGAGCTGCTAGAACAGAATACCATAGACTGGTGGCTTAAGCAACAAACATTTACTTCTCACAGTTCTGGTGGCTGAAAGGCCAAGATTAGGATGCCAGCATGGTTGGGTTCTGGTGAGGGCCCTCTTCCTGCTTGTGTCCTCACATGGCCTAGCTCAGTGTGTACACACAAAGAGAGAGACAGCTATCTCCTGTGTCTTCCTCTTTTTCTAAGGGCATTAATCCCATCATAAGGCCCCCATCCTCATGACCTAATCCAACTTTAGTTTTCTCCCGAAAGCCCCACCTCCAAATACCATCACATCTAGAGGGCTAGGGTTTCAGCATATGGATTTTGGAGGGACACAAACATTGTCTATAAGCAATATTTTTTTCTAAATACTGCCAGGTTGCTCTCCAGAGTGACAGTACCAGTCTGTTTTCCCAATAGGATTCTATTATTACTTGTTTCCCTGCATACTCATCAATACACAGTGTGGAAGCAGCTTCTGATATGACTCCCAATAATCCCAGCCTCCTGATGTTCACATGCTTGTGTAATCCACTCTCCTTGAGTGTGGGCTGTACCTAGTGTCCTGCTTCTAATGAGTTGAATCAATAGAAGCCAGCAAAAGTCATAGGATGTGATCAACATGATTAAGTTTCCTCTTGCTAGAACTTTGTTGCTGACGGTCTCTCTTGCCCCCTTGTTTTCTCATTCTGATGAAAGCATATTGTGTGGTGCTCAGTGAAGAGACTCGCATATCAAGGAACAGCTCCTGAGGACCTGAGCTTTTTAGTGCAACGACCCACAAGGAGCTGCGTGCTACCGACACCCAATTAGGGAAGCAGATCCTTCCCAACTGAGACTTGAGATGAGGTAGCCTTAGAAGATATGCAGAGCCAGAGGACTAGCTAAGCTGCACCCATATTCTTGATCCATAGAAACCCTGAGATAATAGATTCTGTTGTTTCAAGCCACTAAGTTTTGGGGTAAGTTTTTACACAGCAAGTGATAACAAAGACACTTAGTATTACCCGACTTTTAATTTTAAAAAACTCTGATTGGTAAATAGTGTAATCTCCTTTCACTTCTGTGATTACTAGTGATTCAGCTATTTAGATTTTCTATTCTTTAAATTGTTTCTTGGTTAATAATGTTTCTCATTCTATTGGATTTCTTCTCTTTTTCATGTTGGTTTTACCATTCCTTTGTATTTTATGGATACTAATTCTTTGTTAGTGAACTTTGATATGCTTTGGGTAATGTTCAATACTTGTGTTATCCTCCACATAGAGTTCCTGCACCATGTGGTATGTGGTGATATCTTTATCATATACCTTTTAGTTTGAAGGGGTATTATTTCATTGATCATGGCCTCTAGTACTAGGTTGAATGTAGAGACAGTATCAGACATGGATATCCTGAAATTTATGTGCCTAATGTGTTATAGTAATTAGGAGAAGGTTTTCTGGGTTTTATTTTGTTTTATTTGCTACAGAGACTACATCATGTTAAAGAAGTTTCCTGCTATTCTTAGGTTTTGGAAAGCACTTTGTAAAAAATCATGTGTCTTTACCAAATGCTTTTGATCTCCCCATTGAGATGATTATTTAAATTAAATGTTTTCCTTATCTTCTTAGGGTGGGGGATCACACAGACGTATTTTCCTATCTTAAATAGTCTTCTCTTCCTAAGACAAATCTTGATTATGATGCATTATCCTATTATCATATATTATTTTACAGTTTTGTATCTATGTTCATAAGGGAGATAGCCTTTAAATTTCATTGTATGATCCGTTCTATCTCAGCTATGAAACCAAGGTTTACACGAGCCTTATAAGACGGGTTGGTAAGGTTTCTCTCATTTTTTATCTTCTGAAACAGCTTGTGTGAGAGGTGGAATTATCTGTTCCTTGAACATTTTGTACAATATATCTCTAAAGCTATATAGATCCAGGGCTTTCCTGTATGTGGAGCAGTGGACAAGGGTGAGTCTGATGACTGTTTTATTTCTGTAATAGTTACAGGCATTTGGATTTGTGAGATGGGCTAATTAATAATACCCAGTTCTTCCCTTTCCGAGTTTGGAACCTATTGGTAGATACGTATGCATCAGAGAGACATAGATAAAGCTGACTGCAAGTTGTGACTTTAGATCTCTAGCCAAGCAGACTTGCTAATAATTCACCCCTGAATTTGCTCCACTCCTTACTACGTGGCAGATCAGAATTCATCATTCAGCTGGTAGGTTGATCCTGTGAAAAGTGAGTGGATCCGAAGGGGCTGGGTGAAGCATGCCCCACTGCTGCTTACAATTTTACCAAAGAAATCCCTGTCTCTTCCTGGCGAGAAGCGAGTGAGGCTAAATGTGTTTAAAAGTTAGACCAGAGAGAATTCCCTGGTGGTCCAGTGGTTAGGACTCCATGCTTCCACTGCAGGGGGCACGGGTTCAGTCCCTGGTTGGGGAACTAAGATCCTACATGCCACACAGCGCTGCCAAAAATAAAGTAAAATAAAATAAAAAGTTATACTAGAACAAGTAAGAGTCTCCCAAACAATTGGCCTTTTCAGGTTTTTCTCTGCAAAATTTAGCCATTTATATTATTTCCCCCAGCAGTATGCTCATTCTTCTTGGGCTTCAAGCTTATTGGCATACACGAATTCATAATATTATTTCGTTACTTTTTAAATTGCTATAGTATTTTTACTTTTCTCATTCATATTTTGCTTTAGTCTTGGCTCTTTTTTTCCCCTGATGTCTCCCATGGTTTATCTTGTAAATCTTTTAAAGTAATCATTTCTTGATTTTATAATTATTCTTTATTTTTGGTCTGTATTTCCTCATTTGTTTATTTATATCTATTTCCTCCTTTATGGTTTCTTTCACATTTAGTCTGTTGCCCTTCATTCTAGCTTGTTAAATTGAACACAAAGCTTATTTGTCTTCAGTATACTTTTTTGAATTCTGATAAATGTATTCAGAGCAGCAATTTTCTCACAGAGTTCTGTGTTAGCTACAAGTCACAAATCTTCTCCTGCTAATTCATGTTAGGAGTATCTCATTTTTATTATTTCTCCTTTCATCCAAGGATTATTAGGTAGTATGATTTTAGTTTCTAAGCATGTTAGGTGTTTAAGCTATCCTTTAAAAGACCTAATTTTATTATAGTCAAACAACACAGTCTGTAGGATATTAACTCATGAAAGTTTTCTGAGACTTTCTTTGTAAACTTGTACATGGTAAACTTTTGAGACTATTCCTTGAGTGCTTGAAAATAATGTGTATCCTCTACTTGTGGAGGGTAAGTTTTCTCTATACCAGTTTGTGCTTATTAATTCTATTATTCAGATCCTCTATCTTTGCTTTTTCTCTCCTTCTCCTTTGGTTTCTTGTTGCCTGGCATAATGATTTCCATCTCTTCCCCTTCACCCACCGTAATTCTGATGAGGACCACACTTGGTCAGCAGTCAGTACCTCCTCCGCTGACTAATCTAGTTGGACAGTTGCCTGAGCCTAAAAACTTTTCCAGGTGTCCATCTGATGGCCCTAGGCTGAACCTTCACTGCGAAGTCCCGGAACATCTGCAAGAATTAGAAAAATGTATAGGTCTCTGGACCCCTAGTGAGTGGAGGGGAAATCCCCCTACATTTGTGCTTGTGGGGAGTAGAACTGAAACTTTTGAGACTTCCCCCAGCTCGGAAATTTTTAATCACAGTTGATTCTGATCTTTCACACCTTTACTTTTATTATTATAATGTGAGATTTTAGTGAACAGAAAGTGGGAGGCTTTGCTCTCTATTCAGGCAGTGGACATGTAACAACAGCTCAGTAAATGCTTGGATGAGTGAGTGAATGATCACATGAATAAACAAATAGGCACCCGTGAGAATACTGCTACTGGGAAGCACTAAATGTCAACTTTCACATCATCATCTATGATTATTGTGTTGAATAATCCTCATTTTGTTTAAATAAGCATTTCATTAAGACTAATACATATTTATACATGCCAGTAAGCCATTGGTGTTTCTTTCCTCTGATGTCCTTATTCATGTCCCTTTCCTTGGGCCTCTTTGTCCTTAATTTCTCTATCTGTATAAAGTAATTACTCTTTAATTGTGTGAAGGTCATACTGTATTATGTAAAATTACCTTTTGTTTGTCAAATGGATCTGTCTAAAATGGTACCCAGATTCCCATTTGTCTTTTGAGAAATGTGTTCATCATCTTTCTGGCATATAGACATCCTTAATTTTTTTCTAGTAAGCTATATTTTTTTCTTTATGGCTTATAGTTGATATGGTTTTTTAAATATATTATTGTTTGGAGCAAGTATTAGAGATTTGAAGGCACTGAGGCTTATTGTTCTCTCTTGTAAAATCTTTAGCAAGCTCTTCTGGTATTACTGATATCTTTTTTTTTTTAATATTTCTTTTTTTTTTAACATCTTTATTGGGGTATAATTGCTTTACAATGGTGTGTTAGTTTCTGCTTTATAACAAAGTGAATCAGTCATACATAAACATATGTTCCCATATGTCTTCCCTCTTGCGTCTCCCTCCCTCCCACCCTCCCTATCCCACCCCTCCAGGCTGTCACAAAGCACCAAGCCAATATCCCTGTGCCATGCGGCTGCTTCCCACTAGCTATCTACCTTACTACGTTTGTTAGTGTGTATATGTCCATGACTCTCTCTCGCCCCGTCACAGCTCACCCTTCCCCCTCCCCATAACCTCAAGTCCGTTCTCTAGGAGGTCTGCGTCTTTATTCCTGCCTTACCCCTAGGTTCTTCATGACATTTTTTTTTCTTAAATTCCATATATATGTGTTAGCATACGGTATTTGTCTTTTTCTTTCTGACTTACTTCACTCTGTATGACAGACTCTAGGTCTATCCACCTCATTACAAATAGCTCAATTTCGTTTCTTCTTATGGCTGAGTAATATTCCATTGTATATATGTGCCACATCTTCTTTATCCATTCATCCGATGATGGGCACTTAGGTTGTTTCCATCTCCGGGCTATTGTAAATAGAGCTGCAATGAACATTTTGGTACATGACTCTTTTTGAATTATGGTTTTCTCAGGGTATATGCCTAGTAGTGGGATTGCTGGGTCATATGGTAGTTCTATTTGTAGTTTTTTAAGGAACCTCCATACTGTTCTCCATAGTGGCTGAACCAATTCACATTCCCACCAGCAGTGCAAGAGAGTTCCCTTTTCTCCACACCCTCTCCAGCATTTATTGTTTCTAGATTTTTTGATGATGGCCATTCTGACTGGTGTGAGATGATATCTCATTGTAGTTTTGATTTGCATTTCTCTAATGATTAATGATGTTGAGCATCCTTTCATGTGTCTGTTGGCAGTCTGTATATCTTCTTTGGAGAAATGTCTATTTAGGTCTTCTGCCCATTTTTGGATTGGGTTGTTTGTTTTTTTGTTATTGAGCTGCATGAGCTGCTTGTAAATTTTGGAGATTAATCCTTTGTCGGTTGCTTCATTTGCAAATATTTTCTCCCATTCTGAGGGTTGTCTTTTGGTCTTGTTTATGGTTTCCTTTGCTGTGCAAAAGCTTTGAAGTTTCATTAGGTCCCATTTGTTCATTTTTGTTTTTATTTCCATTACTCTAGGAGGTGGGTCAGAAAGGATCTTGCTGTGATTTATGTCATAGAGTGTTCTGCCTATGTTTTCCTCTAAGAGTTTGATAGTTTCTGGCCTTACATTTAGGTCTTTAATCCATTTTGAGCTTATTTTTGTGTATGGTGTTAGGGAGTGATCTAATCTCATACATTTACATGTACCTGTCCAGTTTTCCCAGCACCACTTATTGAAGAGGCTGTCCTTTCTCCACTGTACATTCCTGCCACCTTTATCAAAGATAAGGTGTCCATATGTGCATGGGTTTATCTCTGGGCTTTCTATCCTGTTCCATTGATCTATCTTTCTGTTTTTGTGCCAGTACCATACCGTCTTGATAACTGTAGCTTTGTAGTATAGTCTGAAGTCAGGGAGCCTGATTCCTCCAGTTCCTTTTTTCGTTCTCAAGATTGCTTTGGCTATTCGGGGTCTTTTGTGTTTCCATACAAATTGCAAATTTTTTTGTTCTACTTCTGTGAAACATGCCAGTGGTAGTTTGATAGGGATTGCATTGAATCTATAGATTGCTTTGGGTAGTAGAGTCATTTTCACAATGTTGAATCTTCCAATCCAAGAACATGGTATATCTCTCCATCTATTTGTATCATCTTTAATTTCTTTCATCAGTGTCTTATAAGTTTCTGCATACAGGTCTTTTGTCTCCTTAGGTACGTTTATTCCTAGATATTTTATTCTTTTTGTTGCAATGGTAAATGGGAGTGTTTTCTTGATTTCACTTTCAGATTTTTCATCATTAGTATATAGGAATGCCAGAGATTGCTGTGCATTAATTTAGTATCCTGCTACTTTACCAAATTCATTGATTAGCTCTAGTAGTTTTCTGGTAGCATCTTTAGGATTCTCTATGTATAGGATCATGTCATCTGCAAACAGTGACAGCTTTACTTCTTCTTTTCCGATTTGGATTCCTTTTATTTCCTTTTCTTCTCTGATTGCTGTGGCTAAAACTTCCAAAACTATGTTGAATAATAGTGGTGAGAGTGGGCAACCTTGTCTTGTTCCTGATCTTAGTGGAAATGCTTTCAGTTTTTCACCATTGAGGATGATGTTTGCTGTGGGCTTGTCATATATGGCCTTTATTATGTTGAGGAAAGTTCCCTCTATGCCTACTTTCTGCAGGGTTTTTATCATAAATGGGTGTTGAATTTTGTCAAAAGCTTTCTCTGCATCTATTGAGATGATCATATGGTTTTTCTCCTTCAATTTGTTAATATGGTTTATCACATTGGTAGATTTGCATATATTGAAGAATCCTTGCATTCCTGGAATAAACCCCACTTGATCATGGTGTGTGATCCTTTTAATGTGCTGTTGGATTCTGTTTGCTAGTATTTTGTTGAGGATTTTTGCATCTATGTTCATCAGTGATATTGGCCTGTCGTTTTCTTTCTTTGTGACATCCTTGTCTGGTTCTGGTATCAAGGTGATGGTGGCCTCGTAGAAGGAGTTTGGGAGTGTTCCTCCCTCTGCTATATTTTGGAAGAGTTTGAGAAGGATAGCTGTTAGCTCTTCTCTAAATGTTTGATAGAATTCGCCTGTGAAGCCATCTGGTCCTGGGCTTTTGTTTGTTGGAAGATTTTTAATCACAGTTTCAATTTCAGTGCTTGTGATTGGTCTGTTCATATTTTCTATTTCTTCCTGATTCAGTCTTGGCAGGTTGTGCATTTCTAAGAATTTGTCCATTTCTTCCAGGTTGTCCATTTTATTGGCATAGAGTTGCTTGTAGTAATCTCTCATGATCTTTTTTTATTGCTGCAGTGTCAGTTGTTACTTCTCCTTTTTCATTTCTAATTCTATTGATTTGAGTCTTCTCCCTTTTTTCCTTGATGAGTCTGGCTAATGGTTTATCTATTTTGTTTATCTTCTCAAAGAACCAGCTTTTACTTTTATTGATCTTTGCTATCGTTTCCTTCATTTCTTTTTCATTTATTTCTGATCTGATCTTTATGCTTTCTTTCCTTCTGCTAACTTTGGGGTTTTTTTGTTCTTCTTTCTCTAATTGCTTGAGGTGGAAGGTTAGGTTGTTTATTCGAGATGTTTCCTGCTTCTTAAGGTGGGCTTGTATTGCTATAAACTTCCCCCTTAGAACTGCTTTTGCTGCATCCCATAGGTTTTGGGTCGTTGTGTCTCCATTGTCATTTGTTTCTAGGTATTTTTTGATTTCCTCTTTGATTTCTTCAGTGATCACTTCGTTATTAAGTAGTGTATTGTTTAGCCTCCATGTGTTTGTATTTTTTACAGATCTTTTTCTGTAATTTATATCTAGTCTCATGGCGTTGTGGTCGGAAAAGATACTTGATACAATTTCAATTTTCTTAAATTTACCAAGGCTTGATTTGTGACCCAAGATATGATCTCTCCTGGAGAATGTTCCATTAGCACTTGAGAAAAATGTGTATTCTGTTGTTTTTGGATGGAATGTCCTATAAATATCAATTAAGTCCATCTTGTTTAACGTATCATTTAAAGCTTGTGTTTCCTTATTTATTTTCATTTTGGATGATCTGTCCATGGGTGAAAGTGGGGTGTTAAAGTTCCCTACTATTAATGTGTTACTGTCGATTTCCCCTTTTATGGCTGTTAGTGTTTGCCTTATGTATTGAGGTGCTCCTATGTTGGGTGCATAAATATTCACAATTGTTATATCTTCTTCTTGGATCGATCCCTTGATCATTATGTAGTGTCCTTCTTTGTCTCTTCTAATAGTCCTTATTTTAAAGTCTATTTTGTCTGATATGAGAATTGCTACTCCAGCTTTCTTTTGGTTTCCATTTGCATGGAATATCTTTTTCCATCCCCTTACTTTCAGTCTGTATGTGTCTCTAGGTCTGAAGTGGGTCTCTTGTAGACAGCATATATAAGGGTCTTGTTTTTGTATCCGTTCAGCCAATCTGTGTCTTTTGGTGGGAGCATTTAGTCCATTTACATTTAAGGTAATTATCGATATGTATGTTCCTATTCCCATTTTCTAAATTGTTTTGGGTTCGTTATTGTAGGTCTTTTCCTTCTCTTGTGTTTCTTGCCTAGAGAAGTTCCTTTAGCAGTTGTTGTAGAGCTGGTTTGGTACTGCTGAACTCTCTCAGCTTTTGCTTGTCTGTAAGGTTTTAATTTCTCCATCAAATCTGAATGAGATCCTTGCTGGGTAGAGTAATTTTGGTTGCAGGTTTTTCTCCTTCATCACTTTAAATATGTCCTGCCAGTCCCTTCTGGCTTGCAGAGTTTCTGCTGAAAGATCAGCTGTTTATCCTGTATGGATAAACAGCTGATCCATTTATCCTGTAATGGATACAGGATATCCTGTATGGGACTTGGATTTATCCTGTATGGGACTCTCTGTGCTTCCTGGACTTGATTAACTATTTCCTTTCCCATATTAGGGAAGTTTTCCACTATAATCTCTTCTAATATTTTCTCAGTCCCTTTCTTTTTCTGTTCTTCTTCTGGAACCCCTATAATTTGAATGTTGGTGCGTTTAATGTTGTCCCAGAGGTCTCTGAGGCTGTCCTCAGTTCTTTTCATTCTTTTTTCTTTATTCTGCTCTGCAGTAGTTATTTCCAGTATTTTATCTTCCAGGTCACTGATCCGTTCTTCTGCCTCAGTTATTCTGCTATTGATTCCATCTAGAGTATTTTTCATTTCATTTATTGTGTTGTTTATCGTTGTTTGTTTCATCTTTAGTTCTTCTAGGTCCTTGTTAAATGTTTCTTGCATTTTGTCTATTCTATTTCCAAGATATGGGATCATCTTTACTATCATTATTCTGAATTCTTCTTCAGGTAGACTGCCTATTTCGTCTTTATTTGTTAGGTCTGGTGCGTTTTTATCTTGCTCCTTCATCTGCTGTGTGTTTTTCTGTCTTCTCATTTTGCTTATCTTACTGTGTTTGGGGTCTCCTTTTTGCAGACTGCAGGTTCGTAGTTCCTGTTGTTTTTGGTGTCTGTCCCCAGTGGCTAAGTTTGGCTCAGTGGGTTGTGTAGGCTTCCTGGTGGAGGGGACTAGTGCCTGTGTTGTGGTGGATGCGGCTGGATCTTGCCTCTCTAGTGGGCAGGTTCACGTCTGGTGGTGTGTTTTGGGGTGTCTGTGGCCTTATTATGATTTTAGACAGCCTCTCTGCTAATGGGTGGGGTTGTGTTCCTGTTTTGCTAGTTGTTTGGCATAGGTTGTCCAGCACTGTGGCTTGCTGGTCGTTGAGTGAAGCTGGGTGCTGGTGTTAAGATGGAGGTCTCTTGGAGATTTTCGCCGTTTGATATTATGTGGAGCTGGGAGGTCTCTTGTAGACCAGTGTCCTGAAGTTGGCTCTCCCACCTCAGAGGCACAGCACTGACTCCTGGCTGCAGCACCAAGAGCCTTTCATCCACACGGCTCAGAATAAAAGGGAGAAAAAGTAGAAGGAAAGAATTAGTAGAAGTATGAGGAAAGAAAGGAGCGAGGGAAGGAGGGAGGGAGGGAAGGAAGGAAAAAAAGAAAGAAGATAAAGTAAAATAAAATTAAGATAAAATATAATAAAGTTATTAAAGTAAAAAAATAATTATTAAGAACAAAAAACAAAAGATGGACGGATAGAGCCCTAGGACAAATTGTGGAAGCAAAGCTATACAGACAAAATCTCACGTAGAAGCATACACACATACACTGACAAAAAGAGGAAAAGGGGAAAATATCCTATATCTTGCTCTCAAAGTCCACCTCCTCAATTTGTGATGATTCGTTGTCTAAAGGAGGGTAGGAAGGAAAGGAAGAACGAAGATAAAGTAAAATAAAATAAAGTTATTAAAATAAAAAGTAATTATTAAGAAAAATAATTTAGAAAAACCCGGACAGATAGAACCCTCGGACAAATGGTGGAAGCGAAACTATACAAAATCTCACACAGAAGCATAGACATACACATTCACAAAAAAAGGAAAAGGAGAAAAAAATCATAAATCTTGCTCTCCAAGTCCACCTCCTTAATTTGGGATGATTCGTTTTCTGTTCATGTATTCCACAGATGCAGGGTACATCAAATTGATTGTGGAGCTTTAATCCGCTGTTTCTGAGGCTGCTGGGAGAGATTTCCCTTTCTCTTCTTTGTTCTCACAGCTCCCAGGGGCTCAGCTTTGGATTTGGCCCCGCCTGTGCGTGTAGATCGCCGGAGGGAGGGCATCTGTTCTTCGCTCAGACAGGATAGGGTTAAAGGAGCAGCTGACTCGGGGGCTCTGGCTCACTCAGGCCGGGGGGTGGGGGGTTGGGGGCACGGTGTGCTGGGGGCGGGGAGGGAGGGGCACGGAGTGCGGGGCGGGTCTGCAGCGGCCCTTGTGACGTTGTACCAGCCTGAGGCGTGCCGTGCGTTTTGCCGAGGAAGTTGTCTCTGGATTCCGGTACTCTGGTGGTGGCGCGCCGCATAGGCTCCGCAGAGGCGGCGTGTGGATAGTGACCTGTGCTTGCACACAGGATTCTTGGTGGCGGCAGCAGCAGCCGTAGAGTCTCATGCCGGTGTCTGTGGTCCGCGCTTGTAGCCGCGGCTCGCGCCCGTCTCTGGTGCTCCTTTAAGCAGCACACCAGGAAACAAAGAGGTAAGAAAAAGTCTCTTGCCTCTTCAGCAGGTCCAGACTTTTCCCCGGACTCCCTCCCGGCCAGCCGTGGCGCACTAACCCCCTGCAGGCTGTGTTCACGCCGCCAACCCCAGTCCTCTCCCTGCGCTCCGACCGAAGCCCGAGCCTCAGCTCCCGGCCTCACCCGCCCCGGCGGGGGAGCAGACAAGCCTGTCGGGCTGGTGAGTGCCGGTCGGCACCGATCCTCTGTGCGGGAATCTCCCCGCTTTGTCCCCTGCACCCCTGTTGCTGTGCTCTCCTCCGCGGCTCCAAAGCTTTCCCCCTCTGCCACCCGCAGTCTCCGCCTGCGAAGGGGCTGCCTAGTGTGTGGAAACGTTTCCTCCTTCACAGCTCCCTCCCACTGGTGCAGGTCCTGTCCCTATCCTTTTGTCTCTGTTTATTCTTTTTTCTTTTTCCCTACCCAGGTACGTGGGGGTTTTTGTTGCCTTTTGGGAGGTCTGAGGTCTTCTGCCAGCGTTCAGTAGGTGTTCTGTAGGAGCTGTTCCACGCGTAGATGCACTTCTGGTGTATGTGTGGGGAGGAAGGTGATCTCCGCGTCCTACCACTTGTTTTGTTCTTGATCTCCAAGGGAAAGCTTTCAACATTTTACCATTGAATATATTTCTTTTAATGTTTTTATAGGTAACTTTGTCATATTAAGGCAGTTCGCTTTCATTCCTAGGTTAAACTTTTTTTTTTTTAACTATAGGTGGGTTAAAATTGATCAATTTTTCTACATTTTTGAGATGATCATTTTTCTATTTTAATTTACTGAGTATTTAGTATGGTGAGCAACATTAATTATCTAATGTTAAACAAAACTTGCATTCGTGGAATTAACTCAACCAGGTAATGACATTTTGTAAATTACTGGAATTGGTTTGTCTTATTTCAGAATTTTTTAGATCGATGGTCATGAGTGTGAGTGGCCTGTACTTTTACTTCTTAAAGGTCATTGTTAAATTTTGGTTTCAAGGTTTTCTGAGGCACATAACATGAGACAAGGAAAATATCTATTATTTTGTGCTTGTTATTTGTCTTGCCTGTTCTATATATTTTTTCTCTCCTGACCAAAATTGATACCTGAAGAAATAGACAGTTGAAAACCTTTGCTATAGAGAACTCTGGTCCAGGAGGCATAATTGCATAATTCTATCAAAAATATAAAAGAAATAATACCATTTTGCACAAGCCCTTTCATAAAATAGAGAACATTTTCTAATTTGTTCTAGGGAACAAATTAGGGTAGCCCAGTGTAGCCCTAATAGCAAAACTTAAAACATTATAGGAAAAGAAAATTAGTCATATCTTTCATGAATATAAATGTAAGAATCTTTAACATAATATTAGTTAATCAAGTTTAGTAATATCAAAAGGCATAATGCATCGTGACCATCTGAGATCTGTCCCAGGAATATAAGATTACTTTAACATATGAGACTCGATCAGTGTAATTCACCACAGTAACAAAGCAAATCAGGAAAATAATGTGGTTAGATAAATAGATGTAAAAATTTGATGACATCTAAAACCCTTTCTTGAAAAAACACTCAATAATATATGAACTAGAAGGAATTTTTTTCAACCTGATAAGTGATATAATGCAATTCTTAAAGCAAACAGCATACTTAATGAAAAGTCTTAAACTTCTATTGAACTTTGTACTGGAGGTGTTAGCCTAAATAATAGGGAAATGATAAAATGAAAGGCATAACTATTTGGTAAGAAAAAGTAAACCTCTTGGTATTGACAGACAGTATTGTAAGTCAAAGTATTAGACTTAAAACTTGAAGTCTGCTAGATTGCAGGACTCAAAGTGAAACAAAAAGTATTGTATTTTATTTTACTCATAATTGATACCTGGAAATGATATCTTAAAATACTATTTACAATAGCATCAAAACCCAAAATACTTAGGAATAAATCTGACAAAAAAATATGTAAGGTCTCTACCACAGATCTACAAAACATAGAACTGAAAAATAACTGAATCTACATAAATACATATACTATGTTTCTAGATTAGAGACTACTCTTTTAAGTAAAAATAAGTTTTATGGAATATATGTTTTAATGAGATAAATGAGGCTTTCTTTCCTATTTTTTAAAATATTTAACTGAAGTATAGTTGATTCATAGTGTTGTTATTTCTGCTGTACAGCAAAGTGATTCAGTTATACATATATGTTTTTCATTTTCTTTTCCATTATGGTTTATTGCAGGATATTGAATAGAGGCTAATTAATTTTAACTTGTCAGTGTTCCCCAAATTGACCTATAGATTCATTGCAATTATAGTCCAAACTCCAACACTTTTATGTAGAAATTGTCAAGATTACACTAAAGCTTATATGTGAATGCAGAAAATCTAGAATAGGTGAAACAGTCCTGGGAAATTACAAATTGGAGGATTTATACTACCTGATTTTAAGACTTAGTATGTAGCACAACATTGTAAATCAACTATACTTCAATTAAAAATAAAGACTTTGTTCAAATCTATAGTAGTTGAAATAGTAGCAGTAGTAATAATGTATTGACTTAAAGGATAGACAAATAGATCAGTGAAATGGAAAGGAGAATCCAGAAATAGCCCCTAACATGTATGGTCCAATTCCTTCTGACAGAGGTACCAATGCCATTCATTAGGGAGAGGAAAGTATTTTCAAGGAATGGTGCAGGAAGAACTAAATATGTAAAAGGAAAAAAAAGTCACTCATATCCCACACCATAGAGAAACATTAAGTTGAAATGATTTGCAAACATTAATAAAGGTGAGAATTACATTGTAAACATCCTAGAAGAATGCTTTGGGGGGGATAGCTTTGTCACTGTGGACAAGAAAATATTTTTTATAATAGAAAAAGCAATAATGAATAACATGATAAGCTGGACCTAACAAAATTTAAAACTTAACGTTAATCAAAGGTACTGCTTAGAAATTGAAAAGGCAGGGGCTTCCCTGGTGGCACAGTGGTTTAGAGTCCGCCTGCCAATGCAGGGGACGCGGGTTCGTGCCCCGGTCCGGGAGGAAAAAAAAAAAAAAAGAAATTGAAAAGGCAAGTAAAAGACTGGGACAATAATCTCAATATATGTCCTAAAAAACCACTGTTATCAGGAATATATAAAAAACCTCATACAAATATGTATCAAGGTTATATAGAAAACATACAAATAATAAGAGGAACAGAAGATTAGATTCAGAGTGAGATGTGAAGATATGATGCAAGGAAGGGGCCGAGAACCCAAGGATGTGGGTGGCGTCTAGAAGTTGGAAAAGGCAAGGAAAGGGATTCTCTTCCTCCAGAAGGAATTCAACCCGCTGACACCTTGATTTTAGCCCTCTTAAGACTCATTTCAAACTTCGCACCTTCAAAACTGTAAGATAATTTGTGTTGGTAAGATACTAAATTTGTGGTAGAATTTGCCAGGACTAGGTTTACCAAACATTTATTTTTGTCAAACCTCAAAGATGAAAAGGAATATCTTGTTTGGACAAATGAAAATTGAAACATGAGTGAGGGTGACCATGTTTTCACATCTTTATAAATTCTTAAGCTTCCTGGGATTTAGTTTCCTATGTACATTGATTTAAAACAATGTAAATTTAGTTTATAATTCTGGTGGTCAGAATTCCTTAATGGATCTCAGTGGTCTAAAATCAAGATTGTCGTCAGGACTTCATTCTTTCTGGAGTTATTGCTCCTGGCCTTTCCCTGCTTCTAGAGGCTGCCCTCATTCCTTGGCTTGATAGCCCCCTTCTGTCTTGGGAAGTATCAATGGCTGGATGAGTCTCTTGCTACCATTTCTCTGGTTCTCCCATTTTTGCTTTCCCCTTCATTACATTAGGCTGTAATAATTGTCCAGATAATCCAGGACGGTCTCTCTATCTCAACACCAGCTGACTAGCGACTTTAATTTCATCTATAACCTAATCCCCTTTTACCTTGTAAACAAACAGTACAGGCTCTGGGCATTAGGGTGTGGACATTTGGGGGCGTGCGTTACTCTGCATACTACACAGCCATCCTTGATGTTTTACGCTGGATACACTGAGCCATGTTGAGACTGTTGGGGAAGCAACGGGGTGTATTTTGAAAGATCATCGGCATCAGGTAGGCCTGGAGTTTGCTCATTACTAGCTGTTAATACTTGGATATGTCACTTAAATTCTTTGTCACCACAATTTAGCTAGCTAAAAATGGGTATGATAATTACACCTACCTTTTTATAAGGGTGATTGTAAGGACAGAATGAGACAGTAAAGTTAATAATGAAATAGTAATAACCATTCGTTGAACTCTCGCTATTTGAGATACAGAATAGGTCCCAAACAAATGTTTATGACTAGGATCATGATTAAAAGCCCTCATGGAGTGCAGTGGTGGCTTTTGGCCACTTAAGTAATTAAGTTTCATCTGGTTTTGGCTCTGTCAGATCTGGAGTTTATTTCCGTGCTCATTTGTAGCTGCAGTTCCCAGGTATTTACTGCCATTACGGCAGGTGCGTATACGTTGCCTACATCTTATTTTACCCCATTTTAGAAGTGAATGGCAGTGCGACCCTGTTCTAAGCTCATTGAGAAGCATCTTGTTCTTGATGGCTCATACTACAGCATACTCAATCCACATACTATTTAGGGGAGCAGCCATACTGCCATATTGAGTTGGCCCGAATTGATACTGTATTTTGCAAACGGAAAATCCGAAGCACAGAAACCAGGCTGTAAATTAGTTGGTCTAGTCAGAGATGATACATCTCATGAATAACTTGCACATGGCTTGCAATCTTTGAAAAGGTTCTCTAAGGAAGTTTGGCTGCCTGAAGGGGAGCACTTGCTTTTTCTGTAACCTCCATTGTGCCTCGCTGTCCAGTGTGTGAATTTATTGGTGGTTGGGATGGAAAAGGTGTCGTTGGCCCCACTGCGGGGAAATCTGGTGAATGCCTGTCGTGTCTCTCTGCAGTGTTGGGTCTGGGAGCGGCTGAGAGCCGGAATGGCCCACATTTGGCTGCTTTGCCCCTCATGTCCTCCGTCGGGCCTGGCCTAGCATAATTAGATGATGCTTTCTGTTCAGACTGATCACTCTTAACGCTTGCCTTTAGTATTGTTTGCTCTGTTTCCTTTGAACAGAATAATGAATTCCATTTCCTTTTAGTCGTATTCTGTTTGATCCACTTGTCTCTTTGAAGACAGTCAGTGGAGCTCTGTAGAAAAGTGGTCTGTGGGGAAAAGTTTAGGTTTTTTGACATTAATCTTTTAGGCATATTCATCTTTAACAAATGAGACTTTTTCGCATTTCTCACCTCTTCGTATCTGTTTAACACTGACCAGTTTTCAGTCCTTAGTCTTGTTTCACTGTTGTAATATACGTTGACACATCTTTTAATACTGCATTTCTAAGTTTTATTTTGTGTTTGTGTACAACCTGTAAATGAAGGTTTTTTTTTACATCGATATTTTAAATGTAAGATTAAATAATCATATTTTGTTTTGGATCAGTAAATTCTAAACTCTGAGCCACAGTAACAAGATATATTATGTAGCATTATAATAATTTTGCTACTATATAAGATTGAAGGAGTAGTAATGATAGCCTGTATATAAACTTCCACAGGAAAACATTTCAGTTTAAAAAGTTGTTCTTTTGTTAACTGGGGTTCTAATTCTTGGTTAAATATATACCATGTGCACTTGGAGGAAAACATATTGGTCTGTACTTTTTTTTGCTAATTATAACATCTTAATTAAGATTAATTAATAGATTGAGTTTCCTTTAAAGTATCTAAAAATAAAATGAATCAATAACATTGTTCAGCCTTTTATTGCTTAGCCTTCCAGGCACACAGCCAGGCCCATGCTGGCCTCTTGCCCCTCGGAGGCAAATATCCTGCCAGCCCTCTGGTCCCCAGTTAATTGAGCAGAAGTCTGCATGGTGGCCCGTCCAGTGATTTCAGTGCCCTCCGGGGCACTGAGTTGACAATAGAGTGAGTCTCAGAGAGGTCTCTAATTGACTAACTTCTGCTGCTATAAGACTCTCTATTCAAATGGAACAAATTTGAGCTGTTCAACCCTTCTTTGGCACCTAGCCAAGTTCTGGATGGCATAAAACCAGCACTTACTTAAGGCAGTGGCATTGTTTGTAGTGGCAGGAGCCATGCTGAAGACAGTCGTGTTGACTTGCTGCCACGTTGTAATTTGAAGACAGGTATTGAGTCAGATTTCTTTTTCAAATGTCTCTTTGTAAAAGACAGCACTGTAGGGGAAAGGGCAGTTTCAGATCTGTTTCCCAAAGTCTGTCTCAAAGCTTCTTGACGCGCCTAAAGTTATAATACCTTTTGCTTATCATCTTGGACAACTATCTGTCACCTGTTGTCATAGAGGTTGTTGATGTCACGCAACAGTAGATTAATAGCAGAGTGATTTTTTTTTTCCAAGATGAAGCTTGAAAGTATTTCTTGGGTCTAACACGGGAAATAACGTATTTGTGCATAGCTGAATTCTGCACACAACTGAAAGTTACCCTATTAAGTTTCAGGAGTTTGTTTTAAATGCTTTCTTCCGTACATGCTAGTGAAAAGTCATGTATTGAGGAACCTAATATGTTCTTCTTGTAGGCAGACTGTAGTGTACATAATAACTCACAGTCCAAGAGGATACTGAATTGGGAGTGAAGGGAAACCATGTGTATAATAGAAAGAGGAAAAGGCTAGAAGGCATGAGCCTTGGGTTTGCTACCATCTCTTCCATGAATTTTCAGAGTAACATGGGAAAAATCATTTACTCTATGTGTGAAAGTTTTGTCATCTCAATAGTTGGGGGTGACAGACCCCAACCTATCCCATAGGATATATACAAAACCTTTCTGAAAGCATGAATGCTATACAACAAAACCTAATATTTTTTAAAGTACTTAGGATGTGTAAATAACTTTTAAGGCACAGAACAACCCTAGGAAATAGGTACTAGCATTGTCTCCATTTTGTAGCTGGAGACAGTGTAACAGGGAGAGGTTAAGTGGCTTGCCCCCTTGGTCAGGCTAATAAGGTTCAGAGCCAGAATCTGAACCCAGATAGTCTGGCACTAGAGTCTGTGCTTAACGACTGCTATATCATACTATCTGAACACAGAGAGAAAGGATGATTTCTTGCCTTTCCCGTGAAGACTTTTCCCCAGTCTCCTCTCGTAGTCAAAATGAATGTGACACCTCAGGCTTAACTCTCTGAGTGGTCTGATCAGTAGTAAGGAGAGTTTACATCTTCCATGCAGGATCCCTGTAGCCAACCACAGACATTTAAGGGTCTGCTCATTGAAAACTAGGAATTTGTCTGAATGTAGGGGCATTGACTAGTGGAGTGCTTTGTAAGTATACAGATTCCTAGGCCCTTCCCTTGGAGATACTGACTTACTAGGTCAAGGGTGGGGTGTGGGAATGTATTTCTTAAAAGCTCCCCAGGTGAGATATTTGTGTTAATAGTGAAGTTAACTCAGCCATAAAAAAGAATGAAATATTGCCATTTGCTGCAACGTGGATGGACCTAGAGATGATCATATTAAGTGAAATAAGTCAGACAGAGGCAGACAAATATCATATCGCTTATGTGTGGAATCTAAAAAAACATGAGACAAATGAACTTACATACAAAATAGAAATAGACCTACACACATAGAAAACAAATTTATGGTTACCAAAGGGGAAAGGGAGAGGGATAAATTAGGAGTACGGGATTAACAGGTATATACCACTATATATAAAATAAACTACATGGATTTTACTGTATAGCACAGGGAAATATATCCAATATCTTATAACCTATAATGGAAAAGAATGTACACTTTCTTTGCTGTACACCTGAAACTAACAATATTGTAAATCAACTGTACTTCAATACAAAAAAAATAGTGAAGTTAACAGAACTTTAGAAGGACTGTACCCAGTGTGTACCCCTCACTTGTACCTTAATCTAGCTGCTGGGCTAAATGCCTTAGATGAAGTTTGTCATCCCTAAGTATCCCTGGGGGATTGGTTCCAAGATCCAGTGGATACCAAAATCTGAGATGCTTAAGTCCCTTGTATAAAATGGCATAGTATTTGCATGTAACCTAAGTACATCCTCCCGCATACTGTAAATTATCTCTAGATGATTTATAATACCTAATACAGTGTAAAACCTATGTAAATAGTTGCCGATGCATGGAAAATTCAAGTTTTGCTTTTTGGAACTTTCTGGAACTCTTTTTTCTGAATATTTTCAGTGCATGTCTAGTTGAATCCATAGATGTGGAACCACAGATACCAACAGCTGACTTCACTATTCAATGAAAGCTCAGCCAGAAGCCTTTCCCTGCTTCTCTAAAATGAGAGAGTTCTAAGTGTGCCTATTGAGTGATTACTGTGAAAATTCACTCCATGCCCTTGGTGTGATCCCACCATTTTCATACAGATGAACTAATGTCATGGCACTAAATGTTGACCACTACATTTTGGGGAAAAACATGAGTTCGGATGTGCTTAAGGGAGATGCCAGAATCTGGAAAAACAGTATGTTTTTCTATTTAATTGTTTCAGTATCTTGAAATAGGCACAGTGTTTCTTCTCCAGCAACTACGTTATTATTAAAGATCAGAAATTCATCTTTGGAGACTGAGCGTTGGGCAAAGTGTCAAAGCTGTGGCTGTGAGTGACATAGAGAGTGGCCTTGGGCAAGGCACTAAACCTATTTCTGTCTGTCTCCTCATTTGTTACCTGGGACCCCAGCATTTACCTTTTTTTTCAAGGGAATATGCCATTAATCAATCAATACATGTGCTACATCGTCTACTTTTAAATAAAAACTAGCTCTTATTATTATCTGCTGAAATGAAGGAAAAATGTGACCTTATTTTCTTGTTGCTTAATGTCTCTTGGCAACTGAGGCAGTAGGAAAGAGACATCGAGTCCAACCTCAGCTTCCATTACAAGCTGTCTCTCGCAGTATATTATGCGAGAGCCTGGAACAGGGAGGTATGATAAAAAGGCCCATAAGGGGCTGTGTACAAGGCTCTACACCAAGCACTGATTAACACTTATTGAATATCCCCTGATGAAAGAACACGTTCCGAATGGGCGTGGCTTACTTGGGTTTGTTCTCTGTGGCTCTTAGTGTCTGTCTTCACCCCTCAGGCCGGGTCTCCCCCGCCATTGCCAGTTCAGTCATTTGTATAGAACATGATTCCAGGGCCGTTTGGAACTTGGGTCATTGTAAAGATGACCAGTAAAGCTATAATGTGAAGGAGTACAACCTCAGTGTAGACCATAATGAGAATTGCATTCAGTTTAAAGTAGATGCCACAAACTCTGTAGGGTGGAGAAGTTCTCCTTGTCATCTGTCATTTCTTCTCATTAAGAGGTTGCTGATAACCCTTAAGAACTGTGGCCCTGGAGACTTCTTACGGTGTCTGTTCCGTTGTTTGTGTGTCTGGTATTGCACTTACTTCCCTTGGTTTGGTCTTGCTCTTGTTCCTATAAGGGAAAAAAAGCTCATAGTATTTGTGAAGTATTTTTTAATGCAGCCTTTAAGTTCTGAGTCCTAAGCAATACTTAACATATAAACAACATTACGTCCTTCAAATATCCTCTTCACAGCCCTGGAAGTAGGCATGTATTAGTGCAGAATTGTCTCTCCAATCTTCTCTCTGTCAAGATCAGGAAAATCAAAGAGATTATGTGGGACCAACATCTTCTCATATGTGTGACAATGGATGAGTATTTTACACCACCATTTTGGGTACAGTCACTCCTTGCATTGTGTCTAAACTGTTGCAGGGGTTTGTGTCTGTGTGTGTGTGTATAAGGGAGTATTTGACATTAAAATGTAATCACTCTACTCTCAAAATCGTATGTCATAACAGCACTTTGCTATGTACTGTGGGAGGTACAAAAATAAAAGAACCTCAGATTCTCAAAGAGGTTTGAGTACAGTTGAGGAAATATGGGAGATGTGCATCTTAAGGGGGAAAAAAAACTAGCAAAGAAAGAAAAGTAACAAGAGATGATACTAATTAAAGAGTAGTATGAGATCATATTTTAAACTCCATGTCTTCCATGTACTAACTGGCTGTGGACGATCCACTTCATCTCTCTATGCCTCAGTGTCCTCATCTGCATAGTGGGGATACAGTTAATACCTTTTTAATACGATCATTGTAAGGACTAAACGAATTAATGTATCTAAAGCATTTATAACAGTGCCTGGCCAGAAGTGCTTTATGAATGAGTACTACCTATTTTTATAACTATAAGGGGTTTAAAGAAAATACTGATGCCCCTCCTTTAGGTATACCTGTGGGACCCAATAAACTGGGGATATTTTCAGATATTTCTCTCACTTCAAATTAAGATTTAGCTTCCCTGAGTATGAGGAAGAGGCTAATGTTCCTACCTAATCTCTTCCAAAAAAAATTTTTTTAAAACATCTTTATTGGGGTATAATTGCTTTACAATGGTGTGTTAGTTTCTGCTTTATAACAAAGTGAATCAGTTATACGTATACATATGTTCCCATATCTTTTCCCTCTTGCGTCTCCCTCCCTCCCACCCTCCCTATCCCACCCTTCCAGGCAGTCACAAAGCACCGAGCTGATCTCCCTGTGCTATGTGGCTGCTTCCCATTAGCTATCTACCTTACGTTTGGTAGCGTATATATGTCCATGCCTCTCTCTCGCTTTGTCACAGCTCACCCTTCCCCCTCCCCATATCCTCAAGTCCGTTCTCCAGTAGGTCTGTGTCTTTATTCCTGTCTTACCCCTAGGTTCTTCATGACATTTTTTTCCCTTAAATTCCATATATGTGTGTTAGCATACGGTATTTGTCGTTATTTTCCTGACTTCACTCTGTATGACAGACTCTAGGTCTATCCACCTCATTACAAATAGCTCAATTTTGTTTCTTTTTATGGCTGAGTAATATTCCATTGTATATATGTGCCACATCATCTTTATCCATTCATCTGTCGATGGACACTTAGGTTGTTTCCATCTCCTGGCTATTGTAAATAGAGCTGCAATGAACATTTTGGTACATGACTCTTTTTGAATTTTGGTTTTCTCAGGGTATATGCCCAGTAGTGGGACTGCTGGGTCATATGGTAGTTCTTTTTTTTTTTTTTTAACATCTTTATTGGGGTATAATTGCTTTAGAATGGTGTCTTAGTTTCTGCTTTATAACAAAGTGCGGTAGTTCTATTTGTAGTTTTTTAAGGAACCTCCATACTGTTCTCCATAGTGGCGGAACCAATTCACATTCCCACCAGCAGTGCAAGAGTGTTCCCTTTTCTCCACACCTTCTCCAGCATTTATTGTTTCTAGATTTTTTGATGATGGCCATTCTGACTGGTGTGAGATGATATCTCATTGTAGTTTTGATTTGCATTTCTCTAATGATTAATGATGTTGAGCATTCTTTCATGTGTTTGTTGGCAGTCTGTATATCTTCTTTGGAGAAATGTCTATTTAGGTCTTCTGCCCATTTTTGGATTGGGTTGTTTGTTTTTTTGTTATTGAGCTGCATGAGCTGCTTGTAAATTTTGGAGATTAATCCTTTGTCGGTTGCTTCATTTGCAAATATTTTCTCCCATTCTGAGGGTTGTCTTTTGGTCTTGTTTATGGTTTCCTTTGCTGTGCAAAAGCTTTGAAGTTTCATTAGGTCCCATTTGTTTATGTTTGTTTTTATTTCCATTTCTCTAGGAGGTGGGTCAGAAAGGATCTTGCTGTGATTTATGTCATAGAGTGTTCTGCCTATGTTTTCCTCTAAGAGTTTTATAGTGTCTGGCTTTACATTTAGGTCTTTAATCCATTTTGAGCTTATTTTTGTGTATGGTGTTAGGAAGTGATCTAATCTCATACTTGTACATGTATCTGTCCAGTTTTCCCAGTACCACTTATTGAAGAGTCTGTCCTTTCTCCACTGTACATTCCTGCCACCTTTATCAAAGATAAGGTGTCCATATCTGCGTGGGTTTATCTCTGGGCTTTCTATCCTGTTCCATTTATCTATCTATCTGTTTTTGTGCCAGTACCATACCGTCTTGATAACTGTAGCTTTGTAGTATAGTCTGAAGTCAGGGAGCCTGATTCCTCCAGCTCCTTTTTTCGTTCTCAAGATTGCTTTGGCTATTCGGGGTCTTTTTTTTTTTTTTTTTTTTTTTTTTTTTTGCAGTACGCGGGCCTCTCATTGTTGTGGCCTCTCCCATTGCGGAGCACAGGCTCTGGACACGCAGGCCCAGCGGCCATGGCTCACGGGCCCAGCCGCTCCGCGGCATGTGGAATCTTCCCGGACCAGGGCACGAACCCGTGTCCCCTGCATCGGCAGGCTGACTCTCAACCACTGCGCCACCAGGGAAGCCCTATTGGGGGTCTTTTATGTTTCCATACAAATTGTGAAATTTTTTGTTCTAGTTCTGTGAAAAATGCCAGTGGTAGTTTGATAGGGATTGCGTTGAATCTATAGATTGTTTTGGGTAGTAGAGTCATTTTCACAATGTTGATTCTTCCAATCCAAGAACATGGTATATCTCTCCATCTATTTGTATCATCTTTAATTTCTTTCATCAGTGTCTTATAATTTTCTGCATACAGGTCATTTGTCTCCTTAGGTAGGTTTATTCCTAGATATTTTATTCTTTTTGTTGCAGTGGTAAATGGGAGTGTTTTCTTGATTTCACTTTCAGATTTTTCATCATTAGTATATAGGAATGCCAGAGATTTCTGTGCATTAATTTTGTATCCTGCTACTTTACCAAATTCATTGATTAGCTCTAGTAGTTTTCTGGTAGCATCTTTAGGATTCTCTATGTATAGGATCATGTCATCTGCAAACAGTGACAGCTTTACTTCTTCTTTTCCGATTTGGATTCCTTTTATTTCCTTTTCTTCTGTGATTGCTGTGGCTAAAACTTCCAAAACTATGTTGAATAAGAGTGGTGAGAGTGGGCAACCTTGTCTTGTTCCTGATCTTAGTGGAAATGCTTTCAGTTTTTCACCATTGAGGACGATGTTGGCTGTGGGTTTGTCATATATGGCCTTTATTATGTTGAGGAAAGTTCCCTCTAGGCCTACTTTCTGCAGGGTTTTTATCATAAATGGGTGTTGAATTTTGTCAAAAGCTTTCTCTGCATCTACTGAGATGATCATATGGTTTTTCTCCTTCAATTTGTTAATATGGTTTATCACATTGATTGATTTGCGTATATTGAAGAATCCTTGCATTCCTGGAATAAACCCCACTTGATCATGGTGTATGATCCTTTTAATGTGCTGTTGGATTCTGTTTGCTAGGATTTTGTTGAGGATTTTTGCATCTATGTTCATCAGTGATATTGGCCTGTCGTTTTCTTTCTTTGTGACATCCTTGTCTGGTTTTGGTATCAAGGTGATGGTGGCCTCGTAGAAGGAATTTGGGAGTGTTCCTCCCTCTGCTATATTTTGGAAGATTTTGAGAAGGATAGGTGTTAGCTCTTCTCTAAATGTTTGATAGAATTTGCCTGTGAAGCCATCTGGTCCTGGGCTTTTGTTTGTTGGAAGATTTTTAATCAGATTTTTAATTCTGTTCTCTCAATTTCAGTGCTTGTGATTGGTCTGTTCATATTTTCTATTTCTTCCTGATTCAGTCTTGGCAGGTTGTGCATTTCTAAGAATTTGTCCATTTCTTCCAGGTTGTCCATTTTATTGGCATAGGGTTGCTTGTAGTAATCTCTCGTGATCTTTTGTATTTCTGCAGTGTCAGTTGTTACTTCTCCTTTTTCATTTCTAATTCTATTGATTTGAGTCTTCTCCCTTTTTTTCTTGATGAGTCTGGCTAATGGTTTATCTATTTTGTTTATCTTCTCAAAGAACCAGCTTTTACTTTTATTGATCTTTTCTATCGTTTCCTTCATTTCTTTTTCATTTATTTCTGATCTAATTGTTATGCTTTCTTTCCTTCTGCTAACTTTGGGGTTTTTTTGTTCTTCTTTCTCTAATTGCTTTAGGTGCAAGGTTAGGTTGTTTATTCGAGATGTTTCCTGTTTCTTAAGGTGGGCTTGTATTGCTATAAACTTCCCCCTTAGAACTGCTTTTGTTGCGTCCCATAGGTTTTGGGTCGTTGTGTCTCCATTGTCATTTGTTTCTAGGTATTTTTTGATTTCCTCTTTGATTTCTTCAGTGATCACTTCGTTATTAAGTAGTGTATTGTTTAGCCTCCATGTGTTTGTTTTTTTTTTTACAGATCCTTTCCTGTAATTGATATCTAGTCTCATAGCGTTGTGGTCGGAAAAGATACTTGATAGAATTTCAATTTTCTTAAATATACCAAGGCTTGATTTGTGACCCAAGATATGATCTATCCTGGAGAATGTTCCATGAGCACTTTAGAAAAATTTGTATTCTGTTGTTTTTGGATGGAATGTCCTATAAATATCAATTAAGTCCACCTTGTTTAATGTATCATTTAAAGCTTGTGTTTCCTTATTTATTTTCCTTTTGGATGATCTGTCCATTGGTGAAGTGGGGTGTTAAAGTCCTGTACTATGAATGTGTTACTGTCAATTTCCCCTTTTATGGCTGTTAGTGTTTGCCTTATGTATTGAGGTGCTCCTATGTTGGGTGCATAAATATTTACAATTGTTATATCTTCTTCTTGGATCGATCCCTTGATCATTATATAGTGTCCTTCTTTGTCTCTTCTAATAGTCTTTATTTTAAAGTCTATTTTGTCTGATATGAGAATTGCTACTTCAGCTTTCTTTTGGTTTCCATTTGCATGGAGTATCTTTTTCCATCGCCTTACTTTCGGTCTGTATGTGTCTCTAGGTCTGAAGTGGGTCTCTTGTAGACAGCATATATATGGGTCTTGTTTTTGTATCCATTCAGCCAATCTGTGTCTTTTGGTGGGAGCATTTAGTCCATTTACATTTAAGGTAATTATCGATATGTATGTTCCTATTCCCGTTTTCTAAATTGTTTGGGGTTCATTATTGTAGGTCTTTTCCTTCTCTTGTGTTTCTTGCCTAGAGAAGTTACTTTAGCATTTGTTTTAAAGCTGGTTTGGTGGTGCTGAACTCTCTCAGCTTTTGCTTGTCTGTGAAGATTTTAATTTCTCCATCAAATCTGAATGAGATCCTTGCTGGGTAGAGTAATCTTGGTTGCAGTTTCTTCTCCTTCATCACTTTCAGTATGTCCTGCCACTCCCTTCTGGCTTGCAGAGTTTCTGCTGAAAGATCAGCTGTTAACCTTATGGGGATTCCCTTGTGTGTTATTTGTTGTTTTTCCTTTGCTGCTTTTAATATATTTTCTTTGAATTTAATTTTTGACAGTTTGATTAATATGTGTCTTGGCGTATTTCTCCTTGGATTTATCCTGTATGGGACTCTCTGTGCTTCCTGGACTTGATTAGCTATTTCCTTTCCCATATTAGGGAAGTTTTCAACTATAATCTCTTCAAATATTTTCTCAGTCCCTTTCTTTTTCTCTTCTTCTTCTGGAACCCCTGTAACTTGGATGTTGGGGTGTTTAATGTTGTCCCAGAGGTCTCTGAGACTGTCATCAGTTCTTTTCATTCTTTTTTCTTTATTCTGCTCTGCAGTAGTTATTTCCACTAGTTTATCTTCCAGGTCACTGATCCGTTCTTCTGCCTCAGTTATTCTGCTATTGATCCCATCTAGAGTATTTTTCATTTCATTTATTGGGTTGTTCATCGTTGTTTGTTTCATCTTTAGTTCTTCTAGGTCCTTGTTAAATGTTTCTTGCATTTTGTCCATTGTATTTCCAAGATTTTGGATCATCCTTACTATCATTATTCTGAATTCTTTTTCAGGTAGACTGGCTATTTCCTTTTCATTTGTTAGGTCTGGTGCATTTTTATCTTGCTCCTTTATCTGCTGTGTGTTTTTCTGTCTTCTCATTTTGCTTATCTTACTGTGTTTGGGGTCTCCTTTTTGCAGACTGCAGGTTCGTAGTTCCCGCTGTTTTTGATGTCTGTCTCCAGTGGCTAAGGTTGGTTCAGTGGGTTGTGTAGGCTTCCTGGTGGAGGGGACTAGTGCCTGTGTTGTGGTGGATGCGGCTGGATCTTGCCTCTCTGGTGGGCAGGTTCACGTCTGGTGGTGTGTTTTGGGGTGTCTGTGGCCTTATTATGATTTTAGACAGCCTCTCTGCTAATGGGTGGGGTTGTGTTCCTGTTTTGCTAGTTGTTTGGCATAGGTTGTCCAGCACTGTGGCTTGCTGGTCGTTGAGTGAAGCTGGGTGCTGGTGTTAAGATGGAGGTCTCTGGGAGATTTTCGCCATTTGATATTATGTGGAGCTGGGAGGTCTCTTGTTGACCAGTGTCCTGAAGTTGGCTCTCCCACCTCAGAGGGACAGCACTGACTGCTGGCTGCAGCACCAAGATCCTTTCATCCACACGGCTCAGAATAAAAGGGAGAAAAAGTAGAGAGAAAGAATTGGTAGAAGTAGGAGGAAAGAAAGAAAGAAAGGAGTGAGGGAAGGAAGGAAGAAAGGAGAAAAGAAGGAAAGAAAGAAAGGAGGGAGGGAGGGAGGACGGAAGGAAAAAAGAAAGAAGATAAAGTAAAATAAAATATAGTAAAGTTATTAAATTAAAAAATAATTATTATGAAAAAAATTAAAAAAAAACACAAAACGGACAGATACAACCTTAGGAGAAATGGTGGAAGCAAAGCTATACAGAGAAAATGTCACACAGAAGCATACACATACAGACTCACAAAAAGAGGAAAAGGGGAAAAAAATCATAAATCTTGCTCTCAAAGTGTACCTCCTCAATTTGGGATGATTTGTTGTCTAAAGGAGGGTCGGAAGGAAAGAAAGGAAGAAAGTAAGAAGATAAAGTAAAATAAAATAAAGTTATTAAAATTAATTATTAAGAATAAAAATTAAAAAAAAAATGGACGGATAGAACCCTAGGACAAATGGTGGAAGCAAAGCTATACAGACAGAATCTCACAGGGAAGCATAAACATACACACTCACAAAAAGAAGAGGGGAAAATATCATAAATCTTGCACTCAAAGTCCACCTCCTCAATTTGGGATGATTGGTTGTCTATGCATGTATTCCACAGGTGCAGGTACATCAAGTTCATTGTGGAGCTGTAATCCGCTGCTTCTGAGGCTGCTGGGAGAGATTTCCCTTTCTCTTCTTTGTTCTCATAGCTCCCAGGGGCTCAGCTTTGGCTTTGGCCCCGCCTCTGCGTGTAGGTCACTGCAGGGTGTTTGTTCTTCGCTCAGACAGGAAGGTGTTAAAGGAGCTGCTCATTCGGGGGCTCTGGCTCACTCAGGCCGGGGTGGGGGGGGGGTTGGGGGGGAGGGGCACGGAGTGCGAGGCGGGCAGAGGCCGGCGTGACGTTGCACCAGCCTGAGGTGCGCCGAGCGTTCTCCCGCGGAAGTTGTCCCTGGATCCCGGGACCCTGGCGGTGGCGGGCTGCACAGGCTCCCCGGAAGGGGGGTGTGGATAGTGACCTGTGCTTGCACACAGGCCCCTTGGTGTCGGCAGCAGCAGCCTTAGCGTCTCCCGCCCGTCTCTGGGGTCCGCGCTTTTCGCCGCGGGTCGCGCCTGTCTCTGGAGCTCCTTTAAGCAGCGCTCTTTATCCCCTCTCCTCGCGCACCAGGAAACAAAGAGGGAGGAAAAAGTCTCTTGCCTGTTCGGCAGGTCCAGACTTTTCTCCAGACTCCCTCCCGGCCAGCCGTGGCGCACTAACCCCGCAGGCTGTGTTCACGCAGCCAACCCCAGTCCTCTCTGGGCGCTCCGACTGACCGAAGCCCGAGCCTCAGCTCCCAGCCGCACCCGCCCCGGCGGGTGAGCAGACAAGCCTCTCTGGCTGGTGAGTGCCGGTCGGCACCGATCCTCTGTGCGGGAATCTCCCCGCTTTGCCCTCCGCACCCCTGTGGCTGTGCTCTCCTCCGCGGCTTCGAAGCTCCCCCCTCCGCCTCCCGCAGTCTCCGCCCGCAAAGGGGCTTCCTAGTGTGTGGAAACTTTTCCTCCTTCACAGCTCCCTCCCACTGGTGCAGGTCCCGTCCCTATTCTTTTGTCTCTGTTTTTTCTTTTTCCCTACCCAGGTACGTGGGGGGTTTCTTGCCTTTTGGGAGGTCTGAGGTCTTCTGCCAGCCTTCAGTAGGTGTTCTGTAGGAGTTGTTCCACTTGTAGATGTATTTCTGGTGTATGTGTGGGGAGGAAGGTGATCTCCGCGTCTTACTCTTCCGCCATGTTCCCGGAAGCCGGGTTTTTGTTTTTTAAAAATTTTTATTGGTGTACATTTGATTTACAATGTTCTATTAGTTTCAGATGTACAGCAAAGTGAGTCAGTTATACATATGGAAAACAGTATTGAGGTTCATTAAAAAACTAAAAATAGAGCTACCATGGGATCCAGCAATCCCACTCCTAAGCATATATCCGGAGAAAGCCATAATTCGAAAAGATACATGCATTAGGTTTTGACAGTGCACCAGGCCAGCAGATTTTGTTCTTCCACAAACAGATTGGGGCTTTTGTTATGTAGAATGAGGGAAGAGGCCTGGAGGGTTCTGGGCCCCTCCTGCAGCAGCTACTCTTTTCTCCTAGGCTCCCTCCACAAAGGAAGCTCTTTCTGGACTCTCCTCAGCCTTCCTTACGAGCACCCATTAGGATCCAGAGACAATAACGCTTCAGGAGTATGACCTGCAGCCCCCAGGAGATTCACATGTTCTTGCCTGCCTGAATCTACCTGCCTGTCAACTGTTACAGCTGAATTTCTCTTACCGGTGTTCAGTAGCTTCTGTCCCAGGTAAGCCAGCATTCATACTCAGTCTGTTTCTGCATGTGGCTCTCTCCAGATTGTGGCTTATTTGGGTTTCCTGCAACCTTACCTCTATTATACAGTCAAAAAAAGTTGAAAAGTCACAAATTAGCGATTTGTCTATTTTTCTTTCTTGTCAGGATGGGAGCTGTGTGCTTTCCAGATGTGTCTATACCCAAGCAGAAACTGGAACTTCTGTAAAGAGTTCTAAATACTGCTTCGGTTTCTTTAATAGCTGTTGGCCTGTTAAGGTATTTTATTTCTCTCTGAGTCAATGTGGTTAGCTATATTTCTTCTATTTTTGGAAGAGTTTGAGAAAAATTGGTGGTAATTGTTTAAATGTTTCGTAGAATTCGTCGGTGAAGCCATTTGGTCCTGAGTTCTTTATTGGGAGGTTTTTTGATTCCTGATTCAATATCCTTACTCATTATTGGTCTGGAGATGCCTCTTTCTGGTTTGAAAAGGTCACGCGGGTCAGAGTCAATGAATGGAGTACCGATTGGTTTAAAAGTTGAAATTCTCAGCCCAGATTCCCTTTGGTCCCAAACTCTAATGCTATCCTCACTTGCATACAACTTGAAGCCACTGATTTTACTATTATTGACTTAAATTCTCTACTTTCTTCGGTATACCCTTAGTCCCTAATTCCCACTACCTGTTTGCCTTTACACTGTAAAATCAGTGCTTTCCAGAAAGGTCTGGGTCTGACCTCCCTCCGCAGCCCACAGAGGAGAAAGGCCATCTTGGACTCCTGTGCCCCAGCAGAGGTCTGAGCACCCACAGGGGCAGGCCTGGCTCCCACTGATGTCCTGCCACTGCCACCATCACCACCCATCCAGCATGGGCAGCAGCGACCACTTGTTCCTGGCTGCCTGGTCTTGTGTGTCCTGGATCCTGCTCAGGCGTTTCTTCCAAACAGGGAGAAAGATGAGCAGTCCTGACCCCTGCAGCTGCCCCCTCCCTCCACCCACCCCAACCTCAGAGCCCCCGGTTGCTCCTCACTTTAGTATACTTTTCCCTTTAGGTTTTCACGAGACTTTGTTCTGGCTACAGTGATTTAACACTGTCAGGCATGAAATGGAGAATGTATTTGACAAAGAGATTTAGTGGATTCCTTGAAGGTGAGAGAGTCCTTAATAGCAAGGCTTGACTTAGAAGTTGGTAGTAATTACGTCAGTTCATCATTTTTTGCGTCTACATCATCATGGTATATTGGACTAGAGATCAAACTACCTTCTTTCATTCAAGAAATTAAAACTTCTTCCAGCTCTTTACTTAAAGTATTATTAAAAGAATGGTTCTAGAAGTAACTGTAATTAAGTTTTAATAGTGTTTGGTTTGTACAGTTGGTAAATCCTGTCCAATGGGTAATGCCATGTTACAGGAGAGGCTTCAGTATGAAACAGTAGATTGTATCAGTGAGGGTCCATTCCAGAGACAGAAACGGTAACAGTAATTTGAACAGTGAAAAGTCAATATTAAAACTACTAGCTAGCCTCTAAATAGGAATAGCACATGTAAGGGGCAGCTAGAGCTTGGGAGAATCCCAAAGGAAGGAACAGACTCGGAAGAGCCTCCTACCCCAAGGCTTGAAATTTAAACATCAATGGAGAGCGTGTGGCTGCAGGCTACTGGATGGCGCAGGAGTTTGCTTTGGTGTCACAGACTAGAGCTTGTTCACAAGAAGCCGTTGGATGGGGTTCCAGTGAAGTTCTCAGGGGTGCCATGGGCTGGTGCTGGCATGCAGGATGCCACGTGCTGGGATACTAGCAGGCTGAAGCTGGTCCACAAGAATCTTCCCGCTGAGGTGCCAATAAAAACCTTGAGGGTGAGTAACGTTGGGTCTGGAACATGCTGCTGGCAACCACAACCATAGATCGCCAGTTGATTCTAAAAGGATATAACTCAGGGACAAACAGATGGAAGACATGCATAGGGCCAGGTATGTGGGAAAGGGCATGGAACTCCCGTGCCTTCTCCAGCTGCACCACCCTCCCAGCACCTCCACGTGTTAACCAGCAGCTCCACCAGCTGTATTTCAACGTTATTTTGACTTACTGCTTATTAGCATTGCAGTGGAGTGGGTGGAGGAAGTAAACTCTGAAGTGTGATTCAGCCTTAGTTTTAGGCATTGTATAAGTCAGTTTCGTGTGTGTGATCTTCACGAGTCTTTCTGCCCGTCCACCGGCCATAATGCTGGTTCTAGTAGCCGTTCATGTCTTTCTCCCAGGAATAGTGTTTTTCTCCCTTCCCTCCAGCTGCACTACAATATGACATTACTCTTAGTGATGATAATACTTTCCCAAATTGAAGCTTTTCCACATTTTCACTTCCCCCCTGTATTGTAATTCTGATATAAGGTGGTAAACTAAGCGTGGTGATAGTTGTGCAGTGTATGCTCAGAGAGGTAGTTGATGTGGATAAAAGAGCCTGAAATTTGCAGTCAGGCAGACCTGCATTCAAGGCTTTGGGAACCTTGCCAAGTAGCAAAGATCCTAGCTTCTGTGTCACTAACATAGCTTGCTAATCTCTCCCCTTTGTGTTCTTAGTGTTAAGGGCAGCAGAGAGCTAGACCCATGGATTGTAAATTGGCAGAATTTATGTTATCGCAATAATTTGGTTTCCCATGACTAAAAGGTGTTAAATTCAATTACACCAGTATGTACATTTAATATGGGGGCCGTAATACATTACCACAGACTTAGTGGCTTAAAACGATAAACACTTATTATCCTGTAGTGCTGGATGTCAGAAGTCCAAAATGTGTCTTACTGGGCTAAAATAAAGGTGCCAGCAAGATGTGTTCTTCTGGAGACTCTAGGAGGAAATCTCTTTCCTTGCTTTTTTTTCAGGTTCCAGAGGCTGCCTACAATCCCTGGTTCGTGGCCCCTTCTCCAACATCAAAGAGCAGTGTGGCATCTTTAAATCTCTCTCTCTTCTCTGACTCTCCTGCTTCTACTTATAATGACCTTGTTACAAGGGGCCCAGATAATACAGGATAATCTTCTCATCTCAAAATCCTTAACTTAATCAGATCTACAAAATCTCTTTTGCTATGTAAATTAACACATTCAGAGGTTTGGGGGATTAAAACGTAGCCATCATTGGGGGGTATTATTGTGCCTATCACAGTATATATAAAATTGGGGGGAGGTGCTGTAAATATGCCCTAGGCTATGAAGCAACGTTATTTCCATTATGCAGTGGTTCTAAAATCTAGCTTTGCTTCACAGACAAAAGGAGAGATGCCTCCTCCAGGTCAAATATAGGATCCTGAATTTATGCCAGATTTCCAGGTGTAGAACCGAGGAAAGTGCATTTCCAAGAAACCTCCTTCTCACCTCTCCTCTCTAACATAATGTCTAACAGCAAATCTATAAGTCAGCATTTGAGGTTTTTTAAACCCTCTTTCAGTTTTAATGACTTACCATGTCACAACATTGATGCCCCAAAACTGTTTGTGAGGTAATTTTCCCACATTGACATGCTACAGAGAAAAAAGCTTGTGGGCAAAAATTTCTGAAGCTTTCTTCATGTTTGATTCTGCTCTTGGAGATTAATGATGGGTATTAATATACAAAGGCTCTGAAGGTCCTGCAGCACAGAAGCCTGGTTAACTTCGTGTAACCCAGTTCCTTCAAAATTTGTCTACAAAATACTTTTCTATTCTTAACACTTATCAGTATCCCACAGAATACACCTTGATAAATGTTTCCCTAGGATCCAGTGAAAGAGAGATCAAAATTCTTGGTTCAAAGGAGGAAGAGAATAAAGTATGGTTATTCTTTGTCAAATGGGATGTGGACATTTCTGAGAAGGCTAGTAATATCAAGCTATATCTCTCTATGCTCTATCTAAAATATACCGTGTAAGTAAAACGTTCAACTCAGAACTTGCAGATAAAAATTGTCTGTTGCTAATCTTTTGCCTCATTTATTTCAACTCTCAGCATCTTAACTTGTTTAGTATTAATTTGAGTCGTGGCAAGGAAGCAACAGGCTGCTTTTCTCACGGGAAGAGACAATATGTATCTTTCCAGGTGGTTTTTAGAGAAAACAGATTGCTTCAATCTTAAAACATGTATTGGCACTTGGACACATACTTACGTTGTTTTATGTTTGTCTCCGGAAGATTTTTGATAAAAATTGGAGGTGAGATGAGCTGAATATTGAGGCTTTCCAGAATGTAGACCAAAGAAATGTGTTCTTAAAATACAAACTAATGAATATTGACTAGTAAAATATTGGGACTAACTGGAAAGTGGTATTCTGAATTAGACCAATATCAGGGTATAAAATATTTCCAGTAGCTGTAATTCCTACTAAACTATGAGAATAAAGGCAGTCAATGTGCAGTGGATAAAAGTTACAAATACTGGAGCTACCCTGTCTGGGTTAAAATAGCCCAGTTCTTTTATTGCTAGTTGTATGGCCTTAGGTAAGTGACAATCATCTTTCTTTGTTCTAGTTTGTTCATATGTTAAATGGGGTAACAATAGTATCCACTCATAGGATTTTTTTTTTTTTTTTTTTTTTTTTTTTTGCGGGCCTCTCACTGTTGTGGCGTCTCCCGTTGCGGAGCACAGACTCCGGACACGCAGGCTCAGCGGCCATGGCTTACGGGTCCAGCTGTTGCGGGGCATGTGGGATCTTCCCGGACCGGGGCACGAACCCGCGTCCCCTGCATCGGCAGGCAGACTCTCAACCACTGCGCCACCAGGGAGGCCCACCTTGGAGCCTATTTTAACCTATGATTGCTCTGTCTAAAATAGTTTCTAACTAGACTACTCCTCCCCCTGCTCAGGAAATGGGCACAAAGCATCTATTTCCTTTTTAGTTTTTTTTCCATTACTTAAGCACAGGTTTCAACCTTGGCAGGATGGAGCAGGTTGTTCGTGAAAACAAAAGAAGAATCAGTGTTTTCTCAAATATAACTTCAGCCTAAAAATAGATACTAGCTATTTTATCTGCAGTTTGAAACTACCAGCCTTTCTTCTTGTTTGTCAAGCTCCATTCTGCCTTGGTGATACAGGAGAGAAGAGTGCTGGGTGAGTGAAGGGCAAGACCTCCATGCTGTCAGCCCAGCTGCTAGTGCAGAGTAGTACAGCCTCTACCCCACCTTTAGCGGGATCAGTTAGCCCCACAAGGGACAGCCAGTGTCTCAGCAGTTTCTGACAAAGCCCTCCTTGGCTTCCTGTCCTCCCACAGAAGTTCTAGGTAGGGGATGATGAAGATGATGAAGGTGCGGGGTCAGGCCCTAGATTCTCTTTTCAACACTCCTAAGAGACCCAGGGATACTGGGACCCGCCTGCCTCTGAATTAGGACTCTACCATTGGTGAATCGTGAATTATCCTTTGGGGAAATTGTGTATTTCCTTTGCTGCTTCTAGAGAATAGACTGTTCATTGTCCTCATGTGAAATACAAATTAACCTGTTAGAGACCGTGTCTTCAGGGAGTGCGCTCTTTGAGCCTCATAAAAATGCTGAGTGAGGCCTGGCAAGGGTGTCAATTGCATAATTGGGAGGAAACAGGCACCGGGAATCATCACACCCTCCCTGCTCTTGCCCTTTCAGCCAGTGAAACTCCCAGCCACTTTCAAATGTGATTGAGTCCTACTGACTTGGACTGTCAACTTCCTTCTTTCCCACCTCAAAATGTCCCCAATCTTTCTTTTCTACCTCAGAAAAATGAGTGCATTTTCTGTTCCAAGAATGACCCCTACACTTGTGATTAATTTTTCTTTTTCTTTTCTTTTCTTTTTTTTTTTTTGGCTCTCTCACCAAAGAGATAGAAGACCTCTGACCAAGTCTAAATCTTCTGTTTTGTAGACTGTAAAAGTCTATTATTTTGCTCTTTTGATTTACTCCTGAAGAAAATGTTACTTCCGGTAAATTTCCTGGAAAAGGCTCTTTCACGGGCTGTTATCAATGTCAAGTTTGGTTCAGTTCATCACACTACTAGATCCAAGTGCAGGACATCCCTTTAGTGTGCTTTGCACAAAGCCTTGCCAGGGGGTGGGCCTGGGGGGGTGCGTCAAGAAAGGCACGCTGTTACTAAATAGCTGGCATTTGTCTTAGTAACTTGACCTGAAAATGTGACATTTACTGTTATTCAGGAAAATCGACGGTAGGAATAAAAGTTTGTAATGAAAGTGGAGGGGAAAAAGGAAAAAAGAAAGTGGAGGGGGAATGGTCACAGGGCAGTGAAACGTCAGGGCTCCAATCACATTGATCCCATTTTTCATTCACTCCCTTTTTGGTCAGAATCATGACTGTAGACTTAATGTACCATGGAAATTATTTCCCACAGGATAGCTTTGGAGCCATCAATGGAAGAATGCGGTTTTCCAGCAGGGCAAACTTGTGTATACTGGAAGAATTAACCTCTAGATCTGGTTGACTACTTTTATGCAATTTGCATATTCCCACTTTCCTGAAACAGCTTTAGCTTCCCAGGACACCAGTCTCCCTTATATTTCCTCCCACCACAATGAGCATTGCTTCCTAGCCTCATCTGTCACCTCTGTGTCCTCATCCAAACCTCTTAATGCTGAGGACATCAAGGCAGTCCTTGGACTTATGCTGTCCTCTATCTACACTTGATCCTAGGTGACTCATTTAGCCCCATGATTGAAATTACATCTATAAACTTAGGTCCCCGAAATGTATGTATCTCTCACCCAAGTTCTCTCCCGAGTCCAGACATTCACATACAACTGTCTACATCTCCACGTAGATGTCTAATTGGCATCTCCAACTTAGTATATCAAAACTAAGCTCCCAGTCCCTTCTCTAAACCTTCTCCATCTCAATAAATGCCAACTCCATGTTTCCAGGTGCATAGGCAAAAAAATAGTGTTATTTTTGCCTTCTCTCATTCTCTCACACCTCATAATAAATCCAACAAATTTTACCACTCGTACTTTCAAAATATATCCAGATTATGACCACTTCTCACCACTACACCACTGACGCCCTTGTCTAAATCACTACCTATGAAAGTGTGTGGTAGCCACCTAATTGCTTTTTCTCCATCTATCCTCATCCCACAAAGTAGAGAAAGTGATCCTTTGAAAATATAAAACAGCTCATGTCACATCTTTACTTTCAACTCTCCAATGGCTTCCCATCTCATTCAGAGCAAAATCTCATGGCCTTACTCTATTCTCATGGTACCTGGCTTCTTACATCTCTGATCTTATCTCCTCCCACTGCCCGCCTTGTTCATTTCACTTACAGCCATAATAGTTTCCTTCCTGCAACTCAAACATGACTAACAAGTTCCTTTCTCAAAGATTTTGTATTATTTTCATCTGGAATGCTTTTCCTCCAGATATTTGCAGAGATTAAATTACCAGTGTATTCATCAGGTCTCTTGTCAGATTTTGTCTTACCAGAGAGACTTTATCCACCTCATGAAAAACAGTAACCCCTGTAGACACTCCCTATCCTGTTACCCTGCTTTATTTTTCTTCAGAGCACTTACACTCTCTGACATATTATAGCATGCATTCACGTATTTTTAATCACTTACACATCATTTAGTTATATGTATTAATGCATGTGTACACGCACACACATGTGCGCACACACACACACCATTAGAAGCTATGGGAGAGGCATGAAACAGATTCTTCCTCACGGCACTCAGAACGAACCAGCTCTGCTGACGCCTTCATCTTGGACTTCTGGCCTCCAGAACTATGAGACAGTACTTTGCTAAGGCACCCTTAGTGAACTAATACAATGCCTTTTGTCATGATGAGAAAGTTCCTGTCTATTCTTATTTCCCAGTCTTTTTTTTTTATCATGAAAGTGTGATAAACTTTGTCAAATGCCTTTTCTACATCATATGAGATAATCGTGTGCTTTTTTCCCTCTTTGGTGTATTACATTGGTTGATTTTTCTTATGTTGACCCATCCTTGCATCCCTGGGATCAACTGAACTTGATCATGGTATATAATCCTTTTAATTTGCTGTTGGATTTGGTTTGCTAATACTTTGTTGAGGATTTTTGCATCTTTATTCATAAGGGATATTTGGTCTGTGATTTTCTTTTCTTGTGATATCTTTATCTGCCTTTAGTATCAGAGTAATATTGGCCTTGTAGAATGAGTTAGGAAGTATTCTCTCCTCTTCTATTTCTTGGAAGAGTTTGAGAAAGATTGTTGATAATTCTGCTTTGTTTGGTAGAATTCAACAGTGAAGCCATCTGATCCTATACTTTTCTTTGTTGGGAGGTTTTTGGTTACTGATTTAATCTCTTTACTTGTTGCAGGTCTGTTGAGATTTTCTATTATCTTTTTGAATCAATTTAGATAATTTGTATATTTTAGGAATTTGTCTGTTTCAGCCAGATTATCTAATTTTTTGATGTAGAATTATTTATAGTCTTCTCTTATAATGCTTTTTATATCTGGAAGGTTGGTAGTTATGTCCCTACAACATTTCTGACTTTAGTTATTTTCCCCTTCTTTCTCTTATTTTTTTTCTTTGTCAGCCCGACTAAAGGTTTGTCAATTTTGTTGATCTTTTCAAGGAATCAACTTTTGGTTTTGTTGATTCTCTTTATTGTTTTACTCTTCTCTATTTATCTCCACCCTAATGTTTGTTATTTTCTTCCTTCTGCTAGCTTTGGGTTTAGTTTGCTGTTCTTTTTAGTTTTCTTCTTCTTTTTCTAGTTCCTCAAGATGTAAAATTAGTTTATAGATTTGCATTTACAGCTGTAAAATTTCCTTTGATCACTGCCCTTGCTGCATTCCATAAATTTTGGCATGTTGTGTTGTCATTTTCATTCATCTCTAAGTACTTTCTAATTTTCCTCGTGATTTCTACTTTGACCCATTGGTTATTTAAGAGCATATTGTTCTTATTACACTAACTAGACTGTAACTCTTTGTGTCTTATACTTCTCAGCAGCCAGTACAGTTCTTAATGCAACAATAAATACCCAATATTCATTTAAAAAAAAACATTGTTCAAATTCCACACACTGTGGATTTTCAAAGTTTTTTGTTTTCTTTGCAGTGGACTCTCATTTCATTCCATTGGGGTCAGAGAAGATACTTTGTATGATTTCAGTCTTTTTAAATGAACTGAGTTTTGTTTTGTGGACTAATATATGGCTGATTCTAGAGAATATTCCATGTGCACATCCAAGGAATGTGTATTCTGCTGTTAAGTAATTTTGCTTCATTTTCTAAAGTTCTGTTACAGGTCTTCAAATGGTTTATTCATAAAAAGTAACAAGTTCAAAGTTTCTGAGTCCTTATAAGTGAATTTTCATTCGTTCGCCTTTCCCACTGAAGAACCATATACGGGATCTAGAGTGTGTTTGTCTTTAGAGTTCTTCGAGTGTTGCTCCATTGTCATTTAGTTTGGGGATTTGTAGAGAATTTTGATTTAATTCATTCACCACATTTATTTTAACCCCACTTCATTGCAGGTTTTAGTATTTCACTTCTGATGGCCAATAACACAGCCCTCTCAGGGACAGTAACAGTTACTTTGGTGCTCATTTCACAGTTATGTTAGATGGTCAGGAGGCATACCGTTTGCCATAGCTATGTTCTCCCCTATTTTTAAAGTAGACTGTTTTTTAGAGTAGCTTTAGTTTCACAGCAAGATTGAGCAGAAAGTACAGAGATTTCCTATATGCGCCCTGTCCCCACACAAGCATAGCCTCTCCCAGTATCAACGCCCCCACCAGAGTGGTACCTTTGTTACAATTGATGAGCCTACTTTGACACATCATTATCAACTAGAGCGCATAGTTCACATTTGGGCTCACTCGTGGTGTTGTATGTTCTGTAGGTTTGGACAGATTTATAATGACGCGACTGATAAGACATCCACCGTTAGAATGATCATACAGAGTAGTTTGACTGCCCTCAAGATCCTCTGTTCTCCACCTATATATCCCTTCCTCCCCCCACCCCCTGGCAACTGCTGATATTTTCACTGTATGTATCAGTTTTACTTTTTCCAGAATGCCATATAGTTGGAATCTTAGAGTATGTAGCCTTTTCATAAGGACTTCTTTCACATAGTAATATATATTTAAGATTCCTCCTTGTCTTTTCATGGCTTGATAGCTTATTTCTTTTCAGCGCCGAATAATATTCCATTGTCTGGATGGACCACAGTTTGTTTATCCATTTACCTACTGAGGGACATCTTAGTTGCTTCCAAGTTTCGGCAGTTATGAATAAAACTGCTGTAAATATGGGTGCAGGGTTTTGTGTGGACATAAGTTATCAACTCCTTTGGCTAAATACCAAGGCACACGATTGTTGGATCATGTGTTTAGTATGTTTAATTTCCTAAAAAGTGGACAAACTGTATTCCAAAGTGGCTGTATCACTTTGCATTCCCACCAGCCATGAAAGAGATTTCTTGTTGTTCCACATCCTCGCTAGTATTGGCTGTTGTCAGTGTTCCAGATTTTAGCCATTTTAATAGGTATGTAGTGGTATCTCATTGTTTTAATTTACAATGATGATGATATATGATGTGAAGCAGCTTTTCATGTGCTTACTTGACATCTCTATATCTTCTTCAGTGAAGTGCCTGTTAAGGTCTTTGGCTCCCTTTTAAACTGGATTGTCTGTTTTCCTATTATTGAGTTTTAAGGGTTTTATGTGTTTTGGATAACAATCTTTATCAGATATGTCTTTCAAAACTATTTTCTCCCGGGCTTCCCTGGTGGCGCAGTGGTTGAGAGTCCACCTGCCGATGCAGGGGACGCGGGTTCGTGCCCCGGTCTGGGAAGATCCCACATGCCGCGGAGCGGCTGCGCCCGTGACCATGGCCACTGAGCCTGCGCGTCCGGAGCCTGTGCTCCGCAGCGGGAGAGGCCACAACAGTGAGAGGCCCGCGTACCACAAAAAAATATTCTCCCAGTCTGTGGCTTATCTTTTTATTCTGTTGACAGTGTCTTTCACAGAGCAGAACTTTAAAATTTTAATGATGTCTAGCTTATTGAATCTTTCTTTCATGGACTGTACCTTTGGTGTTGTATCTAAAAATCTTTGCCATATCCAAGGTCATGTAGGCTTTCTCCTGTGTTATCTTCTAGAAGTTTTATAGTTTTGTGTTTTACATTTAGGTCTGTGATCCATTTTGAACTAAGTTTTGTGTACGGTGTAAGGTCTGTGTCTAGATTTATTTTTTTGCATATGGATGTCTAGTTGTTCCAGCATCATTTGTTGAAAAGACAATCTTTGCTCCAATGTACTGCCTTTGCTCCTCCATCAAGGATCAGTTGACTATATTCAGGTGGGTCTATTTCTGGGCTCTCTGTTTTGGTCCATTGATCTAGTTGTCTATTCCTTTACTGGTACTACACTGTCTCGATTACTGTAGCAAGTATATATACCTTCTCCTGTTGCCTCTCCAAGCTGATGGGATTACCTCTGGAATTGCAATTTTGCTGGGTTTGAGGCAGGTTATGAGGCTGTTGCTGGGTCCACAGGGGAGTCTGCGGTTGGCAGGCCTATTACCAGGGGCTTAGGCATGGGTCTTATCAGGTCTTTGGGTGGATGGGACTGCCTCCAGGACCTTATTCAGTAGGGTGGCACTGGGTCGAGGGTCAATTCCCGTGTTCACAGTTGGGTCCTCAGACAGTGTGCCTGTAACAAATTGTTAAGCTGGGGTGGTCCTGCTGAGTCCCTAGGTGGGTTCCTAGGCAGGCAGGATTTCTTGCTGACTATGGCTAGAAGGGGCTGGGGACTACTTCTAGGGCCCTTTTAGGATCTCCAGGGGTACAGACAGGAGTGTCTTCTGCCGGGAGCCTGGGTGGGCAGGACTGCTTCGCGGACTGCAGCTGCGAGGGGCCAGAGCCCAGTTATAGGGCTGTTTCAAACTCTACAGTCAGACCGAGTTCGGCAGGCTGACCTCTAGGGCTCCCAGACTGTGCCTGAGCAATGCTGCAGATGGGCCACAGGCCACTGCAGCGTCCACAGCCAAGACCAAGGTCTGTGGGCCTTTTACCTGAGACACAAGTGGGCATGACTCCTCACGGGTCTCTTGTTGTAGGGTGCTGGTGGCAGAACCAACCCCAACAAATGGGGCTGAGGTGTGAGGCCACAGGGGCTGTGAAGCTGTTTCTGGGTCTGTAGCCAGGATCATGGTTGGCAAGTCTGCTGCCTGGAGGTGTCTGCCTTCTAAAAACAACTCTGCTGGGTTGGACCCCATCAGGGATTCGCAGCCTCCTACCTGGATCCCAGAGTTCCCACAAAGGCATTTTTGTCCATGGATGGCTGCCAAGTTATTGTTGTGGAGGGAGGATATGAGCGGGACCTCCTATTCCACCATCTTGCTGATGTCACTCCTGTTATTATTTTTAAATAACAGCGTTATTGAGATGTATTTCATATACCTTAAAGGTTATGACTCAGTGACTTTTAAAATATTTTACAGAGTTGTGAAACCATTACCACATTTTAATTTCAGACCATTGTTATTATGCCCAGAAGAAACTCCATAACTATTAGCAATTATCTCCCGTCTCCCCCTTCACCCTGTGGTCCCTTTTGACTGACTTATTTCACTTAGTAAATATTTTCAAAATTGATCAATGTTGTAGCATCCATCAGTACTTCATTCTATTTTTACCACAGAATAATATTACATTGTATGGGTATATGACATTTTGTTTATCCATTCATCCACTGATGGACATTTGGGTTGTTTCCACTTTGGGGATATTATAAATAATGCTGCCATGAACATTTGTTATAAGTTTCTGTGTGAACGTATGGTTTTAATGCTCATGGGTATGTACTTAGGAGGGGAATTGCTGAACCATATAGTAGATGTATGTTTAATATTTTAAGGAAATAACCAAATATTTTTGGAACCATACATATTAGAGATTAAATATTTTTGAGAAAAAAATCACTTATCTTGAACTATAAATTAATATTGACTTGTAAGGTTGATACTGAATCTGGCAGGTGATTTCACAGTGCTAGGTTTGCATTTGCTGGCTCCTTAAAATACATAGTCTAGTCATTTGCAGCTACTCTCCTTTTGTGTTGGTATACACCATTTTTGGCTCAGTCTTGTTAGCAGTGGTGGAAGGTCAAAGTTTTGTATAATCCCTATGATTTTTTGTTAGTGTAATACCCATGCTTTCTAGATATTACTTCGTATGCCCTGTTGAAACAAGTGTTATGTTAATCTATAGTAGTTTGAATTTTCCATTACTCTCTAAAATTTAGGTGTGTCCATATCTATATGGCACCATTGCAAATCACTTCCGTCAAATCCTTTAAATTTATTAGAAGAATAAAAAATGGTTATTTTTTGTTGATATTCTTATGAACAAAAATGATTTGGCCACATGTTTGCCTTTAACCTCCTGTGCTGGTATCTTTAACTGTATTAACAGAGAACATGAAGAGTTTGTTAATTCTGGAGTAGATTTTAGAGGGTGGGTTCTTTTTGGTTCTCTACTTAATTTTGTAAAGTGAGAACACGCTGTATGTAAATTTATGGCATTTTGATCAACGATGAATAATGATATATAACACGGTATTCAGTATGCATAAAGATGGTAGGCCTTTAAATATAACATTTTGATAATTATTACTAGAAATATGCATTATTTATATATAATAACAAATAGAATATACTAATTAAACTTTGAAAAAGGAAAAAAATATACTTGTTACCTCTTGATGAATTCAGTCGATTAAAGGCCTTTGTAAATTAATGTTTATTGTTCACACTTTGTTTCCTATTTGTCTGACCTCCTTCACTGAAAACAAATTTACATTACAGTTTCCTCTTATTAAAACTTTTCACCAAAGATAAAAGTAGAAATAACTTTATGGCAGCAGTAAGTGGGCCAATATTTGAGAAAATGGTAATGGCATTAAGTAGTATAATTCTTCTGATGTATACTGTGGGATATACTTTTCTACAGAGAGGTAAATATCTGTTTTTAAAAGACCCCTCTAAGTAATATTACTTCTTTCTCAGGATTTACTCTCTCAAATCTTAATATATTCTGGAACCTGAATGAAGCATTGTATCTTTCATGTTTTGTTTTGTTCCAATTTTACTTCCTAGCCATTTTTCAATGGGTTTTTCTATTACCTAATCAATCTCAAATAACAACTGGATAATTGCTCAGTATATCTTGAAGTATAAGCTCATCTACAAACAAACAAACTGTTTTTGCCATTTTCTGGGATTATATATGTGTATTTGTATGTATAAAAGGCAACACTGAGGAAAAGAGTTGAATATCAAGACTTGTTTCAGAAAAAGATCAAAACTTTTGAAAATATTATTAATAACTTTCAGAAACTATATATCTAGGCTGAGAAAAATTATAACATCAATTATTAGAACATGTGATATATGAAATATTCTGAAGTGTTAAGTATTGACATGACATGGTCCAGTGATTTGCTATTTTGTGGAAATAACCTTACCCTAGACACAAATGAAAAGAAAGTTTCAGAAACATAAGGTCTTTGGGAAAGAACAGGTTGAAAACTACTCCCTTGATCCATGATACATGCTCCAGATGGGACATGAGTCTGGATGAGTCCCATATCCCAGGAAAAAAAAGAGTGCTGACTTTGTATTAATATTGGATTTAGAATCATTGGGCCCATTGCCTTTGATGAACTGCATTAACTTCATTGTTACCAGGGCCCTCAATCTGCTTCATCTGAATTTCAGAATTATTAGTTCTTCCATGTATCTATGCATCCATTCATACAATCTTACAACAGATATTTATTAAGTTTTTGTAAGTTCCAGGCACTATTGTAGGTGCTGAGCATAAAATGAAGAGCAAGAAGATTGTATACACTGGCCTTGGGGAGATTACATTCTTTTGAGAGAGGGGAGCAGAAAATGGAGTAAGCACTAATAAATGTATTGAAAATTATTTTAGATGGTAATGAATAGCAAGAAGAAAAGAAATAAGATGTCACAAACCTACTTTTACTCAAGGTGTTCTTAATACACATAGAAAAATAATGCCTTAGCAGCTGTTTTCTATTTAAACAGTTCTATGCTTTTCCCAAAGTTCAATAAAATTAACATTAGAGAAAAATTGTCTTCCTTATATAAAGCTTATGCATCAACATTTATTGTATCTAATCCTCATTAGGGTAGTGGAAATATGATTATAACTATGCAGCAAACTGAATGAATTGAACAGAAGAACTCCTATGTAATCCTTAAAATATGTAATTTAATATTGTAAGAAACATTTTTCACTGATCAAAAAAGATAAATGTAAATATAGCCTCCACTAAAATTCTCACTAATTCTAAATTATAGAGATGAAATGTAACATGGCTTTGTTGTATATCCATTTACATTTTTCAGAAGGTCGTTATTGCATAAAGAAAACCATCTCTATACAGAATCTATTTGTGGAAACTACTGGTGTTTCATTGCTCATCTGATAATAATATCTAATAGGTATATGACAACTGCTATGTTCAGGCACTCTTCTAACCACTTTACACGTATTAAGTTCTATAATACTTAGAATGACACTACGAAGTAGGTCCTATTATTATCCATATTTTAAAGGTGAGGAAACTGAAGCCTTCAGAGATTAGGTAACCTGTTCCAAGTCACAATTAAGAAGTGTTGGAGCTGGGATGCTACATCCTGCTTGGGGTGTTTCCTAATCCTGTCATTCGTAATTAACCTCTCTTTTATCTGTTCTCTTACAAGCTGTTTGTGTTTGTATCATTGCTTGGCAAGGGAGAAGCAGGGAGCCTCATTAAAAGAGGTTATTATAGCAATATAGGCTATAGAAGAAATCCAGGCAAGAGATGATGGGGTATTGAACCAGGGCGATAGGAGTGTGGGTAGTTAGAAATAATCAGATATAAATAAAATTAGAGCCAACAGGACCTTCTGACAAGGGGGAGGCAGGGAGTAAGAGAAAAAGGGAATGAAAGATGATATCAAAATGTTTGTCCTTGGACACTGTGTGCACAGAGTTGCCATTAATTAAGATGAGAATGCTGTTGAAGGAGCAGGTTTGAGGGAGAAGAAAAGATCAGATCTGCATATTCGTAGGCATCCAGGTGGGGGTGTTGAGTTCGCCATTTGATGTATGAGTCAAGAGTTCAATAGAGGGATATATGCTCAAGATAGGTGGTATTGAAAACTATAATACTTGCTGTGATTACTAATGCAATGAATATAACTAGAAAAGAAAAGATCCAAGGACTGAGCCCTGGAGCACTCCAAAGTTTAGAGATCAGGAAGATGAGGAGAAAGCAGTACAAAGTAATGAGAAGGATTTTACAGTAAACCCAAAGCGAGATTTTTGGAAGCCCGAGTGATTCATTGTGTTAACTGCTGCTAATATTTAAAGTAAGATAGACATCACATTGGGCTTAGCAATTTAGGGGTCATTGGTGAGCTTTATAAAAGCAGTTTTGGTCAAGGGAATGGAGATGAGAGTGGATTCAAGGAGAATGAGAAGAGAAGAATGAAGACAGTGATATAGACCGCAATTTTGACGTGTTTGCTGTAACAAAGAGACACAGATTAACAGCTACACAGAGAACTGTGTGTCAAGAGTTTTTATAGGAATTTGGAAAAGAGGTAGAATAAAGGGGGAAAATGGTGATGCAGGATAGAGAGGTGAGAATTGCTAAAAATAGGCAAGAAGTGATAATCCAGGGCCCAGTAGGAGTGATTGGCCTTAGCTAGGCACACCATTATTTCATGTCCTGTAACAGGAGACAGGATGGAGAGTAATGGGTTCAGATGTAGGTAGCAAGTTGTGATGGTGGCAGCTTTTGGAAATTCTCTTCTAATTTCTTTAATTTTCTTAGTTAATAGGAAGCAAGGGAAGGAAATAAGGATTATAAGCAGATAATGAGGATGGGGCATGGTGTTGGGGGTTTTAAGAGAAAGATGATGTAAAATACTTTCCTAGGAGCAACGATCGTGAATAGTATCACTGCTAAGTTGCAATACATGCCCACTTGAGATAGTGATTCTCAACTTAAAGTGAGACTGCTCAGCATAATTGTGTGTCCACCAGGATGAGCTCCATGGGGAAATGTGAGGGTAGACAGAGTTCAATTTAACCAGGGTGTGGGTTTTGCCCAATGTGTAAGAAAAAGAAAGAAGATGAAGCAAGTGAAGTCCAGGAGAGTTGAGAACATATGGAGCCAAATGATGATACTGTGATGGGTCATGAATTTTAAATGGATTAGCGATTAAAATGGTGACACAAGGATGATGAGGGACAGTGAAATGGTGGTTGCAGAATGGGTGCTCTAAAATGAGGTGATGGAGGGAGTCCAGATGTTGGGAATTCTGAGGTCTAGGGTATGACCATGGAAATAGGTGGCCGCAGTAGGGAGGAACAAAGGACACCCAGGAGAGGTTAAAGTGTTGGAAACGTTTGAAGGATCATCTGTGTAGATGATGAAATAACCACTATTCATTACAAGAATAGTGTTAGAATACGTGTCCGTGAGACTGCAGTTGAAGCCTCAAGAAATGAGGAGGAGTGCCCCGGGATCTGGAGACTGCTGCAACAGGGAGGAGGAGTGGGTGGCATCGTCTAGTTGTTGGGTATATGGGTGTTTGTTTTACTATTTTTAATAGCTTTTATACATATAAAATATTTTATAATAGATTATTTTTTTTAAAGAAGCTTGTTGCTGAGGAAATCGATGTGTCATTTGCAGAATATTCTTTTGAGGACCTTGAGTGTGAAACAAAGACGAGAGAGGAGAGCAGTAATTTAAAGGGTTATGTAGTCCAAGGAGACTTACTCTGTGTTTTATTTATTTATTTATTTAGGCTGCGTCGGGTCTTCCTTGTGGCATGCATGATCTTTGTTGGGGCACGTGTGATCTTTTTGTTGCGGCACGCGGGCTTCTCTCTAGTTGTGGCATGCGGGTTTTCTCTCTCTAGTTGTGGCTTGCAGGCTCCAGAGTGCATGGGCTCTGTAGTTAGCAGCATGCAGGCTCTCTCACTGAGGCGCACGTGGACTCAGTAGTTGTGGCACAAGGGCTTAGTTGCCCCACAGCGTGTGGGATCTGAGTTTCCCAACCAGGGATCGAAACTGCATCCCCTGCATTGGAAGGCGGATTCTTCACCACTGGACCACCAGGGAAGTTCCTATTTTTTTTTTTTTTTTTTTTTTTACAATAGGAGGTTCTTGAGCATGTTTAGCTTTTACAGGGAAAAGCTAAATAAATGGAGAATTTAAAAGTACATAGGGAAAGTCATCCAGCATCCTGGAAGAGATGGAACAATACTGAACAATGAGGGATTTTTTTCAAAACGGGGGAATGGGAACGTTATACTCTGAAGCTGGGGAAATTAATAGGGAATTGGATAAGAAATTAAAGAAGTCTATGTCTAACATGCTCAAATTTCTCTATGAAGTCGAAGGCGTCTACACTATAAGACAGTCCTTAACCTCTAAGTCGAAGGCGTCTACACTATAAGACAGTCCCAAATCACCTGCAGTGATTAAATGGTACTCATTACTTCCTGAGCGATTCAATCAATCTTCAGATACTTCTGGGTCCTAAACCTGTTTGCTTGCTTGTTTGTTTGTATTTTTGTTTTAAGGTGTAGCATCTACTAGCGGCTCTATATCTGTTCTTTGGAACATCACATAAGAACAGGCCATCACTTTCTGCAAACTAGTATCTTACTTGTCACATCTTAAAATATTCATATTTTCTTTGTCCAGTAACTCCTTGTAGTGAACAAAGAAATGAACGTTTCCTCTCATTAATTTTAATCACCTTAAACTTGAAAGATTCCTTAGTCTTTTTATATCTCTAGAACTTACATTGAATTTTGTAGTTTGATATGAATTACATATTCCAAGTATTTTATTTTAGTTGCATCTATAATAAAATTATCATTTGGTTTTGAAATTCCTTGAACTATCATGGTTAATTATGTTTGGAATGCTTTTATGGCTTTCAGTTAACAGAACTAAAATGTTTAAATTTGTTGAAATTTTTAAGTGATTTCAAAGCTATTACATAAAATAGAAATGACTTTAAATGAAAAACAAATATCTGGCATTTTTAACATATTCGAGTACTAAGTGCTGGTACTATATTATATATATTGACTGTCACCACATTTCTGCATAGTTTTGTTGTTCCTTTAAAAAACTTAGAAACAACTGCATTTCCGGTCTGTAGTTTACATTCATTTTATTACTTGCTACTTTTTGTCCGGATGGTATTCTGAGATCTCTAAGATTATTCTCTTAATCTTTTCCTTAGAAAACTAATTCAGAACCCTGAAAAACCTTTTGGCTCCTGTGAAATCTAAATGAAATTTATAGGAGGCAATAAAATAACAGAAAAAAAGTACAAGACCATTTTCGCTCAAATATCATTGTGTTCGTTTGAATATACACATTTATTTCCCTAAAATTAACCTTTACATTTATTTCCTTCCACATCATTATCTCCCTCTGTCTTACTCCACATCCTATCTGTTCTTTTGCTGTGCAATTGCTTACATCTATTGCCTCATTGCCATTTTCACTGTCACTACCCTATTTCAGAATAGTAGTACTTGAGACCTGGACTACTGATAAAAATCTCCTAAAGGATCTCTCTGTCTTTAATCACCTTCTTCCTCCTCAATAATCTATCTTTCTTACAACACCAGGGATGCCTTCTTTAAAAACAGGTAGGTTATAACATTCCATTGCTCAGAAACCTTCAAGAAAAAGTCCTCAATCTTTCAATCAAGGCTCTTTACTGTTTTGCCCAAGCCTGCTTTCTCAGCTTTACCGTCTGTTGCATCTTCCCATGCAATATACTTTCTATTTAACCTGGTGTATCAGTTTTTTTCCCAAATCAACTATAACACTCTGATTTCTGTGACTTTGCTCAAGCTTTACTCCTCTCGTTTCTCACAGATGCCTGTCAAGTCATACTATCGTTTTTTAAGGCACAGCTCTGATTCTGTTTCCCCTAGAAAGACTGTAAAGTATAAACAGTATGCATATAGCTACTGGTGTCAGATTGACTGGATTTACGCTGGGCTCTACCATCTTCTACCTGTATAATTTTAGATAAATCACTTACTTATTGCCTTATGGTTAGTGAGACTCATCTAAATTGCTCTTGCTCAAGGACAACTTGGGGAAAAAAACAAAACAAGATCTAAGAACAATTTATCACACATGTATTGAATTTTCCTTATAAAGCAGTAATTTGGAAAAAACAACTTATTTAAACGAGTGCAAAAACATTATTTGGGAATCTAGTAGGAAATTGCAATTTATGGATGTATGGTAATATTCACGGTGAAAATCATACTGTTTAGCATCTAGTCAAAACTTGCAAGTCAAAATGAGGAGAAAAAAAATAATTAAAAACAGCTCAGAAATGACAGTCTTGTTTGGGGAGGTCAGTTTTGGGGAGCCAGAAATTGACACACTTGTTCTTAAGTTCATATGGAAGTTGAAAGGACCCAGAGTAACCAAAGCAAGTTTGCTAAAGTAAAACAAAGATTACGTACACCACCTGATTTCAAGACTCAGAAAGATACACTGTGGTGGTGGTATAAAGATAGACATGTAGATTGGTAGGACAGAATAGAAAACCCAGGAAAAACACTACACATATGGTTAACTGGTTTTCTACCAATGTTCAAGGCAACACGATGAATACAATTATTATTTTCAGCAAATTGTGCCATAATGATTGCCTACCCCGTGCAAAAAATGAACCACAGCCCCATATAAAAATTAACTCAAAATGGGTCGACATAAACATAAAACCTAAAAATTTAAAACTGTTAGGAGAAAGTTTGTGTGACCTTAATTAGGAGAGAGATTATTTCTACACAAAAGCATAAAAGAAATCCATAAAAGTTAAATTTAATAAATTGGGCTTCATGAAAATTAATTTCTGCTCTTTGAAAGACACAGAGAATGAAAAGAGAAGCCATGCACTGGAGGAAATTTTTTGAGATAAAATATCATCTCCAAATGCAAGCACATGAAAGGATGCTCAATATCATGAGTCATTATGGAAATGCAAATCAAAACCACAGTGAGATATTCCTATCTACCTCTTAACATGGCTGAAATTAAAAAGACAGACATACCAAGTGTTTGTAGGAGGTAGAGCAACTGGAACTCTTACACATTGCTGAAGGGAATACAAAACAGAACAGTCACTTTGGAAAACAAGTTATCAGTTTGTTAAAAAGTTAAACATGCATTTATGATTTCACACAGCCATTCCACTCCCAGGTATTTACTCAATAGAAATAATATTCGCACATACACACACACACCCCCCCAAATTTCTATCAACAGGTGAATAAACAGACACGAAAATGAATGAACCATTGATACGTGCAACAATACTGATGAGTTTCAAAATAATTATACAGAGTGAAAGAAGTAAGACACAGAGTACATACTGATTCCATTATGATTCCACTAATATCAAGTTCTAGTCATGCAAATTTACAGGGTCATAAAGCAGATCAGCGTTTGGTTATGTGGGGTTAGGCTAGGTTGGGCCTGAAGCAGGGACTACAAAGGAGTATGAGGAAACTTTTGAGGATAATGGTTATGCGTGTTATCTTTACGGTGGCCATGGTTTCAGAAGTATATACACATTTCAAAACATATCAAATTGTGTGCTTTAATCATGTGCATTTTATTTTATATCAATTGTACCTCAATAGAGTGTTAAAAGCAAGTATCTGATTCTGAAGCACCATTAACCAGTGTGATGTATACTCTGTTAAAGGCAGTGGCTGTGTTCTTTTTTCCATTGGAATCCTTACTCTCTGGTATAATGTCTTACATATAGTAAGTATGGAATACTTGCTCTTCAAATTGAGTTAACTACAGTCTTTCGGATCACAAACTGACAAAAAATGAAAAAGCAATAAAGTGTTTGATATTCAGAAATTATGGTAGATTTCATTGCTGATATTTTACCTCAGAGTATTACCTTATTGGGGTTAGGAAACCAAAAGCATAGGTCATGCCAGTGTACAAGTGCCAAGTGGGTCTTTCATGGCCACAGGTGAAACCCATACTTCTAAACAATTTCTTTGTGAAAGAGGGCTCTCAACCATATGGCTAATGGGGCATAAAGGGAAGAATGGTGCAGTCAACTCACACAAGCTATTGGGAACACACCACAGAATACATCCTGTTGACAGTCCATCTGTGGCCTTAGTTTTAATGTACGGTAAGGAGCATGTTTCTGTTTGGTTTTATTTTCTGTCTGTTGGTTGTGTTTTATTTTGCTTTGCTTTGACCTGGGAGTAATTGGCAGATAGATAGTCATTTACCACTTTAACCAAACAATCTAATAGATGTAAACACTACCCTAAGATCAGACTATAGAGAAGATTTGCTGATTAGCTAATAAATATGAACATTATAAATACCCCAAGTTAGGGCCTTCCCTGGTGGTCCAGTGGTTAAGACTCTGTGCTTCCACTTCAGGGGGCACAAGTTCGATCCCTGGTCGGGGAACTAAGATCCCGTGTGCCACGTAGTGCAGCCATAAATAAATAAATACGTACATACATACATACATACCCCAGGTTAAACCATTTTGGGGAAAAATATATAACTTTATTGTACCAATGGGCCCTAAGTCTGAAATAACTGACAGGCTTCCCAAAGACTCCAGCAGGTCTCTGAACTTTACACTGAGCCAGTTCCCACACTGTACAATCTACTTGGGGAAGGAAATGTGGCCTATTTAATATTAATTTGTACCTGTTAGCTGTTTGCAAACCAGAAGCTGTGGATGGGTGATGAACACCATGCGCTGAGCTAATAACACGGCTCTAGTTACTTGGTTCTGAAACTAACATTAAACCGTTAGTTCAATCACTTTTCTGAGTATAATATACTAGCCACTGAGTTGGGGGTTCTTGGTGTGCCTCAAGGATGAATCAGAAAGAGTTTCTTCTTTTCAGTTTGCAATAAAATAGATGAGACGAGTATGTAAACAACTGGGAAAAATGCAGAGCAGAATCAAATAGCACACTAAGCAATACAAGCAATTTTCTGTGGGAATATAGAAGGAATAAGTCTCATAAGACCACAGTAGTTCATGAAGCCCAAGAAAATATTTTTCTCATTAAATGTGGCTATTATTTTATTTAACAAGTCATGAAACGAAGATAGCTGTTAGGTGAATAAAATGGCATGATTCTTTACTTTCTCCACTATTGCCACTGGCATAATATTCATCAACTGTGCCCCTAAGTTCTTTATCTTTAAAAGGGAACAATAATATCAGTACATTTCAAAGAGCTTTTATGATGCGGCTCTTTACCACAGAAAGGACCACTGAATACCAGAGCACAAAGGACAATTGCTAGGGAAAGTTAAACATCTGTAACCATGGAAAAATGACTTTCAAGTATCCCTACCCTCATAACTGAAATTCATCATGTAAATCACATAAGAAAATCCATTTTATTAATTCCATCTTGTATCCTTATTACCAGTAATTGATAAGATCCTATCATTAGAATAAAATAAAAACACAATTTTATGGATGTATCACAAATTGTGATATTTGTTTATGGACAAAATATAACTCATTGTGTTATTTTAAATTTATATATGTATTTTTTTAAATTAAAGAAGTCACTGAGTAGAACATGGAAAAATTTGACCTAAGGAGTGATAGATAAAACATCACTTGGCATTTCAAGATGTGATATGCAAGATAGTACTAGAAGTTCTAGCCTATACAATAAGGCAAAAAAAAAAAAAAAAAAGGTAAGTAAAAAGAAAAGGCATACAGATTGGAGAGGAAGGAGTAATATTGTCCCTATTTGTAGAGGACATAATTGTCTACATAGAAAATCTAAAGGAATCTACAATTCTCCTAGAAGTAATAACAATGTTTAGTAGTGCTATAATGTACAAGGCCAACACACAAAAATCAATTGTATTTCTATATATTAACAATGAACTTTTGGAAACCAAAATTAAAAATATAATGCCATTTACAGTCACTCCGAACAAAATAAAATTCTTAGGTATACACTTAATCCAAACTTTAAAAGTTTTTCTGTGAAAGACATTGTTAAGAAAATGAAAAGAGAAGATATGGACTGGGAGAAAATACTTGTAAGTTGCATATTTGATAGAGAATTTTTATTCAGAATATATAAAGGACTCTCCAAGCTCAGCAGTGGAAAAGCAACCAACCTAATTAAAAAAACAGACAAAACACTTGAAAAGACATCAAACACGATATATAGATGGCAAATAAACACATGAAAAGATATTCAATATCACTTGCCATTAGGGAAATGCAAGTTAAGAGCATAATGAAATATTACTATAAACCTATCAGAATGGCTGAAATAAAGACTAGTTGTAACACTACAATGAGATATCACCTCACACCTGTTAGAATGGCTATAATCAAAATGACAACGGTTAACAGGTATTGGAGAGGATGTAGAGAAAAAGGGAACCCTTGTGCACTGTTGGTGGGGATGTAAAATGATACAGACACTATGAAAAACAATATGGAGTTTCCTCAAAAAATTAAAAATAGAACTACCATATGATCCAGCAGTCCCTCTTCTGGGTATATACACAAAGAAAATGAAAATAGGATCTTGAAGAAGTATCTGCGCTCCCTTGTTCACCGCAGCATCATTTACCATAGCTGAGATATGGAAACAACCTAAGTGTTTGTCAGTGGGGGAATGGATAAAGAAGACACACACACACAATGGGACATTATTCAGCCATGAGACAGAAGGAAATCCTGCCATTTGTGACAAAAGGGATGGAGCTTGTGGGCATGATGCCAATTGAGAGAAGTCAGATAGAGAAAGACAAATACTGTACGATAACACTTACATGTAGAATCTAGAATAGGCAAACTCATGGAAACAGACTAGAATGGTAGTTACCAGAGGATGGGGAATTGGAGACATGGAAAGATGTTGGTCAAATGGTACAAACTTTCAGTTATAAGATGAATGAGTTCTGGGTTTCTAATGTACAGCATGGTGATTATAGTTAATAATACTGTGTTATATACTTTAAAGTTTCTAGGAGAGTAGATTTTAAATATTCTCACCACAAAAAAGGAAATGGTAATCATGTAACATGATGGAGGTGTTAGCTACATCTATGGTGGAAATCATTTTGCAATATGTAAGTGTATCAAATTAACATGCTGTATACCTTAAACTTACACAATGTTACATGTTACTTACACAATGTTATATGTTAATTCTATCTTAATGAACCTGGAAAAAATAGTGATAACACCAAATGACGGCCAGAATGCAGAGAAACTGGCTCACTCATAGATGGCTGTTTGGGATGTAAAATGGTACAGCCGCTTTGGAAAAGAGTATGGCAATTTCTACAAAATTAATAATGCACTAATTGTACAGCTCAGCAATTGCAACTCTCAGACATTTATGCAAGAGAAATGAAAACTTATCACAAAAACCTGTGCATGAACCTTCATACTAGTTCTAATTTAAAGCCCCCCAAAAAAACCAACCCTCAGAACAATCGAAATATCCCTTAAAATATCAATGGCTAAACAAACTGTGATATATCCATACCATGGAATACTAATCAGCAACAAAAAGGAACTACCTCTTGACACACGCAACAACTTGGATGGATATTAAGGGAAAAAAAACAATGTCAAATGGTCACATACTTTATGACTCCATTTATATAACATTCTGGAAATGAAAAATATTATACAGATTGAGAACATATTAGTGATTCCCAGAGACAGGGGTGAACAGGGAGGTGGCTGAGGCTATAAAGGGGTAGCATGAGGAATTCTTGTTATGGAACTGTGGTGATGATCACACAAATCCAGCATGTGTTAAAATTGCATGAAACAAAATACACATACCTACAAACATACACAATCGAGCAAATCGGTGCATGCAAAACTGGTGATATCTGAATGAGGTTGATGGATCTTATCAATGATTTCCTGGTTGTGATACTGTAGTATAGTTATGCAAGATGTTACTCTTGGGTGACAGTGGGTTAAAACTATATGGGATCTCTCTGAATTATTTCTTAAAACTGCACGTGGATCTACAATTATATCAAAATCAAAGTTTTAAAAAACTGATTCAATGCAATGTTTTCCTTCACGATGACATGGCTTTTAATGAAGACTGTGATGGTCAGTTTATATTTTGTGGTTTCAGGGTTTTGAATTAGGACTCATGGTTGGAAGTTGCAAGGAGAAAGATTTTGGTTTAAATGAATAAGAATTTTCAAGCATGTAATTTAGAAAAGTAAAATCAGAAGCTACGTTACAGTTTGTTGTGGTTGTGTCGTAAAGGAGATTCAAACCCTGGGTTAGTAGATGAAAACCATAGTTATTGTCTCTTTTAACTTTCAAAAGTTATAAGAAAAACTGGAAATCTGAGAAAGCATCCACCTGAAAATGGACCAAGAAGAAAAGGGAAAAGGATACCCTTCATGCAGTCAGTGTGCCCAGAGCTGCAGCATTGGTAATGACAAAGCATTTAGAATGGAAAAACCGTCCAACATACTAAAATCTCCTAAGAATTTCAAGGAATCACAGCTGCAGTTCATTTTGAATTGGGGAAAAGGCAAATCAAAGGCATCTATATTCCCAGTGTACTATTACTTCTAAAGTAGAGAAGTAAAATGCAATATCATCCAGGGTAGCTGTCTTTTGATAAAACTATTACAGTAGAGTAGGGGATACCTGGAGAAAGAGCCTGCAGCTGTTTGGGGTTGAAATTCATTTCCTCAATTGCCACTCAAAGACTAGTGCTGGGAAATTAGATGAATTCATGAAAAAAAAAAAAAGGAAAGAAAAATGTAAAAAATCCCAAATCATCCACTTGTTTCTGATAGAAAGTAAAGTATTTTACCATTTATTCATGTATATTTGAAAATCTCAAAGGACTTAATGTCAAGGGAATTGTTAAGAACAGACGACTAGAGTTAAGCTAAGAAGCAACTGATGGGAAAGACAAAAATGGGTGAAAGTAAAATCAAGTTGTATCTTTGGAATTCTCAGAACAAGTCACCTCCTTGAGAGTCAGTTAGCAGAAGATTCCAGGGAGAGACAACCACCCACTGAAGTACAATGTTTAGCTAAAATGAGAATCTCTCTCCAAAGAAAATTCCAGTTAATAATATGCTGCAAAGTGCCTATGTATGTTTGACCAGAATTATAATTGTGTTTTTAATTCACATTGCAACTTCAAGTTTTCTTCTTTGTAACCATTTTTATTTTGCTTTTCAAGTTGGTTCGTAGTATTAGTTTAATGCTTGAAATTCGTATAAAAATGAAATCATATTGTGCATGCTTATTGAAAGTTAGTGACTTCAATGCTAACTTTTCCCTAGATTGTCAGAGAAAAACTTCTATGATAAACCTTTTTTTTTTTTTTTTTGGCTGCGTTGGGTCTTTGTTGCTGTGTGTGGGCTTTCTCTAGTTGTGGAGAGCGAGGTCTACTCTTCATTGTGGTGCGTGGGCTTCTTATTGCGGTGGCTTCTCTTGTTGAGGAGCTCGCGCTCTAGGCGCGCAGGCTTCAGTAGTTGCGGTGCGTGGGCTCAGCATTTGTGGCGCACGGGCTTAGTTGCTCCGGCGGCATGTGGGATCGTCCCGGACCAGGGCTCAAACCCCTGTCCCCTGCATTGGTAGGCGGACTCCCAACCACTGCACCATCAGGGAAGTCCTATGGTAAATCTTTAAGTCAACATCTTATCAGACCAAATAAGAAAATGCCTCAGTTCCATTAAAAACTGTTGAAACCGCCAGGGTTAAATATGAGATAGGTAAAGGTAAGAATGTTTCTAATACAAAATTTTGTAATTTTAACATAATTTATTGTAATGTGACATGTTGACATTCTAAAGAGTAAAGTAATAATATGCATTGGTTAGGACTAGGAGAGAAAATCTTTAGCCCTAAATGTTTAAAAGTTATGTAGAATTTCCAAATGGAGCAAATACAAGATGCATTTTAAAGTACCAGAAAAATATATTTTATATTTGCTTCTTTGACTTCCTTTTCCTCTAAAAATAACTGTGAAATATACATGGAAAAGAATGTATAATAATGTATATGCTCTATTTAAAGAACAATCATTAAGTGAACAGCTGTGCATAGCCCACTCACTAAAAAAAGCCTGAACATTAGCAGTACACAGGTTTTGATAAATGGTAAACTCATTGACGTTTATTTCCTACTAATTCTGAAAGTTCTGAAGTATCTAAAAGGTAGAAGTTTTTCTTTAATATGAAAGAATAATTTTTGACTAAATTTTATTCTGTATTCATTGTGAGATTTAAATCTCTTGGAATATATGGCAAAATACATAGTGAACATATATATGCCCTATAAATGTTTTAAATATATATATATTTATTTATTTATAAAAATCTTCAAACATTTATGGGACATATATAAATCCACCATGTATTTAGCCATATATGTGTGTGCGTGTGTGTATCTCCTGTGTTGTTTATACATAGTTCTATTTCATCAAAAGTGTTGTGTTATTCATATCTTTTTTGCTTTCCAGTTTAATTGTGGGTTTTTTTTTTTGAATTCTGAGAGAGGTGTTTTCAAGTATCCTATTAGGATTGTAGATATGTCACTTTCCTGGTTTCCTTACACATCCACCAGTAAATGCTTTTTCTATTTTATTTTATTTATTTATTTATTTATTTATTTTGTGGTACGCGGGCCTCTCACTGTCGTGGCCTCTCCCGTTGTGGAGCACAGGCTCCAGACGCGCAGGCTCAGTGGCCATGGCTCACGGGCCCAGCCGCTGTGCGGCATGTGGGATCTTCCCGGACCAGGGCACGAACCCGTGTCCCCTGCGTCGGCAGGCGGACTCTCAACCACTGCGCCACCAGGGAAGCCCTCTATTTTAGAACTATGTAATTAGTTATTTTGAGAATAGCCATCCTAACAAGTTTTGTTGAGGATGTGGAAAAATTGGAACGCTCGTACAATGTTGGTGGGAATGCAAAATAATGTAAGCTGCTATGGTAAACTGTATGGAGATTCCTGAAAAAATTAAAAATAGAACTATTATGTGATCCAGAAATTCCATTTTGGGGTATTTATCCAAAAGAATTGAAATTAGGATCTCAAAGATACTAGCACTCCCATTTTTATTGCAGTACTATTCACAATAACCAAAATGTGGAAACAACATAAATGTCCATCAGTGAGTAACAGATAATGAAAATGTGGTTTATACATACAATGGCATATTACTCAGCCTTACAGTAAGGAGGAGACCCTGCAACATGTGATGGATGAATCTTGAGGACATAATGCTAAGTGAAATGAGCCAGTCTCAGAAGGACGAATACTTCATGCGTCTACTTATATGAGATACCTAAAGTAGTCAAACTCATAAAAGCAAAGAATAGAATGGTGGTTGTCAGGGACTGGGAGGGAGGGGGAAACAGGGAGTTGCCAATCAACATGTATAAAATTTTATGTATGCAAGATAAATGAGTTCTAGAGATCTGAAGTATAACTTTGTGCCTATGGATAACAATACTGTATTTTACACTTAAAAATCTGTTAAGAGGGTAGGTTTCACATTAAGTGTTTTTACCACAGTAAAAAATTAATTAAGAAAATTGTAATTAGATGCATAGAAGTTAATCACTGCGATTGCATCCTGATGTATTATACCATTCATTTAAAAAGATATACTTGCTTACCCTTTCAGTGTTCTTTTAACCTTGAGCTCTATTTTGTCTAATATGTATAATACCGCTCTGCTTTGATTCTTTTAGCATTTTATTAATAAATCTTTTTCCATTCTTTATTATTAAACTCTCTATCATTAAGCTTTAAGAGTGTTCTTGTGATCAGCTTACGGTTGTTTTACTTTTGTATGTTTTGCTTTGTTTTCTTCTGTTTTGAAATCTCTGAATTTAATGGGGGAATTTAATGCATTCACATTTAGTATAATTTCTGTAATCTTTGGTTTTAACCCTGCTATCTTATGTTACATAGTTTTTAAAAATGTCAATGCTTTCATGTTTTTGTTTCTTAAAAACAAATTCTTGTTGAATTAATGGACTTTGTTTCATTTTTCTTCTAATGGTTTAGAATTTATGCATCTTACATCTTTTGATAAAGTACCACTTAAAAATAAGATACATCTTTAACTCATATTTTTTATCAGCATCTAGAATTACTACCTATATCCTATTCCCAAAGACAAGACATTGGCAAATCACTTTCCCCTGCTATATTTCCTTGGTAATAAATCCATGTATATGGACAGGCTAACTATAAAACTGATTATATATAAAATATTTGTATTGTTAAATATCAATGAAGACCAAATTAAATTTATGCATCTTGAAATATTAACAAAGACCAAATGAAAGCACAAGTAGCCACGTAAGGGGCAAATCTAAAACTACTCTGAATTCAGTATTATTAATAACTATTATTTTAGAATTTATTTTCTCAACACTTGTATGCCTACACTCTTAATTATTAATTTATATAGAAATATAATTTTATGATTGGCTTTGGAATACTACTCTCAGTGGTAAGACTGACACTCAGAGTTATGGCATAACTTCTGTAATTCAGTATCCTCAGTGAACGTTTATAAGAGTATTTAATATTCATGTATGTTCCAAAGACAGTGCCCATTGACTTCTACTACCTTCCAAATGGCTGAATTCATGCATATGTTGAATACAAATATGAGATTTGTCACATCTCCAAGAGGAACAAAGGTTCACTTTAAGACATAAATCTGATGTACCAGAATATGCTAAAGATATTTACAGCATGAAGGCTATAAATATGCATTTTCATTTTCTCACTTCTGACAATAGTTATGCTAAAGGACCAGTAAGAAATTTTAAATAAAGTTAAAATAAAGTGAAAAAATGGCCTTTAGTTTGATGGAGCAACTGAAATTTATCTAAATCTGCCATCTGTAGAATGCTATAAATGGGATCAAAACTTTTTTTGTATTTTAAAGCATGCTCACGGTACCTATTACTTATAATAGCTAAGACATGCTTGTTTATAACTTTATAAATTTTTTTTCTTAAATCATATCAGATTTTTCTATACTTTTAGTTATTTTTGTGATACTCTTCATTTCCTCTTTTTCTCAGTCCCATAATTAGTTTGATTTTAAATTTACTGAGAACTTATTTATGTGTTTGGCCTGTAAGCAACAGTGAAAATGAAAGAGTTACTGCTTTTGAAGAAGTCACTCTAGCAAGTTTTGACAAGGGTATGCTACTCTCCTCTCATGTCTAATCCATTCTCTTCATTCCTACCCTCCCAACAGAATTTCAGCTCCCTCGTTATTTCTGGAACATTACAACCATCAAAAAAATCTTGTTTGTATTATAAATGAATTTGAATTTTGCAAAACCCTATGATTATGTATGTACATAAATCACACATTTGGATGCACACATTATAATACATATATGTAGTCATAAATATCTACAACATACAGACACACATATCAGGAATGCTTACGAATGCATATGTGAATTCTCTGTCTCTGTTTCTCTCTCTCTCTCTCTCTCTCTCTCTCTCACTCTCTCACTCTCACACACACACACACACACACACACACACACACACACACACACAGTGATCTAAGTAATATATCGCAGTGTGTCCATAACCATGATTGAACCACTAGTGTTTTACAATAATAATTTAAATTCTGCTTCCATAAAGTCTTTTCTCTGAACATCTTTTCATATATTTACTAATCATTTGTATTTCTTCTTCTACGAATGTTCCATGAATCTTCCTTGCCTGCTTTTCGTTTGGCTTGAGTTTTGCTTTTCAACATATAGATTCACCTTACATATTAGGAATAACTCTTTGTCTGTCATATTTCCTCAAAATATTATCTTCCAGTCTGTTGCCAGTTTTTTTTAACATTAAAAATATTTTTAGACTTAAAAGAGTTGCAAAGATAGAACAGTACAGAGAGTTCCTGTACAATCTTTACCGATCTTCTGCTAGTGTTAATGTAACCGAAAGTGGGGTCCAGCTGCTCACTGCTCAAAAGCCAATAAAGAGGCCAGGTTGGTGGAAAGGAAAGTTTGCTTTATTTTGGAAGCCAGCAACTGGGGAGTCGGGGGAGGGCAGACGCCTGTCCAAAGGCCGACTCCCCCCTCCTACAACCAGTGGGCAAGAGCTTTTATAGACAGAGAGAAGAGGCTACATGCAGAAACAGCACAGTCAGCTCTGACAGTCATCTTGAAATTGGTCATGCGGTGGTCTGATCAGTGTCATCTTGATTGTTTTAGGTACACTTAGTCTTCAGTTCCAGGGTCAGTTTGTTTCCATTTCTTTAAGGCCAATTCTCGGAATTTTTGTGGCAGCTTATGTCATGGCTACAGCCTGCTCGCCATGTAGTTAACTTTTCCACCTGGTGGGGGTGTCAGTATCTACAAGGCAGCTCACAGGATGTGGCTCAGAATATTATCTGTAGCCCTTAAGGAGGAACTAAAGGTCCTTGATGTTGCTTAATGACTATAAACTATTATTATTTGGTCTCCTTTGACTGTTTTCCTCTGCTTCTGCCTTTTCTCATTTCTCTGATTAAACTTATTCTTTGGCTAAAGGTTTTCCACAGACAAAAAGCAGGCTGAGGACATGGGAGGACGGATCATAGGGTCCTGCTCTGTTTCATTAACATCTTACATAAGCATGATGACAATTATCAGAACTAAGAAATTAACATCGGTACAATACTCTTTACTAAACTTTATTCAAATTTCAGCAGATTTTCTCCTGACGTCTTTTTTTCATCCCAGAGCCCAATCCAGGATACACAGTTCATTTAGCTGTTATGTCCTCTTAGTCTCTTTCAATCCATGACAGTTCCCCAGTCTTCCCTTTTCTTTCATAACCTTGACACTCTGATCAAGTGTTTGTTGAATATCTCTCAACTTGTTGTTTTTCTCTGATTGTTTTTTTCTTGATTAGACTGAGGGTATAGATTTTGGGCTGAATACCACGTAAGTGATGTGTCATTTACACTGCCTCATATCAGGACATTCGTGATATCAATGTCTCATTACTGGTTATGTAAACCTTGATCACCTGGTAACGTTGGTGTTTGCCATGTGTCTCCACTCTAAAGTTACATTTTTCCTTTCCATTTTCTATATTTAAGAAGCTTGTCATTAAGTGCAGCCCATGCTCAAGAGTATGAAAATTAAGCTACGCCTCCTGAGGTATGTCAAAAAATTTGTGTACAGATGTTAAAACCACCAAAGTAATTAATTTGGAAGGGGAAGATACTTTGAGTTTATGCAAATATCCTGTTTCTCTTAAACTTTTGCCAGCTAATATTATTTTTCACACTGGATTGTGCCTGACACAATTATGACTGTGATATTCTAATGGTGATTATTTATTTCCCCCATTCCCTCTGCATTTTTTATTTATTTATATTTATTTATTTATTTATGTTTTGCGGTACACGGGCCTCTCACTGTTGTGGCCTCTCCCGTTGCGGAGCACAGGCCCCGGACGCGCAGGCTCAGCGGCCATGGCTCACGGGCCCAGCCGCTCCGCGGCATGTGGGATCTTCCCGGACCGGGGCACGAACCCGCGTCCCCTGCATCGGCAGGCGGACTCTCAACCACTGCGCCACCAGGGAAGCCCCCTCTGCATTGATTAATTGGAATTGTTTTGTAAGCAAGAGTTGTCCTTTTGCCACCATTCATGTGTGATTTGGATCATTTATATCAGCATGGGCTCATGGACATTAATTTTATTCTTTGAGTTTTAATCCCATACTACCATTATTTCTTTTACTTTTCACATTGTTTCACCTTTGGCCATTTGGATCTCTTTTAGATTGGCGCCTTTGTCCTTTTGGTGGCCACTCTCCTCTCTTTCTTTGCACTTCTGTGTTTTCTGGCATCACAAGATATTCTAGGTGCATCACCAAGCCCTAGAATTAACCATCTCTCAGGGGACCTGGCTCTTTTTATTAGGGAATGGTGTTTAAAGACCAGAACCTGGGAACTAGGTGTGTGTGTTGCTGCTGGGGTGTCATTGCTTCTAGGTCCTCTCAGCAGACAGAACTATGAATGAAATGTATGCAAAGTAATTCAAGCATACAGAATATATATTCATCTATGTATTTATTTATACAACTGTATACATACTAAAATAAACTTGAGTTCTTAATGATATTTCCAATTCTAACCCACCACCACCGGGATCATTATAGCATTTCCTTTTGCTTAATTGTCATCTCTTTCTTTGACAATGAGAAACTTGGCTCTCATTACTACAAATACTACCGTGTGTTTTACTTATTTTTAAAAACGTACTATGCATGTGCAGTGATTTCAGATTTGCTAACCCTTCCTCCTGTGAAAAAACATATTTAACAATGAGAGTACAAGGCTTCTGTGCAAGTGTTTTTCTCTTTAACCTTATGATATCTAGTCAAAACATCATTTTCCAAATTTACTTAAGTCAGCTCCTTTCTTCTCTGCATGCTTCAGTACAGTTACTAGTTAGATTCATTTATCACAGTCTGCATTCCATCTTGAGTTCCTGTGATATCCTGTTTGATTTTTAAATTTTTTTCACTAAAATTAAAACTTCGTAGTGTACAGTTCTAAGCATTTTGACAAATGCATAGCGTTACGTATCCACTCTCACAGTACCATACAGAAAAGGTCCAACAGCACAAAAATTAGCTCGTGAGGACTCATTGTAGTCTACCTCCTTTCCCCAATCCCTGAAAGTCCCTGGTCCTGTTTTCCATCCCTGTACGTTTGCCTTTTTCAGAATGCCATGTAAATGGAATAATACCATATGCAGCTTTTCTCGCTGGCTTCTTTCAATTAGAAAAATCTATCTGAAAACCATCCATGTTGTTGCATAGATCAATATTTTCTTCCCTTTCATTTCTGAATAGTTTTGTATGTCATGAATGTACTATAGTTTGGTTATACATTAACTTGTTGAGAGACATCTGGTTTGTTTTCAGATTTTGGCAATTACGAATAAAGCTGCTGTACACATTCATGTACAGGTTTTTGTGGGAACGTAAGTTGTCGATTCACTTGGGTAAATGCCTAGGAGTGGGATTGCTGGGTCATTATGGCAAGTGTTTATTTTACTCTGTAAGAAAGAGCTAAAGTTTGCATTCCCACCTACTGTGTGTTAAGAATCACAGATACTCCACATCCTCACCAGTACTTTTTTTTGTCTTTTAATAAAGTGTACGACGGAGTATTATTCAGCCATGAGAAAGAAAGAAATCCTGCCATTTGCAATAACATAGATGGAACTTGAGGGCATTATGCTAAGTGAAATAAATCAGGTAGAGAAAGACAAATACTGCATGGTATCATTTACATGTGGAATCTAACAAGAAGGTTAAACTCATAGAAACAGAGAGTAGATAAGTGGTTGCCAGGGGTTCGGGAAATGGGGGAAATAGAGATAAATTGGTAAGTGAACAAACTTTCATCTGTAAGATGAATAAGGTCTAAGGATCTAATGTAAACTATACTTAATAACACTGCATTGTGTAATTGAAATTTATTTTTCTATCTTTTTAAAATTTATTTATTAATTTACTTATTTTTGGCTACATTGGGTCTTTGTTGCTGCGCGTGGGCTTTCTCCAGTTGTGGCGAGCGGGGGCTACTCTTTCTTGCAGTGGCTTCTCTTTGTTGCGGAGCACAGGCTTTAAGTGCATGGGCTTCAGTAGTTGTGGGTCGCGGGCTCTAGAGCGCAGGCTCAGTAGTTGTGGCGCACTGGCTTAGTTGCTCCGCGGCATGTGGGATTTTCCCCGATCAGGGCTCGAATCTGTGTCCCCTGCATTGGCAGACAGATTCTTAACCACTGTGCCACCAGGGAAGCCCCTGTGTAATTGAAATTTGCTAAGAGAGTATAACTTAAATGTTCACACAAATCACCAAAAAAAAAAAAAATACGTGAGGTGGTGGATGTGTTAATTAACTAGATGGAGGGAATCATTTCACAACATATGGTATATCAAATCACCACAATATACACTTTAAATGTTTTACACGTTTATATGTCAATTATACCTAGATAAAGCTGAAGAAGAAACAAAAAGATATTTTTAAAATATTTCATAACCGGAAATACTAGCTACATATTATGTTACTAGTTAATGTAACTGCTAGCTGATGCAGCAGACGAAGCCTAAAATTGACTGGGTTAACCCAATGAAGGTTACTTTTGTTCACATTAATTCTGATGGCAGTTGTCAGGGTCTCTCCACTCTTGGGTGCCCTAGGGATCCAGGCTGCTTCCATCTTTTTGCTTCACCATGGAGACATGCGGTAGCCATGTTTGCTGCTCAGTGGAAGAGAAAGCATGGGAATGGCCCACCGACTCCTGCCTAATGACACATGGACTGGCAGTGTAGTCTTTTCTTGTGCCCAGGAAGGGGAGAGAGAGAAGACGTGAATGAGTACTTGTCCCTTCCACAAGCTGACACATAGTAGGTACTCAATAAAAAGCAACTATTATTGAAATGGAATGAGACTGTATGGGGCATTCCCAGGACAACTCCCCTGCCCCCACCCTGTCCTCTGCCTGCCTTTTGTCTGTAGAAAAACTGTAGTAAAAGAATAAATTTAATCAGAGAAATGAGAAAATACAGAAACAACGGAAAAGCAGTCAAACAGGACAGAACAATAATAGTCATTAAGCAACACCAAGGACCTTTAGTTCCTCTTCAAGTGCTATAGATGATATTCTGAGCCACATCCTTTGAGCTGTTTTGTAGATACTGAAACCCCCACCAGGTGGAAGAACTTAACTACATGATGACCAGGCTGTAACCAAGACATAAGCTTCTACAATTCCAAGAACTGGCCTCAAAGAAATGGGAACAAACCGACCTTGGAACTAAAGATTAACTGTACTCAAAACAATCAAGATAATGCTAATCAGACCACTGCATGACCAATTTCAAGATGACTGTCAGAGCTGACTGTGCTATTCCATCAATACATGTAGCCCCCTCCCTCTGCCTATACATCCCTGAAATTCCCCTTTAAGAGCTCTTGCCCAGTGATGAGCAGTGAGGAGCTGGCCTTTGGACATGAGTCCGCCTTCTCTCCTGGTTGCCAGCTTCCAGAACAAAGCAAACTTTCCTTTCCACCAAACTTGTCTCTCGAGTATTGGCTTTTGAGCGGCAAGCAGCCAGACCTGAGTTTCAGTAACATTATAATTTGTTACAAGTACAACTCTCTTCATTTCTCGAAGGGGTTTCTAAAAAGGCAAAATTTGTTTTCAATTCTCCAACTTTTTCAAGTGCCTACTATGTGACAGGTGCTTTCAGACACGGCGTCGCATCTGGTGTTCGAAGGAACAGGTAAATGTCAGCGTGGAGCATTTGCCCTTCTTCGTGGCACAGCACTTTTTCTTTACTGCCCTTTGAATAACCTCTATGATCTCAGCAGGCTGAGAACGTTCTCCTTCCTTCTGATGCAAGAACGGTCTCAGCGGGTGAGTCTCTGCTACCCTCCATGTGACTGAACTTGCCTGAGCACCTTTACAGGTGGCATCAGGCACACCGAAAATTGAGATTTTCCTGTGTGGAAGGTATACAGATGAAAGGCAGTGGAAGGGTATATTTTTTCTTTTTTAATCAGAGTTATCATGTCCACCAAGGAACTAATTTTTGCCTTGTAGGAGGATTCCAGAGTTTTAGGAATTCAGCTTCAGCAGATGTTTATTCCACAGTGATTTCCATGGTTTTCCCTCATCTACCATTTATGAGAAAGCCTTTGGTTTTGAAATGCCTAGGTAAGCTCATTCATCTGTGGATGTGTTCACTGGCCAGTTTCAAAAAAGATATCCCTTTAAAATCCTACCGCAAATATCAGAGTGGTTTTTAAAATACTCTCTAAGTTCAGAGTTATAGCTCCAAACCACTAGATGATATGCCAAGTCAGACTCTACTCACCAGCATATTTGAAAACGCTTTGAGTGTGTGTTCAAGAGGCCAGTGGGGAGGGCGTATACCCTGAGAAAACCATAATTCAAAAAGAGTCATGTACCAAAATGTTCATTGCAGCTCTATTTACAATAGCCCGGAGATGGAAACAACCTAAGTGTCCATCATCGGATGAATGGATAAAGAAGATGTGGCACATATATACAATGGAATAATACTCAGCCATAAGAAGAAATGAAATTGAGCTCTTTGTAATGAGGTGGATAGACCTAGAGTCTGTCATACAGAGTGAAGTAAGTCAGAAAGAAAAAGACAAATACCGTATGCTAACACATATATATGGAATTGAAGAAAAAAATGTCATGAAGAACCTAGGGATAAGACGGGAATAAAGACACAGACCTACTAGAGAATGGACTTGAGGATATGGGGAGGGGGAAGGGTGAGCTGTGACAAAGTGAGAGAGTGGCATGGACATATATACAGTACCAAACGTAAAATAAATAGCTAGTGGGAAGCAGCTGCATAGCACAGGGAGATCACTTCGGTGCTTTGTGACGACCTAGAGGGGTGGAATAGGGAGGGTTGGAGGGACGGAGACGCAAGTGGGAAGAGATATGGGAACATATGTATATGTATAACTGCTTCACTTTTTTATAAAACAGAACTAACACACCGTTGTAAAGCAATTATACTCCAATAAAGATGTAAAAAAAAAGAAGTTTCATGCAGTACTCCCATGTCTGACACTTCTGGCCACCAGTGTGTGAGCTCTTCCTAAGCAAGCAATTCTGTGACACCAGATGGATATCCTACACGGGAACTCAGTTCTGAAGCTGTCTCCCTGGTGACGGCTTCAGATCCCCAGGTTACAGACTCAGTCCCACAAGACTGCCCCCCACTCCCTGCCCCAACTTCAGATACAAATCCAGGTTGTCATCTGTACTTCTGATAGACTGGAGATTCCCATAGATCCCTCCTGCTGTTGGATTAATTGGCTGGATCCACTGAACGTTTTACTTACTAGGTAACTAATGATCAATACCAAGGCTATAGCCCAGGAACAGCCAGATGGAAGAGATGAGGGGGCCTGCAGTCCTCTCCAGGTGCTCCATCCCAGCCCCCACACACCTCCGCCCTTCCACCAACCTGAACCTCTCTGGACCCCACCACCCCCACCCCTTTCTTTTTTCTAAAGGAGGATTCATCACATAGGCACGATTGATTAAATCCTGGACCCTTAGGTTGGAGATTAAGTCAGCCCCGGTCCCTCGTCCCTTCCCAGAGGTGGAGGTGGAGCTGAACCTCCAATCACAGGTTGGTTACCTGGGAAACCAGCCCCCAGGCTTCAGGGCTTTCCAAATCACCGCATTAACATAAACTCAGGTGTGAGTGGAAGGGGCCTGTTATGAATAATAAAAGACAGTTTGATCTTCTTCATCACTTTGGAAATTGTGAGGGTTTTAGAAGTTCTGTGCCAAGAACGGGGAAGAAGGCCAGAACTGCATGTATTTCTTCTTATAAGCCGTGCTGCCTCAGTGTATGCTCGTGGATACATAGACAGATACGCGTGTGTTGACTCTGGCCCCTGCGGTGGAGGCGAGTGCGGCATCTGTATCACTCCCAGTTGCCAAGTGCAGTGCACAATACCCCGGTGGTGACTCTCCTGGCTGCTGGGTTGCCTGCCCCTCCCGCTGGGACCAGGCTGCTTGGCAGACAGGTGGTTGGCTGTGGTGCAGGGACCCCTCCAGTGACTGGATGCTCCACCCCGGGGTTGTGATTCATCTCCACTGGAGGGTCTTCTTTGAACCTCACCCTCAGGGAGAGCATGGGCGTGGATGCGTTTCATGTGGGCTAGATCACAGGTTCACTGTTGCTTCAGAGTTCACCTGAGATGCTGCTCACACATGGAACTCAAAATACACCTTTGGTGCCACTAAGGTGAGGGGAAAGCCTCTGGGAAGAGATCCTGGACAGGCCAGAGAAAATGGAGATGCAGCTGTGACTCACTGTTGTAGGGTCGTACCATTTTTCCCTATAGGCCACACAGCAGGATTTTGCCTTGAGAAAACGTTACATGTGCATTGACACTATTATTACCCAAGTTGATGTTATACTTATTTAGCTTTTAACATCTTTCGTCATCACTACGCGGTGTGCAGTGAGTTCTGCAAGGGCACGGAGGGGTTGTCTGTGGGTCTTTGCTGTATCCCCAGCTCCAGCCCTGCTGCCTGGTTCATAATAGACGCTCAGTAAACACTCATTGAATACCTGAGTGAAAGGGTTTGTTATTTGAATATCATAGGTAAATCACGGCAAATATATTAAGTGACATAATGTCAGAATGTGTTTTACCAAGAAAATAGCCATATCATTTATTTTGACCTTTAAGACGTGGGCACCAGGCTTTTGTTTGTTTGTTCTGTTTTGTTCACTTTCCCCAAATGGGAAGAGCATTACTCTATATAATGTGGTTTTAGATGCAATTTTTTTTTTTTTTGCGGCACGCGGGCCTCTCACCGCTGTGGCCCCTCCCGCTGCGGAGCAACAGGCTCCGGACGCGCAGGCTCAGCGGCCATAGCTCACGGGCGCACCCGCTCCACGGCATGTGGGATCTTCCCGGACCGGGGCACGAAGCCATGTCCCCTGCATCGGCAGGCGGACTCTCAACCACTGCGCCACCAGGGAAGCCCTAGATGCAAATTTAAGAGTCAAAATGCTAAAGGGAAACCTTAGAGTTATAAATCAGTACCGAATGAATAACCTCAAGTCACACATCAGGTATGTCAACCCAGTGGCTTCAACGCAAAATTTTTTCTTAAACATCTTTATTGGAGTATAATTGCTTTACAATGGTGTGTTAGCTTCTGCTGTATAACAAAGTGAATCAGCTATACGTATGCATATAACCTCATATCTCCGCCCTCATGCATCTCCCTCCCACACTCCCTATCCCACCCCTCTAGGTGGACACAAAGCACCGAGCTGATCTCCCTGTGCTATGTGGCTGCTTCCCACTAGCTATCTGTTTTACACTTGGTGGTGTATATATGTCCATGCCTTTCTCTCACTTATCCCAGCTTACCTTTCCCCCTCCCCGTGTCCTCAAGTCCATTCTCTACGTCTGCATCTTTATTCCTGTCCTGCCCCTAGGTTCTTAAAAACCTTTTTTTTTTTAAGATTCCATATATATGTGTTAGCATATGGTATCAAATTGTACTCTTGAAACGTATATAATTTTAATTGTCAACTATAACTCAATAAGTTGGAAAAATATAAACGAGAAAAAAACCCCCTATTGTTCTATGAACTAGAACTAGAAGCTGGAAGAGGTAAGGAATGGGTTTTCCCTTAGAGTCTTCAGGGGGAGTGTGGCCCTGCCAGCACCTTGATTTCAGCCCAGTGAAACTGATTTAGAGCATCTGGCTTCCAGAACCGTAAGAGAATAAACTTCTGTTGCTTAAGTCACCCACTTCATGGTAGTTTAGCACAGCAGCCCTAGGAGCCTAATACATCATTGTTTATTTGCTTTCATTCTCCCTTCTGTGGTTTTCCGGGTTTGATTCTGGGAGTGGAAGACAACAACCCAAACTTGATTGTTATTTTGGCAACTACAGGTAAGGCACTAAATCTGTAAATAACTCGAGGAGAATTGACGTCTTTAAAATATTTCGTTTCACATCAATGAATATGGTATATGCCTATTTATTTGGAACTTTTTTTTTAACTTAAAAAAATTCTTATTTATTTACTTTTGGCTGCATTGGGTCTTCGTTGCTGCGTGCGGGTTTTCTCTACTTGCGGCGAGCGGGGGCTACTCTTGGTTGTGATGTGCGGGCTTCTCATTGCGGTGGTTTCTCTTGTTGCAGAGCACGGACTCTAGGCGTGCAGGCTTCAGTAGTTGTGGCGCACAGGCTTAGTTGCTCCGTGGCATGTGGGATCATCCCGGATCAGGGCTTGAACCCATGTCCCCTGCATTGGCAGGCAGATTCTTCACCACTGCACCACCAGGGAAGCCCTATTTGGGACTTTTAAAAAATCCGAATCTATCAGTAAACGTTTATGTTTGCCTCCATAAAGATATCATAGGTTTTGTGATTTGTAATTCCTTTTAGGTGACTTTAGATTTTGTTGCTGTTGTGAATGGGATATTGCCTGTTACATGTTCTAATTTATTATTGCTTTTGTGTGGCAAGGCTCTTGATTTTTCTGTATTGTCCTCCCATACACTTCCTTTCTGAAGTCCCTTATTTATTTGAATATTGCACACACTGATTCCTTTTAATTTTCTAGGCAGTTGATGATATTGTTACCAAATAGTATCTCTATCTTTTCAATATTCGTTTATCTTATTTATTTTGATATCCATATCTCTGGCTTTGTGTTCCAGTGCAGTTTTGAACAGTAGAGGTGAGAGTATGTGTCTCGTTGCTGACTTGAATGAGAATGCTTCTAACATTTCACATCTAACTATGTTTGCTGTAGAATTTAGGAAAAGCAAGTTCCCTCCTGTTCTTAGTTTGCCAGAAGTTTGTACCATGAACTCATGCTGAATTTCTTTCAAAGGCTTTTTCTATACCCATTGGCACAATCAAATGTTTTTTTTTCCTCTTCTAATTTGTTAATGTAGGGAATTACAATTGAAAGTATTTTCTAATGTTAAATCGTATTTTCATTTCTTGGGCACAGCCCATTTGCTCATTTAATTCACTGCTCAGTTGACTATGCTATTGTAAGATATTTACTACTGTGTGAATGAGCTTGGCTCAAGTGTTCTTTTCGTGGGGGTGGGGATGTCCACATTTGGTTTTTGAATCAAGGAGAGCTGGCTGGGGAAAATGAGTTGCATAATTTCCCCTCTCCCTTTCTGGGAGTATGCCTTAGAAAAGTTTGTTTTCTCTCTTCCAGAAGACCACTCCCTAGGTGGTGTACTTCCATTAGGAGGTATCTAATGCCTGGTCGTTCTTTGTGTTGATGTTAGCAGTCCATGGTTATCACCTTTATCAATCCATTAGGAGTCACAGAATGTTCCTTCTCTCATTCCTTCTTGTGCTGTTAGCTGAAATACCTCTATATGTGGAAACATTTCCCTGTCCATGGTTTGGTTATCCTGAGGAAACTTGCTGTGTTCCCTTATATTAAAATCCCTTTATCTAAATTTTGTACAAGTTTATTTCATGTGTTTGTTCCTGATTTTTCTTTAGTAATCATATTGATATTTGCAAATATGACCATCTTATAAGTATTTCTGGAGGAATATCTTGTGTTCATTGGCTCTGCTGTTTCTATTTCATTACTTCTACATTAATCTTCATTATTTCCTGGCTTCTACTTCTTCAGGTTGAATATACTATTCACTCCATACATTCTTGAGGTACTTGGCTGGCTGTTCTAAATGTTTCTTATTTTCCAATACATCTATTGAAAACTATACATTTCTCACTGAGTATCACTTGAGCTGTATCATACAGATAGTATTTTATAGCTTCATGTGTATTGCTTGAATATTTTACAAGTTGAGGGTATCACTATTACTTATGCTATTAGAATTTATATATGTATGTGTATGTATACACACACTAAAGTGTAAAAACTTCTTGAGTAGGCTTTAAAGAGGATAAAAGAGATAGAATATTTAGAGGATGTTTCATGATCCATTGTTTTTGTTTTTTTTGTTATTAATTATAACAGACACAAACATATTTAACTGCCAGTGACTGAGTTGGGTTTATCCCATGAATGTGAAGAAGTTTAATGTTAGAAAATCTGTCACTATGATTGGCCACATGTAAGTCAGGGATCATCCAGGCAAATAGAAACCAAAGTAAATCTATAACACAGGGAATTTAATGTAGGGGATTGGTTTCACAACTGAGGGAAAAGCTAAACAAGGGAGAGCTGGGAAACCCAACAATTAGCAACATGAGGAAGTCACTCCCACCTCTAGCCTGAAAGGACAAAGAAAGATGATAGTGTTACTGGAGTCCAAGTGTTGCATTCAATAGGATCTGAAACCATGGTGGGCCAGTCTTAGGGGAACTGGAGCCACGGAGAAAATGTAGCCATGGAGGGAGAAGCCACCTGATAGAGAGCAAAAAGGACTCCGACTGCTTCATTCTCCTGGGTTGTAATCTCCTGCTGGTGCCACCAGTTGGCTAAACCAAGATGGCAACAAAATGTAAGTGAGCCTAGGAATTACAGGCTGCAGATGTCAGCGCCTACATAATAGAGAGCAGAGCAGGGGAAGAGGGAGGGATAGATCTGAGGGCAAATAGGTGCAGGACAGGCATACCACATTGAAATACATATCAATAGAATAAAGGATAAAATTCATATGATCATCAAAATAAATTCATCCTCAACAAACTAGGAATAGAAGGGAACTTCTTAAACCTAATAAAGGGCACCTATAAAAAAAACCACAGCTAACACGATACTTAATTGTTGAAAGACTTAAAGCTTTTCCCCTAAGGTCAGAAAGAAAATAGGGTGTCTGCCTTTACCCCTTATAGTTAACATTGTCCTGAAGGTTCTAGCCAGGGCATTTAGGCAAGAGTATGAAAGAAAAGCCATCCAGACTGGAAAGAAAGAAATAAAACTATTTTTATTCACAGATGACAGGAGATTGTATATAAGAAAATCCTATGGAATCCCCACACAAAATAACTATTAGAGCTAATGAGTTCAGGAAGGTTGCAAGATACAAGATCAAGTACGTATAGCAATTGTATTTCTATAAACTATCAATGAAGAATAAAAAACATTTCTATTTACTATAGTAACAGAAACAAGGTATTTAGGAATATCTTTTAAAAATGTGTAAGACTTGTACACTTAAATTTATAAAACATTATTGAAAGAAATTAAAGAAGACCTAAATAAAGATATCCTGTGTTCATTGATTAGAAAACTTAATATTGTTAAGCTGGGAATACTCGTCTAATTGATAAACAGACTCAATCTAATTGTTGTCAAAATCCTAACTGACATTTTTGCAGAAATTGACAAGCTTGTTCTAAAATGCATGTGAAAATTCAAGGGGCCCAGAATAGCCAAAAAATCTTGAAAAATAAGAACCAACGTCAACAAAGCTACGATAATCAGGACAGTGTAGTATTGGCGTAAGGATAGACATATAGATCAATGAGAAAGATGTTGGCTGTGGGTTTGTCATATATGGCCTTTATTATGTTGAGATAGGTTCCGTATATGCCTACTTTCTGGAGAGTTTCTATCATAAATGATGTTGAATTTTGTCAAAAGCTTGTTGTGCATCTATTAAGAGTATCACTTGGCTTTTATCCTTCAGTTTATTAATACAGTGTATCACATTGATTTGTGTATATTAAAGAATCCTTGCATTCCTGGGATAAACCCCACTTGATCATGGTGTATGATCCTTTTAATGTGCTTTTGGATTCTGTTTGCTGGTATTTTGGTGAGGATTTTTGCATCTATGTTAGCATTTGCCTTATGTATTGAGGTGCTCCTATATTGGGTGCATAAATATTTACAACTGTTATATCTTCTTCTTGGATTGATCCCTTGATCATTATGTAGTGTTCTTTGTCTCTTGTTGTAACCTTATTTTAAAGTTTATTTTGTCTGATATGAGAATTGGTCCTCCAGCTTTCTTTTGATTTCCATTTGCATGGAATGTTTTTTTCCATCCCTCACTTTCAGTCTGTATGTGTCCCTAGGTCTGAAGTGGGTCTCTTGTAGATAGCATATATACGAACCTTGTTTTTGTATTCATTCAGTCAGTCTATGTATTTTGGTTGGAGCATTTAATCCATTTACATTTAAGGTAATTATAGATGTGTATGTTCCTATTCCCATTTTCTTAATTGTTTTGGGTTTGTTATTGTAGGTCTTTTCCTTCTCTTGTGTTTCCTGCTTAGAGAACTTCCTTTAGCATTTGTTGTAAAGCTGGTTTGGTGGTGCTGAATTCTCTTAGCTTTTGCTTGTCTGTAAAGGTTTTAATTTCTCGAATCTGAATGAGATCCTATCTGGGTAATCTTGGTTGTAGGTTTTTCCCTTTCATCACTTTAAATATGTCCTGCCACTCCCTTCTGCCTTGCAGAGCTTCTGCTGAAAGATCAGCTGTTAACCTTATGGGGATTCCCTTGTATGTTATTTTTTGCTTTTCCCTTGCTGCTTTCAATAATTTTTCTTTGTATTTAATTTTTGATAGTTTGATTAATATGTGTGTTGGCGTGTTTCTCCTTGGATTTTTCCTGTATGGGACTCTGTGCTTCCTGGACTTGACTGACTATTTTATATCACATATTAGGGAAGTTTTCATCTATAATCTCTTCATATATTTCCTCAGTCCCTTTCTTTTTCTCTTTTTCTTCTGAAACCCCTATAATTCGAATGTTGGTGTGTTTAATTTTGTCCCAGAGGTCTCTGAGACTGTCCTCAATCCTTTTCGTTCTTCTTCTTTATTCTGCTCTGTGGTAGTTATTTCCAGTATTTTATCTTCCAGGTCACTTATCCATTCTTCTGAATCAGTTATTCTGCTATTGATTCCTTCTAGAGAATTTTTAATGTCATTTATTGTGTTGTTCATCATTGTTTGTTTGCTCTTTAGTCCTTCTAGGTCCTTGTTAAAAGTTTCTTGTATTTTCTCCATTCTATTTCCAAGATTTCGGATCATCCTTACTATCATAACTCTGAATTCTTTTTCCAGTAGACTGCCTATTTCCTCTTCATTTGTTAGGTCTGGTGGGTTTTTAACCTTGCTCCTTCGTCTGCTGTGTGTTTCTTTGCCTTCTCATTTTTCTTAACTTACTGTGTTTGGGGTCTCCTTTTTGCAGACTGCAGCTTCGTTGTTCACGTTGTTTTTGGTGTCTGTCCCCAGTGGCTAAGGTTGGTTCAGTGGGTTGTGTAGGCTTCTTGGTGGAGGGGACTGGTGCCTGTGTTGTGGTGGATGAGGCTGGCTCTTGTCTTTCTTGGGGGCAGGACCACGTCTGATGGTGTGTTTTCGGTTGTTGGTGAAGTTAGTATGATTTTAGCAGCCTCTCTGCTCTTGGGTGGGGTTGTGTTCCTGTCTTGCTAGTTGTTTGGCATAGGGTGTCCAGCATTGTAGCTTGCTGGTTGTTGAGTGGAGCTGGGTCTTAGCATTGAGATGAAGATCTCTGGGAAAGCTTTCACTGTTTGATATTATGTAGAGCTGGGATGTCTCTGCTGGACTAATGTCCTGAACTCAGCTCTCCCACCTCAGAGGCACAGGCCTGACACCTGGCCGGAGCACCGAGACCCTGTCAGCCATATGGCTTGAAGAAAAGGTAGGAAAAAAAAGAAGGAAAGAAAAGAGAAATTAAAATATAATAAAATAAAGTTTTTAAAATAAAAATAGTATTAAAAATAAAAAAGTAGTAAAAAAAGAAAAGAAAGGAAGAAAACAGCAAGCAAACTAAAAAACAAATCTACCAATGATAACAAGTGCTTAAAACTATACAAAAAAAATGGACAGACAGAACCCTAGGACAAATTGTAAAAGGAAAGCTATGCAGAGAAAATCACACAAAGAAGCATACACATACACACTCACAAAAAGTGAAACAGGGAAAAAAATATATATATAAAAGGAAGAGAGCAACCAAATCAATAAACAAATCTACCAATGATAATAAGCTCTAAATACTAAACTAAGATAAACATAATACCAGAAACAAGTTAGATGCAGAAAGCAAACCTCAAGTCTACAGTTGCTCCCAAAGTCCACCACCTCCTCAATTTGGGATGATTCGTTGTCTATTCAGGTGTTCCACAGCTGCAGGGCACATCAAGTTGATTGTGGAGATTTAATCCGCTGCTCCTGAGGCTGCTGGGAGAGATTTCCCTTTCTCTTCTTTGTTTGCACAGCTCCTGGGGTTCAGCTTTGGATTTGGCCCCGCCTCTGCATGTAGGTTGCCTGAGGGCATCTGTTCCCCGCCCAGACAGGACGGGGTTAAAGTAGCAGCTGATTAGGGGACTCTGGCTCACTCAAGGCAGCGGGAAGGAGTGGTACAGTATGAGGGGCAAGCCTCTGGCAGCAGAGGCTCGGGTGACTTTGCATGAGCCTGAGGCGCGCAGTGTTTTCTCCAGTGGAAGTTGTCCCTGGATCATGGGACCCTGGCAGTGGCGGGCTGCACAGGCTTCCAGAAGGGGAGGTGTGGATAGTGACCTGTGTCTTGGCGTATTTCTCCTTGGATTTATCCTGTTTGGGACTCTCTGTGCTTCCTGAACTTGATTAACTATTTCCTTTCCCATATTAGGCAAGTTTTCAACTCTAATCTCTTCAAATATTTTCTCAGTCCCTTTCTTTTTCTCTTCTTCTTCTGGAACCCCTATAATTCGAAAGTTGGTGCGTTTAATGTTGTCCCAGAGGTCTCTGAGACTGTCCTCAGTTCTTTTCATTCTTTTTTCTTTATTCTGCTCTGCAGTAGTTATTTCCACTATTTTATCTTCCAGGTCACTGATCCGTTCTTCTGCCTCAGTTACTCTGCTATTGATCCCATCTAGAGTATTTTTCATTTCATTTATTGGGTTGTTCATCGTTGTTTGTTTCATCTTTAATTCTTCTAGGTCCTTGTTAAATGTTTCTTGCATTTTGTCTATTTCCAAGATTTGGATCATCTTTACTATCATTATTCTGAATTCTTTTTCAGGTAGACTGCCTATTTCCCCTTCATGTGTTAGGTCTGCTGGGTTTTTATCTTGCTCCTTCATCTGCTGTGTGTTTTTCTGTCTTCTCATTTTGCTTATCTTACTGTGTTTGGGGTATCCTTTTTGCAGGCTGCACCTTCGTAGTTCCCGTTGTTTTTGGTGTCTCTCCCCAGTGGCTAAGGTTGGTTCAGTGTGTTGTGTAGGCTTCCTGGTGGAGGGGACTAGTGCCTTTGTTGTGGTGGATGAGGCTGGATCTTATCTTTCTGGTGGGCAGGTCCACGTCTGGTGGTGTGTTTTGGGGTGTCTGTGGCCTTATTATGATTTTAGGCAGCCTCTCTGCTAATGGGTGGTGTTGTGTTCCTATCTTGCTAGTTGTTTGGCATAGGATGTGCAGCACTGTAGCTTGCTGGTCGTTGAGTGAAGCTGCGTGCTGGTGTTGTGATGGAGATCTCTGGGAGATTTTTGCCATTTGATATTATGCGGAGCTGGGAGTTCTCTTGTGGACCAGTGTCCTGAAGTTGGCTCTCCCACCTCAGAGGCACAGCACTGACTCCTGGCTGGAGCAGCAAGATCCTTTCATCCACATGGCGCAGAATAAAAAGGAGAAAAAGTAGAAAGAAAAAATTAGTAGAAGTAGAAAGAAAGAAAGGAGGGAAGGAGGGAGGAAGGAAGGAAAAAAGAAAGAAGATAAAGTAAAATAAAATAAAGTGAGATAAAATATAATAAAGTTATTAAAATAAAAAAATAATTATTAAGAGAAAAAAATTAAAAAAAAAAAAGAAACCTGGATGGATAGAACCCTAGGACAAATAGTGGAAGCAAAGCTATACAGACAAAATCTCACACAGAAGCATACACATACACACTCACAAAAAGAGGAAAAGGGGAAAATATCATAAATCTTGCTGTCAAAGTCCACCTCCTCAATTTGGGATGATTTGTTGTCTAAAGGAGGGAAGGAAAGAAAGAAAGAAAGAAGATAAAGTAAAATAAAATAAAGTTATTAAAAAAATTATTAAAAAAGAATTAAAAAAACAAAAAACGGACGGATAGAAGTCTAGAACAAATGGTGGAAGCAAAGCTATACAGACAAAATCTCACACAGAAGCATACACATACACACTCGCAAAAAGCGGAAAAGGGGAAAAAATCATAAATCTTGCTCTCAAAGCCCACCTCCTCAATTTGGGATGATTCGTTGTCTATTCAGGTATTCCACAGATGCAGGTACATCAAGTTGGTTGTGGAGCTTTAATTCGCTGCTCCTAAGGCTGCTGGGAGAGATTTCCCTTTCTCTTCTTTGTTCTCACAGCTCCTGGGGCTCAGCTTTGGATTTGGCCCCGCCTCTGCGTGTAGGTCGCAGGAGGGCGTCTGTTCTTTGCTCAGACAGGACGGGGTTAAAGGAGCAGCTGATTCGGGGTCTCTGGCTCACTGGCGGCGGGCGGGGGGGAGGCCGTTGGGAGGGGCGCGGAGTGCGGGGCGGGCCTGCGGCGGCAGAGGCCAGCATGACGTTGAAGCAGCCTGAGGCCCGCCGTGCGTTCTCCCGGGGGAGTTGTTCCTGGATCCCGGGACCCTTGTGGTGGCGGACTGCACAGGCTCCCCGGAAGGGGGGTGTGGATAGTGACCTGTGCTCGCACACAGGCTTCTTGGTGGTGGCAGCAGCAGCCTTGGAGTCTCATGCCTGTCTCTGGGGTCCGCGCTTTTAGCCGCGGCTCGCGCCCGTCTCTGGAGCTCCTTTAAGCGGCGCTCTTATTCCCCTCTCCACGCACACCAGGAAATAAAGAGGGAAAAAAAGTCTCTTGCCTCTTCGGCAGGTCCAGACTTTTCCCCGGACTCCCTCCCGGCCGGGCGTGGCGCACTAACCCCCTGCAGGCTGTGTTCACACCGCCAACCCCAGTCCTCTCCCTGCGCTCCTACCGAAGCCTGAGCCTCAACTCCCAGCTCCGCCCGCCCCGGCGGGTGAGCAGACAAGCCTCTCAGACTGGTGAGTGCTGGTCGGCCCTGATTCTCTGTGCGGGAATCTCCCCGCTTTGCCCTCCGCACCCGTTGCTGAGTTCTCCTCCGCGGCACGGAAGCTTCCCCCTCCGCCACCCGCAGTCTCCGCCTGCGAAGGGGCTTCCTAGTGTGTGGAAACCTTTCCTCCACAGCTCCCTCTCACTGGTGCAGCTCCAGTCCCTATTCTTTTGTCTCTGTTTTTCTGTTTTCTTTTTCCCTACCCAGGTACATTGGGTGTTTCTTGCCTTTTGGAAAGTCTGAGGTCTTCTGCCAGCATTCAGTAGGTGTTGTGTAGGAGTTGTTCCACGTGTAGATGTATTTCTGGTGTATCTGTGGGGAGGAAGGTGATCTCCGTGTCTTACTCTTCCGCCATCTTCCCCTCCGGCCTCTCTTCCAAAATTTCTTAAAAAATTGTATACATAAAAGATGTACAAAGTCATGATTTGATATACATAGTGAATATTCCAGACACAGAATGAAACTGAATGACCTCACTTGTGTGTAGAATTTTAAATTGTATATGTAAAAGCAGAGAGTAGAATGGTGATGACCAGGGACCAGAGTTGTGGGATATGGGAAGACGCTGGTCCTACAGAATCTCTTTGGTTTTCTTCTCACCTCTCTTCTGCCTTAGTACCATCAGTCCACTGGCTCTGAGATGCACTCAGAAAAGGAAAATTCTATTTCTTTCTTTCCATTTCTGGTCTAGAAATGGTACCTTTCCTGTCTTAAACCTAAATCAAGTCCACCAGGTCTGTCTCTTGATATACTAAATAAAGAAATTAAGGAATTTCAAAAATCCCTGTCTCTCAAGACATAGCCTAACTTTGTTGCCTGTTGCCTTGCTAAGGACTGTCAAAATCTGTTTTACCTTTCCTTTTGTAACAACCCTGTTTAAGAAAAAAAATCTTTGCTGTTATTGTACCTGCATCTGCGCCAAAGCACATGGATGTCTTGGGTTGAATCCATGAAAGGCCCACTCCTGCACAGTTGGATAACTGATCTAAGCTTAGTTATTTAGGAATAGAGACCAAATGTATTGGAAGCCATTTGACTTATGTCACAGTTCTTGCTATGAGAATATAATTCACTGTAATCTCACATCGTTTCTTCTATGAATTATTGTTACAGCGGTAATACACTTAATCAACCCAAGGCATCCATGTGCTTTGGACAAGGTGTGGGTGATGCAACGAAACAAGTTTTATATTATCTATGTAGAATATGAATATTTTCATATATATGGGAATAACTATGAAGTGAGAAGACACATATGCTTATATGGCCTGTGAAATGTGTCCCTTCATTTTATGGTGTTGGATGTGGTGGCAAAATGGTTCAAAGTTCAATAATTGCCTCCATTTTATTTTATTTATTTATTATTTTTTATTTAGGTTGCACCGGGTCTTAGTTGCAGCAGGTGGGCTCCTTGGTTGAGGCTGGTGGGCTCCTTAGTTGCAGCTGGCGGGCTCCTCAGTTGTGGCACGTGAACTCTTAGTTGCGGCATGTGAACTCTTAGTTGCGTATGCATGTGGGATCTATTTCCCTGACCAGGGATCGAACCCGCATCCCCTGCATTGGAAGGCAGATTCTTAATCACTGCGCCACCAGGGAAGTCCCTGCCTCCATTTTATTTAGCACTGACTATATGCCTAGCAGGGTGCTAAAGGAAATAGAATCACATGTGGTTAAAGAATTAGCATCTTCTAATTGCCATAAACAGAAAGGATATTTAGCAAATGCCATGATCTTATTATTCAGAGTGTTTCAGTATTTTAATTGTCTCGATCAGACGTGTTACTGTTTGTTCTTGACTGTACTTGGTTACTCTGCATCGCAGCGGGAGATGAGGAGGGCTCAAATTTCTTTGGTGATTGGTAAATGCGATTTCTTGAGTTAATCATTATGGGTGCTGAGTGACAAGGTCAGAAGTTTCCCAAAGGGATAAAGAGGAACACTTGGTGTTTCTGAGCAAGTTAAAGCCTATGTTGTCTGCTACCTCAGCTCCTCTCACAGTGTACTGTGGTTCCCGTTTCTCAGTACTACCCCACTAAACTTTGGGGGCCATGACAGCAGGGACTGTGTATTGTTCAATTCTGTATCCCTAGAACCTAGGATGGGGTTTGAAGCCAACTTCAGTAAATGCTTGATGAACGTCGGTTGACAGTGGAGCGCAGGGGAGTGTCTAGAATTATATTTACAAAGTGTGACCCAACACTGCACATTTCCTACCAGGTAGCTTTGTTTTAATAAATATTAGCTTTTTGGAATGTCTGCGACACTTTTTTACCTCAAATTTTCTGCCGTCCAATATTCTGTTTTGGTTTTGCTCATATAAGACGTGCAACCCCTCAATGACCCTTCATCTTAACATTTTTTTCCAACTTTGCTAAGCAGTGGTGTTTTTGTTACATGAAAACGAACCAGGCGAAACCACAAGAAGTGTCACTGACATGATACACATACGATAAGAAAGAACAGTACAAGGAAGCACGCATGCTCCTCATGCTTGAAATATGTGGATAATAGAATGGTGTAGAAGTTGATTTAAGGCGTGTATGTTGTACCGAAGCTGATAGTCCTAAAATGATACTTCTTAGACAGTAACGTGAAGGAAATGGGACTCAGAAACTGAAACTGCCTGAGAGCGAAGAGGTTTGTCAGGATGCACTACAGATGTTCATCTGCATCATCTTCAGCTTCCAACTTCCATTAGGTGATTGGGAATTGAATCGGGAAGCCGTCCAACAGGGGCCTTTGATTGCAATCACAGGTTTTTCCCACCCCATGAAAACAGGTTTCTCCAAAGAATAGGCAATAAATAGAGGCCTTTTCTCTGGCAGAGAGAGCACACCTAGACTGTGATGTTAAATTCAGGAGCATCCCCTGCAAAATATACTTCAGTGTCATGTTCATGAAAGATACAGAATCAGCGCCCACATGTTGTGCTTTGTTAACCATCAGTTCCTCCTAATCTTTTAATAAAGCAGCTCTGAACAAGGCTAGAATGTGCAGTCATGAGTTAAATAAAATGAAATTTCCCTTTCTGAAGTACTTTTAAACGTGTGTGCTAATTTTTACCTCATTTAGGTTTATTGTTTTGGAGTCAGTGGTAGAAATAAGAGACACTGTGGAATCCCAGAATTCCTTCCACAGTTTTTCCCTTGAGCCAATCAAAATGGCAGGCTTGATTTCTTTTTCTTTTTTTTAAGAGACCATGCATTGAAACATTTGTGCTGCTTTACCTATGGAACAACTGGTACCCTAACTTACTCTCTTCTGTTGTGAGTAATTAACCACGAATCTTAAGGAGATCCCCCTCTCTGTCTTCCAGACAGGTGCTATTTTTTTTTTTATGTTAACACTCTTAACCCTCTGCTTTTGTGTTCCCTGTTGGTGATTTCGTACCTTCAGACAACTCAGAGGTTTTGTATTCATGAGCCTTCTATAAGTTACATTCCCACCAACAGTGTACAAGGCTTGTAAATACAGTGTAAATAGTATGTGAATAGTTGCTGGCGCACGGCAAATTTAAGCTTTGCTTTTTGGGACTTTCTGGAATTTTTTTTCTTGAATATTTTCCATTGGCGGTTTGTTGAATCTGCAGATGTCATTGTAGTAGTCGGTCAGTTATGAGCAGGGTGTAGGGAGGAATCCTAGTAGAGACACAACATAAAACAACATTATGTAGTAAAACTAATCAACTTCCCTTCTCCTAAAGAACCCAGGTAGTTTTCTTTTTGTATTGTCTAATTTTTTTTTACATATGATAATATCTTCTATCCCATCTAGTGAATTCCAAGCATACTCAGATACATTAATAAATTGTACTCATCGGGTTTCCCTGGTGGCGCAGTGGTTGAGGGTCCGCCTGCCGATGCAGGGGACACGGGTTCGTGTCCCGGTCCGGGAAGATCCCACATGCCGCGGAGCGGCTGGGCCCGTGAGCCATGGCCTCAGAGCCTGCGCATCCGGAGCCTCTGCTCCACAACGGGAGAGGCCACAACAGTGAGAGACCGGCGTACCGCCAAAAAAAAAAAAAAAAAAAAAATTGTACTCATCAAAATATTTGATTGTCAGAGTAAAACAGTGTTTTAGAATCCTGACTTTGAGTTCAGTAGTTTGTAACTTTTTATATTGTCGATATTAACCAAATAAGCTTTGTCTGTTTTGTTCACTGTTTTGATTCTAAAATATGCCTGGCAGTTTCATAGGCATTAAATAAACATTTGTTGAATGTACGAATGAATTAATCGAACCTAATACATGAATATTTTTCTTGACTATTAGTAAAGATTTAAAAACTAAATTTATTCTTGTCTCTCTGAGGTTATTTTCTTGGCATTGGGTATATTTGAGCAGGTTCCCTCATTCTTGTGTACAGAAAAGAAAAAATAGATATGATCCATAGGGAAGAAAAGTGCCAGAAAGAATATGTCAGTCTGTGGCCACAAAGATATATATCAATTTTGCAGTCACTCAAAGAAGTGTTTTTTCAAATAAACACACATGCAGAGAAAAATTTTTATTTACGATTCAGGTGATGTACTCAGTCTTAACAATCACACTTGTCCCAAGTGCAAGTCTGATGGAGAATGCCTCATCAAGATTGGGGCTTGATTTCTGAGTCTCAATAGGGAGAAAGAGATAGACAGACTTTGGAGACCTTGACATTTATGAATGTGGAATGAGTATGTTGTTCACTGAATTGCCACCCCTTCTAGGGATACTCCTACCTGTTGCACAGTTGTTGACTGTTTCTTGGTGGCTTGGGGTCAGAATGCCTGCGAGCCCTTTGGTGTCTCTAAAGGAATATTTCCTACGTTGCAGGTGGGAATTGGTGCTGAATTGATTTCAGTGGCCCCTGAACAAACCCAAACCCCTTGTGATGTGAGTGCCTCTCTTAGAAGATTTACACAGAGGGGGAGGGGGGTGGGAGGGAGAGTCTGTGCATGTGCACGAGAGAGACTTAACTGATTTAGTATAGCGGCGCTTTTGTTTTGTATAATGAATCATGGTGAAGCTTATTTTGACTCTATTAACTGTGATTGAAGAAAATGATGCACTCTAGATCCTCAACTCAGAAACTTTATGAATATCGATTATTAATTATTTAACATGCTTCATGTTATTGCAAACAAAAAATTTAAAAAACTGAATTTAAACGTGTACGTTGTTATAATTGTATCATTTGTTGTGGTGAGATCTTTGGATCAGTAGTCTATAGATTATCTTAGCTTATCTATATCTGTCCAGTACCGAAATAGGAAGTCTAATTCAAAACTCTCAAGATAAATGACAATCAGTATATTTTCCCCTGTAAGTAGGGCTTGATCAGTTTAACATTTTACTACCAGCTGGCCAGTGAGAGAAGCAAAAGCTATTCCAAGGCCCTTCTTCCATAGGTCTTTTTCTGTTTCTCTCCAGCTATTGTCTACAACCTCCTCTATTTTTTCTGTATGTAAAACTTACACAGGCTGTGACCATCTTATTTTATGATCCCCAAACCACAGTCGCTTGGAGACCCAAAATAGAAAGTAATTTCTAGTGAGCTCATCCAAGCTTTAGCCTACGCAGTTCCTTTTTTGCACAAAATGACTTGCCTAACATTCCAACCAAGGACCATAAACCAGCAGCGTGCATAGACACTGAGAATAAAGATATATTTAGATAGATTGCATGGATTAAAAGAGGCCTGAACCATCTGTCTTCAACACAGGCGAATGTCATTTTCTTCAGTCAAGGGCCTGGGTTTTCCAGCAATATCCCAGCATTTAAAGATTCAGAGAGGTGCTTTAACAAGTAAATATGCACATCATCCAGGGAAAAATCGTATGCATCTGTTTCTCTTATTATTACAGACTTTTATAAACTCAGAAAATCTTAGTTATGGTTTCAGAAATAATTTGTTATGTACTTTTTTTTCTTCCATGCTTCCACAGAATCTGTTAATGCTGCTATTCTAAGCACAGTGTTTTATAAGTATTTGTTTCCATGTCTGCCTCCTCCTCTGGAGGATGAGCTCTGCCAGGCTGGGGAGTGGGCTTTATTTATCCTGTGGCCCCAGGATAGTCAGTGCTATACACGTTCCTATACATGTGTGTTAAGTGAATTACGTACTTATAGAACCTCTGGTGCTTGGGGATTGTGTGCCTCTTGGGAGGGACGTGAGCAATAATTGAAGTGGTTTTGCAGCCTCTAGTGAGCTAGAATGTGATTCTTTAGTAGATGCCTTGTGTAGTAATAAGGTTGGTAGATAAGATATAGGATACTTACTTAAACGTGAATTTCAGGTCAGTAACAAATACGTTTTTCCTAAGAGTCTGTCCCAAGTATTGCATCCAGTTAATTGTGTGTCCCATTCTTTGATGTTTATCTGAAATTCAAATTGAGCTGGGCATCCTGTATATTTATTTTCTAAATCTTAAAACTGTATCAGTAAGGATGGGTTGTCCACTGGAGCGTGGGACCAGCGGTAATGCCCTCACTCAAATGAGTTGATGTAGTTTATTTTGTAAGTAGAGCCCAGTTGATTCAAAGAGTTGATACCTGTGATCTTTGCTACATTGCATGTGATTGAACTTTTCTTAAAGTGGTAACAAGAAAGTGAGAAAAGTTGTGAAGCCCCCTGTATCTGATTTAGTTCTTGTCTAATAAAAAACTGTACCCTCTGCTGAAAGAAATAGCTTTTGACTGGTACAGGGAAGTCCTAAGATACCTGAAGGCCTTTAGAGGGTAGAGTTATAATCCCAGCCCTTGTCAGAAAGATGTACTGTTTAGAGTTACATGATGTAAGTAACATTGAATAAAACAGACTTAGCTCACATAATGCCTAGTCAGTTAATGCTTTTGTGATAACAACCCTTGAAAACAGATCATTTTGCAGGTGAGTTTTTTTTCCCCCCCCTGGGGTGGGGAGTCAAAGTGGGAATATAAAGGCTTTTCACTAAAAACACATTAAATAAATACATTATAAGAAATAGTATTTGCGGGCTTCCCTGGTGGCGCAGTGGTTGACAGTCCGCCTGCCGATGCAGGGGACGCGGGTTCGTGCCCCAGTCCGGGAAGATCCCACATGCCGCCGAGCGGCTGGGCCCGTGAGCCATGGCTGCTGAGCCTGCGCGTCTGGAGCCTGTGCTCCGCAACGGGAGAGGCCACAACAGTGAGAGGCCCGCGAACCAAAAAAAAAAAAAAAAAGGTATTTGCCATTAGATTTTCAGACAAAGATACTAATTTACTTAACCCAACTGTTGCTAGTCAGAGAATATGGAACATATTTGAGTCATGTACCACATTTGGATAAACCAAAAAAGCTTTCCTTGGTGGGAGCACACCACATGAATGGGATAAAAAAAATAGCATCTGTTACTGCTCTTCAGTCTGCTGTGCACATTAGCTGTTTCCATGGAATTAAAAGTGCTCTCGTGTTCAACCTTTATTTTGCCCTAAGGTGTTTTTCTATGCTACAACTTTATTTTTTAATGCAATTTGACTGCCAGAGTACTATAAACTCCCAAATGGTTGCAAACTTGGTGAAGAAAATAGTGCAGAAAGAATAAAAAAGAATGAGAACAGCTTTAGGCATCAAGTCAAATATGTGTGTGACAAAGACGCTTGAGAAGATGGTGAAAACAAAAGAGAAGGACCACTTTTTTTTGCATTAGCTCACCCTACTGGTTATAAGGTATTGAACGGCTGCCTAAAAGTCCATCACCTGACTTTTCACGACTTTGCAAAGGATCACTGTCTCTTTCTCCCCCTCCACCAACCATCGTCCACTATCAAGTCTTTTTCCTTCTCTTGGCAGCTACAGCAAACCTTTACTATGTTACACTTGTGTATATAAAGAGATTAAATTGAAATTTGTATTTCTTGCTTATATCAACTTGATTTTCATTGTTCAACTTTTATGTTTCTTATCCAGGATAAATGTTTAGATATTGTTGACTGGCGTGGAATTATTTGGTATTAAAGTTGATCTGTAAAATTTAATGGTGGATCTCACATAGCGGCAAGGTTTCCAGGAGGATATTAATGTCATTAAAGAAGTTCATACAAGACCCATTAGAACAGGGAGGTAGCAGTGGAGATGGTGAAACATAACTGGATTTTAGATGTATTTTGAATGTTGAGATAACAGGTGTATGAGTTTCCTAGGGCTGCTGTAACAGAGTACCACAAACTAGGAGGCTTAAAACAGCACAATTTCTGGTCTCCCCATTCTGGAGGCTAGAAGTTCAAAAGCAAGGTGTCAGTAAGGCCATGCTCCTTTTGAAACATGCAGGGGATCGTTCCTTGCCTGTCCTGGCTTCTGGTGGTTTGCCAGCAATCTTTGATTTTTCCTTGGCTTGGTGCTATAGACCTCCAATTTCAGCCGTCATCATTACGTGGCAGTCTCCTTGCATGTCTCTGTCTTTATGTGGCCATCTTTGTATAAGGACATCAGTCATACTGGATTAGGGCCCAGCCCTACTCTAGTAGGGCCTCATCTTAACTATTTACATCTGCAATGACCCTGTTTCCAAACAAGATCACATTCTTAGGTACTGAGCGTGAGGACTTCAGCATATCTTTTTTGTGGGGTGGGCACAATTCAACCCATAACACCAGGATTCTCTGATAAATGGATGTGGAATGGGAGAAAAGTAGGCAAATCAAAGATGCCTCTGATCTTTTTAGCTGTAGCAACTAGGAAAGACAGTGTTGCTATAAACTGACATGAGGAAGAGTGGCTGGAGCAGGTTTGAGAGGAAGGTCAGCAGTTCACTTTTGTACATGTTAAGCCTTCTGTTAAATACTCAAGTCAAGATGCTGATGAGGATATATTGGTCTAGAGTTATGGAGAACTTTCTGGGAAATTTATATATATTTATATGTATGTATTTGGTGGGGTCAGGGAAGAGCACAGTGCTAGAGAAAATGTTGGTGAAATGGAGGTGACTTTATTTTTATTTTTGGCCACACCACGTGGCTTGTGGGATCTTAGTTCCCTGACCAGGGATTGAACCCAGGCCCTCTGTAGTGAGAGTACAGAGTCCTAACCACTGGACTGCCAGGGAATTCCTGGAGGTGACTTTTTTATGATGAGACAGTATGTAGGCATAGATGCAGGCAAGTGTGTAGATTTGGTGGGGGGGGGACCTGTGGAATTTCTCTTTTTGTTTGCGGGAAAAGCATTTCATTTCTTTCTTTCTATTTTGGAATTTCTCTTTTGATCACTTCAGTGTTGTTAGTGAAATAAGAAACAAAGTCATCAGCTGATTGTAAGGACTGGAGAGGAGTCACTGGGAGTTTTGAGGGGAGAAGAAAAGGTATGAAATAATCTTCTCGAGAGTTGGGAGCGAATGGAGTAGGAAATTATTACAATTACTTGGCAGCATTAAAGACTCACTTGAGATTAAGAAGCATGAATTTAAAGTGCGACCAGTCAGCATAGATCTCTCTCCAACCATATCCTTCTGCACTTTTGTAGGAAGAGATATTTCACTGGTTTTATAGTTCTACCATAAGAAGACTAGGAGTAAAGAGAGGGACAAGGGAGTTAGGGAGTGTGTGAGAGTCATTTTTATGATTCCCCATAAAATTGGATGAACTAAGCTGGGTAAGGAGAGCAGAAATGACATCAAGAGAGTCATATGAATAAGTAGTCATATGAAAAAGAGATTGGAAATTGTTGGAATCAAGGTACTGGAGGAAGTAACTGGAAAGATATAAAACGGTATAGTGAAATTGAGATTATAGAAAGATTGCATTTGTTGGTTTTGGCAAAGTCTGGGGGACATGGGAGTGAGTGAGTGAGGTTGTGTGGATGACTAGATTGTTGGATGATTAGGTCAAAGAACTGAGAAATTTCAGGATATTAGATGAATCATTTAACTGTGTATTGTATTTGCCAAGATTAATGATAGAAGTGGTGTAGGAGAAACTTTAAGCCTAATTCTTTCTGTTAGAGGTACTGTGATACAGAAATCTCTAATAGAAGTATCTGTTGATTATATAAAGGATGAAACTTCCTCTGCAAAGCACAGCGTATTGGACTCTTCATTTCAGTTCCACTATTATTGAAGACTTTTGTCACTGTGTGTATGGAATGGGGTTTTGATTGTTTTTTCAACAAGGACAGCCCATGGGAGTGTTCTTCTTTGTATCAATACAGTATCATTGGCAGCGTTGATTGGTTGGATTTGTAACATCATCAGTAAAATTATCAGAGGTTCAGAAGAAGCACATCATGATCCGTTTGAATTACCAGCATATTTCAGAATAATCCCATCCAGTGTTGCCAGGAGTCTCTCGGACCTCTCTGGGTATGTTATAAAAATTAAAAAAAAAACAAAAAACATGCATGTGAGCTTGAGACCTGCTTTGAATCCTAAGCTGAACGTAAAGTTGTATGTATACAAGTTCTTAAGTATGAATGAATACATAGACAAAATTTTAAAAACAAAAAATTGGACTATTAAAACTATGGTCATTGTACACAGAGTTGCATGTTAGTATTTATTTTTATTAAAAATTCATATGTGAAAAGACTGACAGGAAATACATCAATACATTAACAGTGATAAACCCTGGATGGCAGGATTACAGGTGAATCTTATAAGGAACATTTGTGATTTACTGCCAGGGAATCTATCAGGTGTGTCCTGAACCACTTACATATTGGTCCATATTGGTAGCCATGTAAAAATGTGCAATTATTATGTCTCTTATGGACTCAAAGCCCTATTATGTTTACATCTAACAAAGGGAAACTTTTAGAAGGAAAGAATCCCTAGGTCTCCCTCCCGCAACCTCTCTCATTCAGACATATCTGTTGGCATAGTTATAAATCACTGGTTTTCTCTAGGGCCTTAGGCAAATCTCACATTGGCATTTACAGATTCATTGTTTGACTAATTAAATGTTAATTATAATTGTTTATTCAAATATAAAATGGGCTAGTTTGACTTATTTTCCTTAATTAACTCCATAATATTGATGTACGTCCTTCAGCTGAAGTTCACTGCCAGATAAATGTTTAATAGTTATGCCATTCTGAGATATTGATGCTTAAAAAATGAAGTTGTTTACATCAGGAAAAGAAAATGCAGTCTACGCATTCCATATGTGCCAATGAAAAGTAAAACACTAAGCCCTTTACCTAGGCATCTCCAAGTGCCCCCTTTTCTTTGGCTACATAGGGATAATATTACAGATTCAATGTAATGAATATATTCTAATAAATTTCAATTTATTTAGAACCCATCCATTTATTAAATATTTATTGAGCACCTACTATGTGTAAGGCGGTGTTTTAGGCCTGCAGATATTAATGAACAAAGCAAACAATGCTATCTCACCTCATGGAGCAAACATTCAGAGGAAGGATGGATGTAAAATGACTAGAAGGACTAAGGGCTAAGGAAATAAGTGGGGGAAGGGGATATGGTGTATTGACGTTGAAATTTTAATAAGTTCTAATCAAATGTATAGTTCATAAGTTTTTGTCATTAGTGAATTTGACAGTTGTGTATGCTCCTGCTACAAGTGCCTGAAACAAGATGGGGGACATTTCCTTGTCCCCATAAAATTTCTCCTGTCCTGTACCAGTAATCCCTCTCCCCACCCCCAGAAGCAGCCACTGTTCTGATTTCTATCTCTTGAGCTTAGTTTTGGCTGTTCATTGACTTCATACTACTGAAATTGTGTGGTGTTGGTGTGCTGTTTATATGTGTGTGCATGCATGCATGTGTGTTTGCCTGGCTACTTCTGCTCAATATAATGGTGGTGAGATTCATCTAAGTTGCGCAGGTATCCAAAGTTAATATGGCTGGATAGCATCCAACATGAATTTTTCATAATGCCATTTGGATTGTTCCTTTCTGGGCTTTTATGTATAAGACTGTGTTGATCATGGTGAAAATTTTTTTGTAGACACATGTTTTCATTTTTCTTGGGTAAATACAACTAAAATTGCTGTATCATAGTGTGTATGTATATTTAACTTGACATGTAACTACCAAATAGTTTTCCAAAAGTAGCTTTTTACACTCTCACCAGCAACTTATGAGAGTTCTGGTTGTTCTACACCCTCACACGTATTTGGTATTGTGTGTAATTTTTATTATAGCCATAGCAGTGAGTATATAGTGACATTTCATTGTAGTTTTAATGTACATTTCCCTTATGATTAATGAAGTTAAAAAAAGTAAGTTATATAAGCTTGCCATTAAATAGATTGTATAAGAAACAAAGGTAAAAATGATTAATGAAGTTGAATACCTTTACATGTGCTTATTTTCCAGGCAAAAAAGTGTCTGCTTATCATTCACCTATTTTTTTTATTGTATTTTGACTTTTTATTGATGATTTCTGGACGTTCTTTATGTATTCTGAATAGGAGTGTTTTTCACATACCCCCCCCCCCCACACTACTTACCAGTCCAGGGTTTGCCTATTAATTTTATTGTATTCTTTGTTGAATAGAAAATATAAATTTGAAGCCTGTTTTATCTAAACATTTTCTATGGCTAGTGCTTTGACTTGTCAGAAAATCTTACTTTATATGAGGGTCAGCAAGGTGTTCTGTGCTTTCTTCATGAAGCTTTATGATTCTGGGATTTATGTTTAGAGCTGTGATATATGGTGCTAAGACCAAGGTTCACTTTTTTCCATACAGATAACCGCTTGTTCCAGTACCATTTGCTATAAAGATTTTCCTCTCCCCGTTAAAATTACTTTGTGCATTGACTGAACATACATTGCTCACATGGGTCTCTTCTGTACCCTCTATTCTGTCACATTGACCTTTATTTGTAACCTTATATCAGTACTGCAATGTCTTGATTACTGTAGCTTTATAGTGAGTCTTGAAATCAGGTAATTCCTCCATTTTTGTCCTTTGTTTTCAAAATCATTTTGGCTATTCTAGGTCCTTTGCATTTCTCAATTTTAAATCACCTTGCCAGTTTCTTCAAAACTTTCTGCTGGCATTTTTATAGGGCTTGCATTGAATCTTTGGATAAATTCAGAGAGAATGAATGTCTCAATGTTGAATTTTCCTGTCCATGAATATGGTTTGTCTGTCTTTGTGCTTCCCAGGCTGTGGGAGATCTTGCTCTGCTCTCTGCAGAGTCCTCGTTGCTCTCCATTCCTGCTCGGGGCTTTTTGCACCTTGGAATTTCTCTCTCTACCCTGCTGCCTGGCCAGCAGTTCTCAGAAGGCAATTGCCTTACTGACAATTTATGAAGAACTCATACCTCAGAAGGAATTTCAGCTCTCCTGCCATTACCCTAGCTTTTGTGAAAGTACCCCTGTGTAGTCAGTGAAGACTCTTGGGAAAGATTTGGCAGATGGAAGCAGTCTCCTCCTGTCTTGAGAGCTCCTCGAAATTTTAATCACTCCAGCCAATGTGTAAGCATTACAACTTATTACACTTGGCTAGTTTCTTTTTATCCTAGTTTATGGCAGATAGTTTTTCCTGCCACTCCTTCACCATGGAGAAAAACATTCATGGATCTCTCCTCTCCCATGATGGCCTTTTCCTGTTCTGGAATTTAGTCCATTTAGGTTTCTTGCATCCCTATAGCTTTCTGATATTTTGTTTGTATGCTTGCTTGGTCTTGTTTCTTCTTTTTAACTGTGATGTTAAAGCTTATCTGGCTTTTTTTAGTTGTTAGGTTGAAAGTCATTTTCTTTTTACAAGTTTCTACATGCTACCTAGAAGCAGAAGACCTGAGCAAGTGACCTTTAAATACAGAACTGAATGAAGTTGAGGGAGATTGCCATATAGTTACCTAGGCAAAGAAAATTATATGAAAGGGAATCAAAAGTGCAAAGACACTTAGGTGTGTGTCTGTTCAGCGTGGTGAAAGAATAGGACGAAAGCCAGTGTGGCTGGAGATGGTGAGGGATGACAAGAGCTGTTGGCCATGAGGCTGGAGAAAGTAGATAGAGACTAATAGGCTCTCATAGGATTTAGTAAGGACTTACCTCTTAATGGGAAATCAGGATTTTGAACTGAGAAATAATACATTTTTCCTTACATTTAACAGGATTACTCTAGCTATTGTGTTGAGTATAAAGTGAAAGACTTCAAGGTCAGAGGCAAGGAAATCAATTTGGAGGCTATTGAAATAATCCAAGTAAGCAATGATGTTTGTTGGCTTGAATTAGTATGGTGCCCTTACAGATAGCGGTAAGTGATTGGATCCTAGATATATTTTGAAGTTAAATTCAACAAATTCCCTGCAAGATTAGATGTGAAATGTGAGAGAGTGAGTGAAGTCAAGGATGACTGAAGAATTTGTTGTTCTGAGCAACTTGAAGATTTACTATCCTCTGAAATGAGGAACACTGCCAAAGAACTTCATTTGAGGGGAATATCAGGGTCTTTGTTTGGGGTATATTAAGTTTAAATGGTCTATTAGACATCCAAGAAGTGATGTTAAGGATGCGGTTTTGATATATGGTTCTAGAGATCAGGAGAGAGCTCTGGAGGTATATGTTTGGAAGTCTTAAGCTTGTGGATGGTAAGGACAAGACATTGGATGAGATCTATGGAGTGAGTGGGTGAAAATGCCCAATTCGAGTGGCTTCTAGAGAGGATGGGAGGGAAGAGATTGGGCACACATTATGCACAGTACTTTCAAATTGTTTTGCTGTGAATGAAAAGGACTAGGGCTGTAAATAGGAGAAAAATGGGCTTGCAATGGGTTTATTTTTATATTGGAGAAATGGTCCTTTTTTTAATGCTAATGAGAATGATCCATTAGAGCAAATTGTTTCTGTAGAAGAAAGAGGGACCGATTGCTGTAGAGATGTCTCCAGCTTGGCACAGACTGCGCAGGCACAGATGTAGGTAGGTGGGTAGATGTGGATGGTAGTAGCATCTGGAAATTCTTTTCTAAATCTTTGACATCCCTGGTGAAATAGGAAGCCAAATTATCGGCTGAGAGTGAGAATTGGAGAGAAGGTGCTGGAAGTTTGAAGAGATGGGAAAACGTTTGGAGTAGTCATCTTAAAATGTAGGATAAAGAAGTGACTGCAAAAAGAGTAATAGGATTGCTTGAAAGCATTAAGGCCCAATCCAAAATTATTGATTGTAATTTTAAAGTGATAATTGCCAGTGTAGTTGTTTGTAATCTTCCATGTTCATTTTAGGCATGGAATAGGCATCATGCTGGGTTTAGGCCAGCATGATAAACAGGGTGAGGGACGAAAGAGTGGTATGTACACTCGAAAGATGGTAATGCTTGCTTAATATTTTGATAGAGTAGTTTTATTTTAGGATGGTGAAAGGTACTCAATGCCCTGATTGTGGAAATAATGTGAAGTCATTTAATGCGATGCTGAGCACATAAGAGAATATCTGAATTTGGTTTTTCACTAACATCAGGGTGAAATTCAAAGCCCGTAATGTGGATTCACAGCTCTTCATGATGTAGCCCTGCCTTGAATCACATGCTTTCCCTTTCACCCTAAATTTTAGCTATGATGCCTTATTCCATTCACCTACCATAACAAATATACCATAGACTGGGTAGCTTATAAGAAACAGAAATTTATTTTTTACACTTCTAGAGGCTTGAATTCCAAGATGATGGACGGGATCAGGTGAGGACCCTCTTCTGAGTTGGACAGACAACTTCTCCTTGTATCCTTATGAGGTGGACAGTGGAGCGGAGGACGCATGATGTCTCATGACTCTGAAAACAGCATTAACCCCTTTCATGAGGCTCAACACTTATGACCTCACTGAATCCTAATTACTTCCCAAAGGCTTCACCTCCTAATATCACATTGAGAAGTAGAGTTTCATCATACTAATTTTGTGGGAAAACAAACATATACTTACTTGTATTTTATGACAGTAACAGACTCCAGAACAAGTTCATGGCTAGATGTAGGTGGACCTTCCTTTCCTCACTTCTTCAGTAGGCCTAATTTCACTCTTCCTTACATACTCCCCTTGAGCCACCTACTCTGCTAAGCTTTCCCTATTCACCTCTTCCTTAGGTATTCCTCTGTTCCATTTACTCACAGCATAAAGAGAGAGGGGGGAGTGCATTGTAGTGGAAAGAGTAAGGTCTGTAAAACCAGAGAGATGAATGTAGGCTCTGTAGTTTTTCTATCAACACTGCAGCTACTAGACCTTGAACAAGTCCCTTGAGCTCTCTGTCAACTTCCATATTCACACACTTGTGGTAATAAAACCTACCTCACAGGGTTGCTGTGGGAATTAAGCAAGATTCACATACATAAAGATGCTGGCGCGTAATATGCACTCAACAAATACTGTTCAAATGAATTAATACATCTCTGCTATTAATTGATTTTATAAATATAATTGCTTGCCAATCATAAATATTCAGAACAATAAGCAAATTGTAATTTTATGAGTTAAGTCATTGGGAGTTCTATAAAGATACAAAATATATATCCACTTAGGTTGTTTCCATATCCTGGCTCTTGTGAGTAAGGTGGCAATGAACATGGCAGTACAGCTATCTCAGAGATATTGATTCCATTTCCTTTGAATATTTACCCAAAAGTGGGATTCCTGGAGCATATGGTAGTTCTGTTTTTAAATTTTGGAGTAATTTACATACTATTTTCTATAATGACCGTACCATTCTTCATCTTTAATAAACAAACATGCAATTCAAAAAATTCTGCTTTAATTTAAAAATTTATTTGTAACCCGTCTATGCCATAGCATAGACTGATCTGACACTTTTTATAATTTGAGATGGAGAGGGAAAGGAGGTATTGTGATCCCCAACGTTAGAAAAATTTTTATTTTCAGTCTTCCATGGGAAACAGTCTCAGTGATGCCATTTATCAGAGAAATGTTTGAAATTTGAGAATATATTTAAGAGTTCTCTAGAGATACACATGTAAATAAAGAGAAAACAAAATCATCCAACTGATGGAAATTCTCCCACTGGATCTCATGAATTCTTCAACACGTTACCCCTCGTGTAAAGAATTGATGAGGCACTTATAAGAATCCACACTGCTAATATACCTGTTCAGGTCACCTTTGCGTTCCCCTGCATAACTGAGATCAAGAAATATTAGAATATTACCAAAACCCCATGAGATCCCATCCTACACTTCCTAGTCAGTATTCACTAGTCTTCTTCAAAAGTAACCATTATTATGGTAGTTAATACCATGAACTAGTTTTGCCTGCTTTTGACATTTTGTGTGTGTGTGTGTCCGTGTGTGTGTATGTACGTGTGTATGTCCATCCAATATTTACTACATATTCATGCAGTATTTACTATTTTGTGTTTACCTTTCTTTGCTCATGCTTATATTCCAGGAATCATCCATATTTTACATGTAGCATTGATTCATTTGTTTTTCATTGTTGTGGTATAGTAATTGATGGAATTCTATACATTTTAGTTTCGCAGTTGGGTTTTATCCAGTTTGGAGCTATTACAAAAGTGGTTCTGTTCCTCTGCTCTTGAGTCTTCTACATGGTGAACAGCAATGATCTTTCAGTAAAGGATTTCAGATGCTCAGAAACATGCTTCTGCATAAACTCTTGTACGTGTGCACACATTCCTCTTGGCTGTGTGTACTTCGGAGTGCAAACCATTGCCAGATCATAGGGTATCCTCAGTAGACCTTAAGAAAAAGTTTTCCAAAGTTACTATTCCGATTAACATGCTTACAGCAGTGCGTGAAACGTCTCCATTTTTTAATTTTTTTTTTTTTCTTGGCTGAGTTGGGTCTTCGTTGCTGTGTGCAGGCTTTCTCTAGTTGCGGCCAGCGGGGGCTACTCTTCGTTGCCGTGCGCAGGCTTCTCACTGCGGTGGCATCTCCTGTTGCAGAGCATGGGCTCTAGGCGTGCGGGCTCAGTAGTTGTGACTTGCGGCCTCTAGAGTGCGGGCTCAGTAGTTGTAGCGCACAGGCTTAGTTGCTCTGCGGCATGTGGGATATTCCTGGGCCAGGGCTCGAACCCGTGTCGCCTACATTGGCAGGCGGATTCTTAACCACTGATTCGCCAGGGAAGTCCCTCCCATTGTAGTTTTAATTTGCATTTACTTGGTAACAAATGATGTTGAACGGTTTTCCAAATGCTTATTGTCAATCTGAGTATTATCTTTGGTGAAATGCCTGTTCAGTTCATTGCCTATTTTTCTACTGAGTTTAATTTTTTATATGGATTTGTAAGAGTTATTAACACATTCTATAAACAAATCTTTTGTCAGATATGTGTTGCAAATAACATTTTCAGTGCTATAGCTTGCCTTTTCATGTTCCTATTGATCATTTTTGATAAAGTTTAATTTACCAAAATTCTTTTTTTATCAGTAGTGTTTTCTAATCCTAATAAAGAAATCTTTGTGTACCCCAAGGTCAAAATGATAATTTCCTGTATATATGTATGTATATATATATTTTTTTCTTGTAAGACTTGTTTTAGTCTTCACACTGGAAACTATGTGGAATTGATGTTTGTGTATGGTCTTAGTTAAGGACAAAAAGTTTATTTTTTTCCATGTACATATCAAATTTACCCAGAACTATTCATTTAAAAAATAATAACCTTCCCACTGCTTTGCAGTGATATCTTTGTCATAAATGAAATGACTATATGTGTGTGTGTGTGTTTCTGGTTTCTCCTCTCTGCCCTATTTGTCTATTTAAGCCAAATGCACATTCTCATAGTGACTCTAGTTTTAAAATATGTCTTTAAAAACAATAAGGTAAGTCCTCCTGTAGTTGTCTTTCAATATCGTCTGGACTATCCTTATCCCTTTGCATTTGCATGTAAATTGTAGAATCAGCCGGTCAGTTTTGCAAACATTTTCAAGGGAACTTTGATTCAAATTGCACTGAAATCTATAGATTAATTTGTAGATAAATGACATTTTCAAAATACTGAGTCTTCAAATCTATAAACTCAATATATATTATTATTCATTTAGGCTTTTAAAAATACTCTCTTGGTAATAGTTCATTGTTTTCTGTGTATAGGTCATTCATATGTTTTGTTAAATTTATTCCTGGATACTTGGTTTTTTATGCTGTTTTTAATGGTATTTTATTTAAAAATTATTTTTTGGTTCTAGTATATAGAAATAAAAATATTTTTATATTAATCTTATATCCAGTAACTTAGCAAAATTTTCTTATTTCTAATAGTTTGATTGATTTGACTTTTCATTGTACATAATCATAACCTATGACAATAAGGACAGCTTTAATACTTACATTTCAAATTTTAAGGATTTTTTCTATGCTTTTTATTTCATATTGCACTGTCCAGAATTCTAGTGGAATGCTGAATAGAAGTGTCAATTACAGGCATCCTTTGCTCATTCCTGATCTCAGGAGGGAACACTTTCAATATTTCATTTATGTATGATGTTTGCTGAAGGACATTATAGATAATTTATTATTTTAAAGATATTTCCTTTTATCCTTAGATTGGTAAGGGTGTTTTTTCCATGAATGAGTGTTGAATTCTAATACATGTTTTTTCCTGCATATGTTGATATTATCATATACTTTTCCTCCTTTTTATGTTAAATGTAGTGATTTACATTGATTGACATTCAAATATTAAATGTATTTACCTTCCTAGGATACCTCTACTTTGGTCAAAATGTATCTTACCCTTTCACTTAACACTACATTTCGTATGCTACTATTTTATCTAGGATTTTAGCATCTATGTTTATGAGAAGGACGGACCTGTAATTATCTTTTTTTGCCATATGCTTGTAGCAGAGTAATGGTGACTTTATTATGTAAATACTTCTATTCTCTGGAAGAATGTATATAATATCCATGTTATGACTTCCATAAAAGTATAGAAAAGTCACTGAACCCATCTTATTAGCCTGGCATTTTCTGTCTCTTGTTTTGGTTTCTTATGCTTTTCTATATAACTTTAATAAAATGTTTCAACTTATTTTTCATAGTTATTATTAGTATATTTTAATTTTTATTTTCTATAGAACCTGTAATGATTTTCCATCATTTCATTACTGACTTGGATAATTCTTGCCTTCTCCATTTTCTTGAGCAGTCTTATTAAGGGTTTTTCAATTATGTTAGTCTTTTCCAGGAATTAACTTTTTTTTTTTTTTTTTTTTGTGGTACGCAGGCCTCTCACTGTTGTGGCCTCTCCCTTTGCGGAGCACAGGCTCCGGACGCACAGGCTCAGTGGCCATGGCTCACGGGCCCAGCTGCTTCGCGGCATGTGGGATCTTCCCGGACTGGGGCACGAACCCGTGTCCCCTGCACTGGCAGGTGGACTCTCAACCACTGCACCACCAGGGAAGCCCCAGGAATCAACTTTTGATTTTGCTAATTCTTTCTTTATTTTTGTATATCTTCCTATTTCAATGATTATTTTTCTCTTATCTTTATGCTTTCTTTCCTTCTACTTTATTTTGTTTTATTTTCCTCTTCTTTATCTTTTTTTTTTTGATATCTTTACTGGAGTAGAATTGCTTTACAGTGTTGTGTTAGTTTCCGCTGTATAACAAAGTGAATCAGCTATACATACACATATATCCCCACATCCCCTCGCTCTTGCGTCTCCCTCCCACCCTCCCTATGCCACCCCTCTAGGTGGTCACAAAGCACCGAGCTGATAACCCTGTGCTATGCAGCTGCTTCCCACTAGCTATCTGTTTTACATTTGGTAGTGTATATATGTCCATGCCACTCTCTCACTTTGTCCCAGCTTAACCTTCCCCCTCCCTGTGTCCTCAAGTCCATTCTCTACCTCTGCGTCTTTACTCCTGTCCTGCCCCTAGGTTCATCAGAGCTATTTTTTTTTTATTCCATGTATATGTGTTAGCATACGATATGTGATTTTTCTCTTTCTGACTTACTTCACTCTGTATGACAGACTCTAGGTCCATCCACCTCACTACAAATAACTCAATTTCGTTTCTTTTTATGGCTGAGAAATATTCCATTGTATATATGTGCCACATTTTCTTTATCCATTTAACTGTCAGTGGACACATAGGTTGCTTCCATGTCCTGGCTATTGTAAATAGTGCTGCAGTGAACATTGTGGTACATGTCTCTTTTTGAATTATGGTTTTATCAGGGTATATGCCCAGTAGTGGGATTGCTGGGTCGTATGGTAGTTCTATTTTTATTTTTTTAAGGAACTTCCATACTGTTCTCCATAGTGGCTGTATCAATTTACATTCCCACCAACAGTTCAAGAGGGTTCCCTTTTCTCCACACCCTCTCCAGCATTTATTGTCTGTAGATTTTTTGATGATGGCCATTCTGACTGGTGTAAGGTGATACCTCATTTTAGTTTTGATTTGCATTACTCCAATGATTAGTGATGTTGAACATCCTTTCGTCTGTTTGTTGGCAATCTGTATATCTTTGGAGAAATGTCTGTTTAGGTCTTCTGCCCATTTTTGGATTGGGTTGTTTGTTTTTTTGATATTGAGCTGAATGAGCTGCTTGTATATTTTGGAGGTTAAAACTTTGTCAGTTGCTTTGTTTGCAAATATTTTCTCCCATTCTGAGGGTTGTCTTTTGGTCTTGTTTATGGTTTCCTTTGCTGTGCAAAAGCTTTGAAGTTTCATTAGGTCCCATTTGTTCATTTTTGTTTTTATTTCCATTTCTCTAGGAGGTGGGTCAAAAAGGATCTTGCTGTGATTTATGTCAAACAGTGTTCTGCCTATGTTTTCCTCTAAGAGTTTTATAGTGTCTGGCCTTACATTTAGGTCTTTAATCCATTTTGAGTTTAGTTTTGTGTATGGTGTTAGGGAGTGTTCTAATTTCATTCTTTTACATGTAGCTGTCCAGTTTTCCCAGCACCACTTATGGAAGAGGCTGTCTTTTCTCCATTGTATATTCTTGCCTCCTTTATCAAAGATAAGGTGACCATATGTACATGAGTTTATCTCTGGGCTTTCTATCCTGTTCCACCGATTTATATTTCTGTTTTCATACCAGTACCATACTGTATTGATTACTGTAGCTTTGTAGTATAGCCTGAAGTCAGGCAGCCTGATTCCTTCAGCTCCGTATTTCTTCCTCAAGCTTGCTTTGGCTATTCGGGGTCTTTTGTTTTTCCATACAAATTGTAAAACATTTTGTTCTAGTTCTGTGAAAAATGCCATTGGTAGTTTGATAGGGATTGCACTGAATCTGTAGATTGCTTTGGATAGTATAGTCATTTTCAAAATGTTGATTCTTCCAATCCAAGAACATGGTATATCTCTCCATCTGTTTGTATCGTCTTTAATTTCTTTCCTCAGTGTCTTATAGTTTTCTGCATACAGGTCTTTGGTCTCCTTAGGTGGTTTTATTCCTAGGTATTTTATTCTTTTTGTTGTGATGGTAAATGGGAGTGTTTCCTTAATTCCTCTTTCAGGGTTTTCATAGTTAGTGTATAAGAATCCAAGAGATTTCTGTGCATTGATTTTGTATCCTGCTACTCTACCAAATTCATTGATTAGCTCTAGTAGTTTTGTGGTAGCATCTTTAGGATTCTCTATGTATGGTATCATGTCATCTGCAAACAGTGACAGTTTTACTGCTTCTTTCCATTTTGGGTTCCTTTTATTTCTTCTTCTTCTCTGATTGCTGTGGCTAAAACTTCCAAAACTATGTTGAATAAGAGTGATGAGAATAAGCAACCTTGTCTTGTTCCTGATCATAGAGGAAATGCTTTCAGTTTTTCACCATAGAGAACGATATTGGTTTGGGGTTTGTCATATATGGCCTTTATTATGTTGAGGTAGGTTCCCTCTATGCCTACTTTCTGGAGAGTTTTTATCATAAATAGGTGTTGAATTTTGTCAAAAGCTTTTTCTGCATCTCTTGAGATGATCACATGGTTTTTATTCTTCAGTTTGTTAATATGGTGTATCCCATTGATTGATTTGCATATCTTGAAGAATCCTTGCATTCCTGGGATAAACCCCAGTTGATCATGGTGTATGATCCTTTTAATGTGCTCTTGGATTCTGTTTGCTAGTATTTTGTTAAGGATTTTTGCATCTATGTTCATCAGTGATACTGGCCTGTAGTTTTCTTTTTTTGTGACATCTTTGTCTGGTTTTGGTATCAGGGTGATGGTGGCCTCAAAGAATGGGTTTGGGAATGCTCCTCTCTCTGCTTTATTTTAGAAGAGTTTGAGAAGGATAGGTGTTAGCTCTTCTCTAAATGTTTGATAGAATTCACCTGTGAAACCATCTGGTCCTGGGCTTTTGTTTTTTGGAAGATTTTTAATCACAGTTTCAATTTCAGTGCTTGTGATTGGTCTGTTCATATTTTCTGTTTCTTCCTGGTTCAGTCTCAGAAGGTTATACCTTTCTAAGAATTTGTCCATTTTTTCCAGATTCTCCATTTTATTGGCATAGAGTTGCTTGTAGTAGTCTCTCATGATCCTTTGTATTTCTACAATGTCAGTTGTTACTTCTGCGTTTTTATTTCTAATTCTGTTGATTTGAATCTTCTCCCTTTTTTCTTGATGAGTCTGGCTAATGGTTTGTCAATTTTGTTTATCTTCTCAAGGAATGAGCTTTTAGTTTTATTGATCTTTTCTATTGTATTCTTAATTTCTTTTTCATTTATTTCTGATATGATCTTTATGATTTCTTTCCTTCTTCTAACTTTGGGGTTTTTTGCTTCTTCTTTTTCTAGTTGCTTTAGGTGTAAGCTTAGGTTGTTTGCGATGTTTGTTTCTTGAGGTAGGATTGTATTGCTATAAAGTTCCCTCTTAGAACTGCTTTTGCTGCATCCCATAGGTTTGGGGTCATTGTGTTTTCATTGTCATTTGTTTCTAGGTATTTTTTGATTTCCTCTTTGATTTCTTCAGTGATCACTTCATTATTAAGTAGTGTATTGTTTAGCCTCCATGTGTTTGTATTTTTCACAGTTTTTTTCCTATAATATGTAGTCTCATAGCATTGTGGCCAGAAAAGATACTTGATACAATTTCATTTTTCTTAAATTTATCAAGGCTTGATTTGTGACCCAAGATATGATCTATCCTGGAGAATGTTCCATGAGCACTTGAGAAGAAAGTGTATTCTGTTGTTTTTCAATGGAATGTCGTATAAATATCAATTAAGTCCATCTTGTTTAATGTGTCATTTAAAGCTTATGTTTCCCTGTTTATTTTCATATTGGAAGATCAGTCCATTGATGAAAGTGGGGTGTTAAAGTCCCCTACTATTATTGTGTTCCTGTCGATTTCCTCTTTCATGGCTCTTAGCATTGCCTTATGTATTGAGGTCCTACCATGTTGGGTGCATAAATATTTACAATTGTTATATCATCTTCTTGGATTGATCCCTTGATCATTCTGTAGTTTCCTTCTTTGTCTCTTGTAATAGTCTTTATTTTATAGTCTATTGTGTCTGATATGAGAATTGCTACTTCAGCTTTCTTCTGGTTTCCATTTGCATGGGATATCTTTTTCCATCCTCTCCCTTTCAGCGTGTATGTGTCCCTAGGTCTGAAGTCGGTCTCTTCTATACAGCGTATATGTGGGTCTTGTTTTTGTATCCATTCAGCCAGTCTGTGTATTTTGGTTGGAGCATTTAATCCGTTTACATTTTCGGTAGTTATTGATATGTATGTTCCTATTACCATTTTCTTAATTGTTTTGGGTTTGTTTTTTTATGTCTTTTCCTTCTCTTGTGTTTCCTGCCTAGAGAAGTTCCTTTAGCATTTGTTGTAAAATTGGTTTGGTGATGCTGAATTCTCTTAGCTTTTGCTTGTCTGTAAAGCTTTTAATTTCTCTGTCGAATCTGAATGTGATCCTTGGTGGGTAGAGTAATCTTCATTGTAGGTTTTTCCCTTTCATCACTTTAATATGTCCTGCCGTTCCCTTCTGGAGTGCAGAGTTTCTGTTGAAAGATCAGCTTTTAACCTTATGGGGATTTCCTTGTATGTTATTTGTTGCTTTTCCCTTGCTGTTTTTAATATATTTTCTTTGTATTCAGTTTTTGATAGTTTGATTAATATGTGTCTTAGCATGCTTCTCCTTGGATTTATCCTATATGGGACTCTCTGCACCTCCTGGACTTGATTGACTGTTTCCTTTTCCGTGTTAGGGAAGTTTTCAACTGTAATCTCTTTACATATTTTCTCAGACCCTTTCTTTTTCTCTTCTTCTTCTGAGTCCCCTATAATTCGGATGTTGGTGTGTTTAATGTTGTCCCAGAGGTCTCTGAGACTGTCCTCAATTCTTTTCATTCTTTTTTCTTTATTCTGCTCTGCTGTATTTATTTCCACCAGTTTATCTTCCAGGTCACTTATCCATTCTTCTGAATCAGTTATTCTGCTATTGATTCCATTTAGAGAATTTTTAATTTCATTTATTGTGTTGTTCATCACTGTTTGTTTGCTCTTTCGTTCTTCTAGGTCCTTGTTAACGATTTCTTGTATTTTTCCATTCTATTTCCAAGATTTTGGATCATCTTTACTCTCTTACTCTGAGTTCTTTTTCAGGTAGACTGCCTATTTCCTCTTCATTTGTTTGTTCTGGTGGGTTTTTATCTTGCTCCTTCATTTGCTGCATATTTCTCTGTCTTCTCATTTTGTTTAACTTACTGTGCTTGGGGTCTCCTTATTGCAGGCTCTAGGTTCATAGTTCCTGTTATTTTTGGTGTCTGCCCCCAGTGGGTGATATTGGTTCAGTGGCTTGTGTAGGCTTCCTGGTGGAGGGGACTGGTGCCTGTGTTCTGGTGGGTAGGGCTGATCTTGTCTTTCTGCTGGTCAGGGCCGTGTCCAATAGTGTGTTTTGGCATGTCTGTGAACTTAGTATGATTTTAGGCAGCCTCTGTGCTAATGGGTGGGTTTGTGTTCCTGTCTTCCTAGTTTTTTGGCACGAGGCATCCAGCCCTGGAGTTTGCTTGCCATTGCGTGGAGCTGGGTCTTAGCACTGGGATGGAGATCTCTGGGAGAGCTCTCGCTGATTGATATTACGTGGGGCTGGGAGGTCTCTGGTGGACCAGTGTCCTGAACTTGGCTCTCCCACCTCAGAGGCTGAGGCCTGACACCCGGCTGGAGCACCAATACCCTGTCAGCCACATAGCTCCAAACTCCGGAACTCCACACTCTGGAGCTAGCCCTTTGGATGTGCCAAAACCTACAAATTTTATAAGTTGTGCTTTTAAGTTTTTCCTTCCTAAGTGTCTGTATTGGGCAATGGCAGGGGGTAGACTGGGGAGAAATATGAATGGTTAAGTGTTGAAGTTTGAGCAAATTGTTTTCCAGTTGGTAGGCTGACCTCTTTGATTACTGTCTTTTCCACTGGTGGCTTTCAAACTTTATTGACCCAGTCCTGATGAAGTAGGTTCTCTTTGTTTTATATGGTGCCAGTTAGCATGACAGTTTCGTCCTCTTAGCTCATTAAATTTTGGATTCCCTCTGTAAAACTTGGGCTCAGGTGTTGGATCTTCTGTCCAGGCCAAGGGAAAAGTTTTTCTACCAGTCTCCAAAACACCGCTAAGGGGGAACAGAAAACTGCTAGAGCTATGTATATTATTCATTTCAACCACAAAGAAACTCTCGAGGCAGCGAGTGAGTCAACAGAGAATATCCCGTTGCCGCCTCCTTGTCCAATTCAGGTCTCAAAGTGGCTGACCGTGCTGGCTGTGGCTAGGCAACCGTCTGAGTCTTACCTGCCGTGTTAGCTTTCTTTATCTTCTTGAGAATCATACTTTATTCAGTTTAAGCATTCTTTTCTAATACATAGGTTTATTAGATATTAAGAGTTGAGAGAAGAACTTCTACAATAAAAAAATAAAGGATTATCAGTTGTCACTTGAGGACAAACACAGTGTGACAGCTGACCCCGATTGACTGAGAGTGTATTACTTGTCTAGTAATATAAATATAATTGCTGTTGGATAAATGCCAGTAACTCCATGAGCAGTGAGGAACCAGCAAAGATTTTGAGAGATCATGACCAGAATCGTATTTGGAGAATATTAATCTAGCCCCTTTAGGAAAGGTGAATAAGCAGTGAGAGAAACAAAAAGAAACAAATAATTCAAGATGTCATTCAGTCATTCAAGGCAAGAAATGATGGAGTAGAGTGGCAATATTACAGAAACATAGGTGGGAAAAATTAAGAGAAACAAACATCTTACACTACAAATGCAAACTTTGAATGCAGGGTAGGGAGTATATGAGGGGTTTTTTTGTTTGTTTTTGTTTTGAGGCCAGTTTGGATTAGTCTGGCTAGATTTTTTTTTTTTTTTCAGTTTTAGAGAAACCAAGAAAAGAGGATTCCTTAATGAACAGAGAATGCAATGTACAATATAATCAGAAATCTATTTAAAATTTTAAGTGAATGGACTGGGTTTCATTTCTGCGAAGTATCCACTTTTTCCTGCTTGCAAATGTAATCAGATATGACGAGGATAAAATTATCTGTTAATGTTGAGAGTACAGAATCTGAATAACTTATCCAAAAGATTCATGTTGATTTTGACTGTAAAACATTAAAGTAACTTACTGATGTGAACACTTATGTCACACAACAGGTCACTTAATGGAAAAATCATCATCAAATAACTACATAAGTCTAAACCAGCACAGTTTGCATGTATTGTGTTTTAATTTTTCATGAAAGCTTTACATCTAAAAATATGAAAAACCATAAATAAAAATTAGTCATGAAAAGTATCTCTGAATTATCTGTAGCCCCTCTATCATTATCTATACCTATACCCTGACTTGCTTTATGGCATTTATTACAGTGTGACATAATATTAATTCCTTTGTTTTCTGTTTGTTTTTCTAGCAAATTATCTCTGTCAGGGGAGCGGAGTTGTTTGTATTGTGTTTCCTGTATTCCCACCACATTAAACAGTAACTGACCCACAGTACTTTCAAAATAAATACTGGATGAATGAATGAATGGGATTGTAATTTGTGTCTCTTGCATTATCATCAAAAGTTCCAGGAAGATGAAATAAGTGATTCAGATTCCCGAGGGTTAGGATTTATTTTATGAAGAGCTGTGATACCCTTAATTTTATATTCTTCTTCCATTCTGAAGTGAACAAAAGAACCCTACTTATTATCTATTGTGTTGGGTATCCTAGGAGTACATTTTACGATTGATTTTGCTCTGTTGAAATGCACAAAGTAACTTAAAATTTCCCAAATCAGCAATGATTCATTAACATTTTCCTCCTTCTGTTTGCTTTGCCCTCTTAATAACTACCTTCTAAATTAAATAAAGAGCAAAAATAACTGAGTATTGTTGATAACTGATATTTCATTTGTGATTGGCTAAAGGTAGTCAGTACACATATGCATAATGTTACAGGCTTTGAACACTAAAATGAATGGATTTGGAATGCAGCTTCTGTTTCATTCAATATATTAAGGAATTTTACTTGTTTGTGTGTCAACCAAGCTATCCCCTATTGTCCTATTTGTATTTCACATTTATCCCTAAAAATGACACTTACATAGAGGCAGACATCTGGGAACAGAGTCAAAGCAAGTATATTGGTCTTGTGTTGCTATGTAACCTGATTCCCCTAGTCAGCATCTTCCTGAGGTGGGCCTTGTGGGGCAGCCATAAGTATGGCTCTCTTGTCTCTTGGTTAACACATAGATTAGGTTTTCTTTTGTGGTCATTTTTATTCGCAAATCAGTCTTCAATGGTGTTTCATATTTCCTCTGATTTACAGTGTAATTATCTCTCTCTAACTGGCCTTCTCATTGACAATGAGCATCCTTGCTTTTGACACCTTCCTATGAAGAGATGATTTTCTTTTCTCTAGAATCATTTATCATTTGTTAAAGATACAAGGCAATTGCAAAACATTCAATGTTCATCTAAGTCCCGAGTACAAGGTGTCATGAGTCAAGACAGGCGAGGTACCTGATCTTGGTACCTTTGCCTCGATCTTCCTCCTCATCCTGGCCTTCATTAACTTACAGTTTGACTATTACAGTTGTCCTTCATGCCTCCTGTATCTCTGTCCCATAATTCTCTATGTCTGGCACATAGTGGCTGCTTGGTAAATATTTGGTTAATTTTGTCCAATTAAAACTATTCTTCAGGGACTTCCCTGGTGGTGCAGTGGTTAGGACTCTGCACTCCCAATGCAGTGGTCCTGGGTTTGATCCCTGGTCGGGGAACTAGATCCCACATGTATGCTGCAACTAAGAGTTCGCATGCCACAACTAAGGAGCCCACCTGCTGCAACTAAGACCCGATGCAACCAAATAAATAAATAAAATTAAATATGAAAAAACCCACTATTCTTCACATATTGCCATATTCACAGCTCAGAGATCGTATCTCTGCTATTTATTATTTGATGCTATATTTCTTACTTCCAGCCTTGTTCACCTCACACTTCTTAAGAGACATCAATCAAATTGGATTACATTCTATTCCGTGTACATTTTGGTGCAGTTCTGCCCTCCTTCATATTCAAACACTACACCATCAAAGCCCGGCTAAGTGCTACTTATTTTTATTTATTTTATTTTTTTGAAGCCTTCTCAAAGCTCCCTAGCTGGCAGTATTTGTGCCGAAATCTGATTTCTATAGTGTTGTATTTGTGCCTCCATGATGCTCTGTAATGTGAATATTTGTGTACAGATCTGGTTTACACATTAGGCTAAGTAAGCCTCCTGAGGGCAGGGCCACATTTGATACTTTATATTCCCTGAAGTAATAGTTTCCTATTACTGAACTTTGAAGAATTGTTTGCTAATTGAATAAATGGCCTATTAGTATATGAGACACAAATCTTCTCATAATCTTATTTTCTCATACATTTTTTTCCTTCTGAATGGTTGTATCGAATTCAGAGCTAAGTAGGCCAACTTATTAAATTCTAATCACTTGGTTGAACAAAAGCTGACTTCATAAATCATAGTTTAATAGCTTGTCTACAGTTTCTTTAGGGTTTTGCAGCTGTGTGGTATTGCTTGTTTAGCCAGTCAGTTTAATTACTGAAATTATACAGCTGGTAGCAAGGGTAGTAAATGGCCTCTTTGTTTTGGGTCACAACGACTCATTTCAGGAATTTCTGTGTGGAGATTTCCATGATACCACCATATTTAATGGTATTTCCCATGGTCACTGATATCAAAGAAATCATTTGGGAATTTCCTAATCGTTAATTTTATATTCAGGCTTATGTTTTGTTGCTCATATGAAAGGAAGGGGTGTGGGTGTGTGAGTTTCATAATGGCCCTCCATAGTTTAGATGTACAGTCATATTTCAGATCTTTTTAATCTTTTTGTCATGGATTCACTCAGTTGGCAGAATTTCTAACTCCTCTAAATGATGTGTATCTATTTTTATCAGAAGCTGAGATTTTAAATTTAAGGAATGCTTTGTTATAAAGTGATAGAAGAAAGCATATTGAGAAAAGAAAACCATAGGATTTAAAAATGACCGCAGGATTTATTTTATAACCCCAAATTTCTCATTAATAACTTTGAACAAGGCCATATGTCTTTACTGGTTTTTTTCCCCCTCACTGGACCTTTTTGCTCTAAACTCTTAACAAGGAACCTCTGAGAAAAATCCCCATTCTTAGGTCAAGGCCCCTCTAGGTCAAACAAGCAAAAAAGGGGTCAAAACTTTCATTCTTTGGTTACTAGAATGTTTCCTGGAGTAGTTAAATCATCTACTCCTTAAATATAAAATTGATGGATGTGATTTATTCAAGCAGTTTGAATTCAAGGGATAGCACTATGTACATAATGGAAGTGGGTGGTTGGAATCTAGCATTGAGTTTTTAGAGGTGTGGTGAGCTAATTTTGTCTATGATGTCCCAATCCCTGAGTGTCTGGTCAAGAGATGTGCTTGGAAAATAGAACACCTACAATGTGGTAATAAAGTAGTTTGCCTGTTCTTGCCCCTTCATCCCTTTCCATTCCCAACAAGCAGGCTACACTCAGCTGACCTTGTTAATAGGTGGGACCTCAGTGGCATACTCTCTAATTTAAGGCAGTAAAATAAGCACACAGCCTATGCTGCTTCTGGTGCAAACGGTCTATACCTGCTACCGGAAGTGCTGGCTCTCATTTGGCCAAAGAAGAAAACACCTAGAGTTCTTGATAATGCATCCCATTTCTCTATTATTAACAGGTACCATATAGTCTGTAGAGAGAAAGCAAATTATAGCCATCCTAATAGATGTGATGTGATATCTCACTGAGATTTTGATTTGCATTTCTCTAATGGCTAATGATCTCGAACATATTTTCATGGATTTATTGCCCATTTCTTGGGAGAAATGTCTATTCAAATCCTTCTTTTATTGTCTCATTGATTATTTGTAATTTCAATGTCCAGTCATGAGTTCTTTATGTATTCTGGATACTATACACTTACCAGTTGTATCTTTTTCAACTATTTTCACTCATTCTGTAGATTGTTTTTTCACCTTCTTGATAGTGGCCTTGGAAGGAAATATCTTTTTAGCTTTTAGATGTCACTTTATCTATTTGATTTTTTTCTTTTGGCTGTGCTTTCAGGATCATACCTAGTAAGTCATTGCCTAATCCATGGTCGTGAAGGTTTACACCTATGTTTACTTCTAAGATTACTTTTATAGATTTAGTGCTTATATTAAGTTTTTGATTCATTTTGGGATACATTTTTGTATATGGTGCAAGGTAAGAGTCCAACTTCATTCTTTTTGATGTGGATATCCATTTGTCACCTCATTATTTGTTGAAGTATTATTCTTTCCCCATTGAATTATCTTGGAATTGTTGAAAATCAGTTTACCATATATGTGACAGTTTATTTCTGGTCAGTAATTTCTATTCCATTGATCTATTTGTATCTATATCTACCTGCCTACCTAGATATAGATGCATATCCTTACACAAATACCACAGTATCTTGACTACTATAGCCTTGTAGTAAGTTTTGAAATTTGGAAGTATGAGTTCTCTAATATGTTCTTTTTTCAGGATTGTTTTGGCAATTCTGAGTTCCTTGCATTTCCGTATGAATTTTATGATCAGCTTGTCACTTTCTACAAAGAATCTACCTTAGATTTTGATAAGGGTTTTGTTAAATCTGTAGATCAGTTGGGAAGTGTTGCTATCTTAACAGTAGTAAGTCTGATCCATGAACATGGGATTTTTTTCTATTTATGTCTTCGTCAATTTCTTTCAGTGATTTATAATTTTCAGTGTTTGCCTCGCACTTATTTTGTTAAATTTTTAAGTATTCTATTTTATATTATTGTAAACAGAATTGTTTTCTGAATTTCATTTTTCAATTTTTTTTTAACTAGTTTTTAGAAATACATTTGATTTTTCTATATTGAACTTGTTTCTTGAAATCCTGCTGCACTTGTTTATTAGTTTTAACTTTTTTCCCTAAGGATTTTGTATATACAAGTACACGACATTTGTAAATAAAGATAATTTTAATTACTCCTTTCTAGTATGGATGCCTTTAACTTTTTCTTCCTTAATTTCCCTGGCTATAACCTCCAGTACAATGTTGAATAGAAATGGTGGGCACAAACATCTTTATCTTGTTCCTGATCATAGGGAGATAGCTTTTATTCTTTCACAGTTAGTGTGATGTTATCTTTGGGTTTTTTGTAGATGACCTTTTCTACAGGTCAGGTTGAGGATGTTCTTTTCTATTTCTATCTTGTTTTTATTATGAAAAAGTATTGGATTTTGTCAAATAATTTTTCTTCATCTGTTTAAATTATATGGTTCTTGTTCTTTCAGTATGCTGTATTATACTGCTTTTTTTATATGGATATTAAAATATTCAATTCCCGAATTAAATCTCACTTCGTCATGGTATATAATTCTTTTTAATTGTTGCTGAATTTGGTTTGCTACTGTTTAGTTTTTGATTTTTTGTTTTTAACATATATTCAAAAGGGACATTGGTCTGGAGTTTGGTTTTCTTGTGATGCCTTTGGTTTTTGTATAAGGGTTTTATGGACTAAATGTTACATCCAAAAGTCTTGTATTGAAACATTACCCCCTCGTGTGATGGCTTTAAGGAGGTAGAGCCTTTGGGAGATAATTGGGATTAGATGAAGTCATGAGGGTGAAGTCCTCATGAATGGGACTGATGCCCTTATAAGAGTCACCAGAGACCTTCCTTGGCCTCTCTACTCTGCCAAGTGAGCGTACGGTGAGAAGTTGTTGGTCTGTAAGCCAAAGCAGGGATGTCACTCGAAGCAGCCAGCTATTTTGGCACCCTGATCTTGGACTTCCAGCCTTCAAAGCTGTGAGAAATTTCTGCTGTATGTAATTTACCCAGTCTGGTAAATTACATTCCCACCAACAGTGCAAGAGGGTTCCCCTTTTCTCCACACCCTCTCCAGCATTTATTGTTTGTAGATTTTTTGAGGATGGCCATTCTGACTGGTGTGAGGTGATACCTCTTGTAGTTTTGATTTGCATTTCTCTGATAATTAGTGATGTTGAGCATCTTTTCATGTGTTTGTTGGCCATCTGTATCTTATTGATTTTTTAATGCAGTCTTACTGTGGTCATACAGCATATGTTCTATGACATTTTTCCTTTAAAATGTAGAGTCTTGTTTATGGCTTATCTAGTCTAATATTATATTGCTCTTATATAAAGTTTGTCTGCTCTAGCGCCCAGGTCTCAAATCCTAAAGATTAGATAAAATAAACTTAGTTTTACTCTCTGCAGAGATGTTGCTCTGCTATTACTTTATTTTCCAAACACTTAGCTTTTACTTGTTTGAAGTTTTCCATTTTAGAACGGGAACTAGTTTTACTTTTACAAAACTAAAAGGGACATCAACTGTCCCCTCAATCCCAGAACAAAGGGGTTACCTTCTCTCAAAGGTGAATCCATACTACCGTTTCTAGAGAAAGAGGAAAGAAACAGTAAAAACATAGTGCTATGTCTTTAAAATGGCAGTTCTCTTCTAGATTAAAAAAACTAGAATCCTGTCATTCCAAGGCACCATGTTTGATATTCATCTAAGTCATATCATCATGGAATGTTTAGAAAAAGAAGGAATCTTAGAAATACTTAGATAACTGCTAATAATTAGATCAACTAATCTTTTTGTTGAATAAATTGAGACTTTTTAAAAAAATTAATTAATTTACTTATTTATTTATTTTTGGCTGTATTGGGTCTTCGTTTCCGTGCGAGGGCTTTCTCTAGTTGCGGCAGGCGGGGGCCACTCTTCATGGCGGTGCGTGGGCCTCTCACTATCGCGGCCTCTCTTGTTGTGGAGCACAGGCTCCAGACGCGCAGGCTCAGTATTTGTGGCTCAGGGGCTTAGTTGCTTCGCAGCATGTGGGATCTTCACAGATCAGGGCTCGAACCCGTGTCCCCTGCATTGGCAGGCAGACTCTCAACCACTGTGCCACCAGGGAAGCCCATAAATTGAGACTTTTTAAGTTAAAAAGTCAAGTGACTTGCCTAAACTTGTGATGAATATCAGGGACTTATTAGAACTCAGGATAGATATTCATACTCTGGCTCTCACCCACATACATTCACGCATACTCACACAGACCCTTGATCCAACATATTGGAGATGTTTGTCCTACTTGAATTCCAAAGAGAATTTGATTAATGATGAAAGAAAGAGTGCAAATAACAGAAACCATTTCCTGTTTCTTCAAGCTAACTCTGGGCTTTTTGTTCATCTTAACCTGCTTACTCTTGCCCTTTCAGTTAATATCTGTTGGTCAAAATTGTATTAAAAGCCCTTCTTACAAAGCTCAATAACTAAAATTCAGCAATACTTATTCAAGCTTTATGCTAAGTATAAATGTAAATATTTCACTTGTCATTTAAAATAAATAATCCTTACGCCGCCCCTGAGTCCTCAGCAGTGTGGTTATGGATAGTCGTTGCCCCTCCGCCAACAACTAAGTATTTAACTTCCCACCCCGACTTGCAGGAAAGGTAGTTGGAATGTCTGTATCCACCTATGTATCAGTGGCCAGTCTGTGAACTGAAATTTTGTTTGAACACTGTATTTGTGTCCTTAACCATCGTGTAAATAATATATTCACGACGACTTCTCCCTTAAAAAAACAAAAAACAAAAAAATAAAAAACACTTTGAGATATGCACTATTATTCTTACATTACAAATGAGAAAACTGAGGCCCAATAAGGCTAAGTAAGCTTCCCATGATCATACAGTTAGCATTGGATTGGGGCCCAGATTGGTCTGACCCCAAAGTATATACTGCTTTTTGCTATAGACCATATGCTGAATATGAGTTTAGAGGCCTGTACCGCATCCTTGACACATTAGTCGTCTTTGACTGGAGTGTCATGTAAGCATCTAAAAGACTTAATTTTTTTTCTTGGACTTTATCATTTTATCTTATCCAACATTAGCTCTGAGTATTTTATGAAATATTATGGTGATTAATTAAGTTTGTTCCCAAACTAAACATTTCTCAATGTATTACTTCGCTAGGGTTAACAAAAAGCATCACAAACTGGATGGCTTAAACAATACGAATTTATTTTTTGACATTTCTGGAGGCTAGAATTCTAAAATAAGGGTGTGGGCAGGGTTCGTTCCTTCGGGGCCAACTAGAGTTCATATAGTTCATACTGTACTTGTTTATGGTGACAGCTCCCTTCCTAGAACAGGTCCTCTGTCTACATTCTTCAGGCACTTTAGGGGGAAAGTCAAAGCGTAAAATAATGCTCATGCTAAAGAGACAAAATTTGGGGTGACAATTTTGCTCCCCTGCAGTAGAATCCTAGTTTTTCTCATCTAAAATGCACTCCAATATGTATACGTCCCTCCGAAAACGCAGAGCTCTGATTTAACCACAGTGTACGAGCTGTGATCTTACTAGTCACAAGAACAGTGAGATTATTAGTTTGGTGATCTGGGATCTGGTTTTCTAGTGTTGTGGATGTTCACAATTGAATTTAAATAGAGAACACTATTGGATGTTGTGATTGACTCCGTGATGAGGCAACCTCTCTGGTGTTTTTCAGGAAAACTGCTGTCCGGCGAGGAGTCTCCTCCATTCTGCCTTATTGTAACTGACCAAAAATCTATCTCATGCAAGCCATCTAAATGTAAGACTTTCATTTATCTTTCTTAGAGTTTATCTGTTGATTTTATTCAGCCTTGCATTCTGGGGAGTCAGGATCATTGGGGATCTTCATTGTGTCATCACTCTATCCAGCAAGCCACGATGGCATCTCTGTGGAATAATAAGTGCCTTTTTAATATCATTTTCTCAGTCAAAATATGTAAACTCACTGTATTTGACTTACTCAACTTTATTTCTCAGTATATTTTACCCCACTGCTCAAGTCAGACTTATACTTGGAATACCCACCCTTTTCCCCCTCTGCATAGTCAAAACATTAACTCCTCGTCTTGTTACCAAGGCTCTTGCCCCAGAATCATACCCCTTCCCCTCCCTGGAATGGAAACCAACTGCTCTTATGTAAGTTTCAGGACGAAGCTGCAACTAATTTGGTAACGGTCCTATTTTCACCAACTAATAAAGACTATCCTTATTTTGCTTTACGCATTCTAAATGGAGGCATGATTTCATGCAATTTAACTTTTAACTCTTATTTCAGTCTGGCATACCAAGGTTGTCTGTAACCAGTAGAAGGACAAGGGCTAAGTCTTACGATTGTGGATGGACCCGTGGCACCAAGCGTGCTTCTTGGTAGATTGTAGGTGGCTTGAATATGTCTTGTTTAAAGTTCTAGGATGTCTGGGACTGTAAGCAAAGTTTTCCTTTGCAATTGTATCCTCAATGCTGAATACAGTGTCTGGCAAATAGTAAGCAGTCAGTATATGTTCAGTGAATGAATGAATGGAGGTAGGATGAACAGTATGGGTGAAAACCCTAATCGAAGTCAGCTACTAAGAGCCAGAATTCATGTACACATTCATCCAGTCATCCACCAAACATTTACTGGGTGTCTACATGCCAGGTACTATTCTTGGTACTGGGTTTATATTGGAAATTAGAGCGACAAGTTCCCTGCCTTTAGAGGACTTACCTTCTATCGGAGAGACAGAAAACAGTGAGCCAATAATCGGATAAATTATTTCAGATACAGACAGGTGCCCAAGAAGGAAATAGTGTTTGCAGGATGATGATCTTAATGCGATAGAAATGACATGGGACTACTCACCAGCCAGTTTCATCTGCAGACAAGGCTATGTGTGAAATGACAGCAAGGGTCTTCAAGCCCGCTCCTTGGACTTCCAAAAAACAAGTGCTATACAAATCCTCAGCTTGAGATTCTTCTCTCTAATCATCTGAACTAACTACTTGTAGTGGGTTGAATAATGTCCTTCAAAGATACGTTCACCTGGAACTTCAGAACGTGACCTTATTTGGAGATAGGAGCTTTGCATGAGTGCTTAAGGTGAGGTCACACTGGACCTGCAGAACGTGACCTTATTTGGAGATAGGAGCTTTGCACGTGTGCTTAAGGTGAGGTCACGCTGGATTAGGGTGCTTCTAGTCCAGTGACTGGTATCCTTTTAAGAAGAGGGAAATTTGGACACAGACACATGCAGAGGAGACCACGCTATGAAGACACAGACACACAGGAGGAAAGCTGTGTGACAACTAAGGCAGAGATGGGAGTGCTGCGAGCCAAGTAATGCCGGTTTGACTGGTGGCAGCCATGAGAGCCAGGAAGAGGCAGGAATACTTCTTCCCTGGAGCCTTCAGAGAGAGCAAGACCCTACTCCTGTGTTGACTTCTTATGTCCAGCCCTCAAAACTATGAGAGAATGATCTTCTATTGTTTCAAACTACCTAGTCGGTGGTACTGCTTCGTTAGGGCAGCCTAGGAAACTCCTACATTGCCCAGGTCCAGGAAGTGTCTTCCTTCGAAGTGTTATCCTGTTGTCACACTAATTACTAGGCTGGTTTATAGAAAAATAGGGAGAGTGGCTGTCATTTGCATGTTTAAGAGTTTCTGTAGGAGGTGATACTCTTCACAATTCTGTGTGCCGGGGCTTCCACCAATTCTATTGAAGAACTCCTGTGGATAAAAGTTGGAAAGTTCAAATAAACCTAGGTCAAATCTTAGATCATAAGGCATTAAAAGACCTACAAATGTTATTTTGCAGGTTTATACCTTTACAGTCAAGAAGGGCTAGGAATTTTAGCATAAATTAACAGAATTACATAGAGCCCACTTGAGAATCTTTCAGATGCACGGAAATGAGGAGGTAGCAACATGATACCGTGGCTTTGGAGCTAAGAAACCTGGCTTGAACCTGGAATCTCAGTTCCTCTCCCTTCTCGCTGTGTGATCTAGGTCAAGGCACATAATGGCTCTGCGCCTCCATTTACTCAGCTACAGAATAGGAATAATGACGCTGCCCCTTGGGGGTTTTATGAAGAGTTGAGATGATGTAACGCAGTACTTAGCAATGTGCCCGGCAGATATTTACACCCTCCGTCAACAGCTGTTATTACAATAGGTTAAACAAAAACCCAGAAGTATAGAAATATCTGTTTCAGAAAGGTAAAATCAATTTGGGAAATAATTTAGGCTGTAAAGAGCAAAGGCAGAACTAATTCTCAACCGTCTTCATTTAATGCCATCTACAAAGTTAGACTTTCAAGAGTTTCTTCCTCAGGTCTTTAAATTTCTTATAACAGTACTTGTTGGACTTGCTCCCAGTAGCTCTGTTGAATGTTTAATATACACAGTTTCATGTTCACTTTATCCAGTTTTGTTTCGAATCTAGTCTGTTCACCTTAGAGAGTTGACCACTCATTTTCAGTTCCCTGGCGTTGGTATCTGCCATGAGCATCTATTTGCGCGGTTTGAGGCGGAATCTACCACTAAGCTAAAAGTGGGGGTTAGCTCGATCTCTGTTCTAATTTTGAAGGTCAGAGTTCTCTCTTCATCCTGGCGCCATGGCAGGGGACCAGAGCATTGAGGCAAAGGGCGGCGGGAGAGGCTGATCCTAGCATCACTGCCGGCTGTAGTGCTCATTTCCTTTCCTGCTTACCAGTGACACTATGTCCCAGTGCGTGAGCATCTGGGCATTTTACACAAACGTCTCAAGCTGCCTTGCTATCTTCTCCCTGCAGATGCTCTCCTCACAGTGTTGCCTTTGAAGTCAGGCGGCCAGCAATCTTCAGCAGAGAGGAAGCAAGCAAATTGCAGCAGTTGGGACAGTTTGTTTTGCATCCTGTGTGCTCATTGGGGGAGCTTTTAGATCTCTGAGGCCATGAAAGAAGGTCTGCATTCAAACACCTCACCACTGACTTGGGGAGGAACGTTAATTAATATGACGCCGGCATCAAACATTCATAGCAAGGGGCAGGATATCATAGGGCATTGATTTTCAAATTGTGGTCAAGAGACCCCTGGGAGCCCCTGAAGTCTTTTTAGGGTGTCAGCAAAGTAAAACTTTTTCATAACACTAAAATCTTCTCTGGCTTTGGCATCCTCTTTCTTTCATGAGCATAGAGCGGAGTATTCCAAAGGCTACATGACAGGTGATTTTGCGATGGGCTGAATGCAGAAGCAGATATGGAAGTCCACCCTTAAAGAGATTTCTAACACTGTAAAGCCCTGCTACCCTCCTCATTAACTTACTTCTGGCAAATGGAATTATTTTATAAAAAATGTTATTTATGTTTGTATGTAATGGTTTCATTATTACTCTTTTTTTCTTTTATATAATTTATTATAGATTCACACGCAGTAGTAAGAAATAATACAGAGAGGTCATGTATATTCTTTGTTCAGTTTACCCCAAGGGCAACATCTTGTAGAACTGCTGTACCATAGCACAGTCAGGTATTGACCTTGATCCAATCAAGAACAGATGGAACAATTCCATCCTCTGGAGGATATGTGGCCCTTTATTAGCCACACCCACTCCTCCCCGCCACCATAGCACCTGGCAGCCAGGGACCTGTTCTCAATTTCTATAATTCTGTTATTTAAATGAATTAATACATAAATACATTGACTTTTTATCAGTTTTGCTCCTTATACAGAACATTTCGATAGATATAACTCACAATAACAAAAGGTCTTTGGGATGTGCAGTAATTTTTAGGAGTATAAAAAGATCCTAAGACCAAAATGTTTGAGAGCCACCAGGGTCATGGTTAGGATCACCAGCTTCTAGTTGTGAGTTGGACAAGTACTAAGCCTTTATGTCTATCGGTTTCTTCATCTGTAAAATGGGGAAAGCCTCATCAGAACATTAGGATTCAGTGAGTTCATGCATATAAAGCACCTCGAGCAACGCGGGGCACATAGCGATTACTATATAAGAGTTCGGGGTCATTTTTGTCGGGTGCCTACGTCTAGCCTTGGTTGTGGATGAAAAGGGCCAACTGAGGACACAAGCAGCTCTGCCCGTTGACCCCACGTTTGGAATATTATTTGCCCCTGTTCTCTCTCCACGTCTAGATCCCACCTCTCATCAGTGACGGGTCAAATTCTCTACCTCTTCCGCTCAGTGTTTCTTGAACACCTTGCACTCTCTGAAAACCTGGGTCACTCATTTGTGGCCCTTACACCTGCATTTAATCACATGCCGCATTAGCTGAGTCTCTGTTATAGCATGAGTCTCTGTTATATAGTGTGTCTTGACAGCACATCGGGATTGTGAGAGTCTGAGACTGTCTTGTAGGGTCTCCTCTATTCTTAATGCTCTGCACATAAGGGATGCTTAGGATATGCCTTTTTACATGAGTGAGCTATATGCCAAAATATAAGAACTGTATTACTCCTATGCCTAAACATTATATTTGATAAAGTATTTCCAGATTGAGGAATCCACCAAACTCTCTGTACTCTGTTTCTTGTTTTGTTTTAATTACTTGAGGTATTTTTATTTTTAATTTTATATTGGAGTATAGTTGATTAACAGTGTTGTGTTAGTTTCAGGTGTACAGCAAAGTGATTCAGTTATGCATATACATGTATCTTTTCTTTTTCAAATTCTTTTCCCATTTATATTATTACAGACTACTGAGCAGAGTTCCCTGTGCTATACAGTAGGTCCTTGCTGGTTATCTATTTTAAAAGAGATAACTCTGTACTTTTTAAGATAACCTGTGAAATTACTTACTACCAAGCAAGGTCTAAGAATGACAGATTGATGAAAAAAATTACCGATTCATAGTGATATCAACTCATTTATTGATATCAGTTGGAAATAAGGATATTCTTTTTATTCTTTCATAAACGCACAGTTATTTCACAAAACCCTTGCAAAGTACGTTTACCTTATTTCTGTATTTGGGAATTCTTCACACCTGAAATGTGGAAATTTGAAACAATTGTGCAGAACACAAGGACAACGTAAATATATAGTGACAAAAAATGTCTGATGCAGCGACAGCCCTAAATAGTAAAGGGTTGGCATGTGCCGAGACCCTGGGTTATGAGAGGCTTCTGGGCTTGGTGCCAGGGTTAAACCTGAGACCAGGGGTGATTGTGTGGTCTGATAGCCCATTTTAGTTGGTCTGTAAATACCACAGACCTCCCGACTCCAGTGCTTCCAAAGTTAAACTACAGTAACAGCACAATGGTCTATAACATCAGTTATAGTTAGAAAATCAGGATCAAGTGACAGTCATGTTTGCATTGCCCTGCTATCCAAACCATGAGAACAAAATCCTTGGAAACTTGCTAAAATGGCATACTTGTGCTCAATGTTGATAAAATAATGTTATCTTTCTCTGTTTTCTCCTTTTTCTACTCAGTGATACGTGGGTGTTTTCTCCCTGTGCTGTCTCACCCAGCACCTGCCATAAATCTTTGTAATAGCATGTGTCACACTGCTGTACTTACTAGTTTTCTTTTCCCAGGACTGAGTTCTTAACCTTATTTTGTGTCAGGTAAACTTTTAAAAATCTGATTAAAGCTCTGGATTCAAGCCACAGGAAGTGTAGCAGCATATAGTGGGAGTTTACGCATACAGACTCTGGAGACACACTGCCTGAGTTTGAATCACAGCTCTGCCACTTCGTGGCTGTGTGACCTTGGAAAAGTTGCTTAACCTCTCTGTGCCTCAGTTCCCTCATTGACAATATGTGCATGATAATAATAGGAAATACTCGGTAGAGTTTTTGTCAGTTTGAAATGAGTTAATATAAATCACTTAGAACAGGGCCTAACCAGTAGTGGGCATGAATGAATGAATGAATGGACGAATACATATGAATGCAGAATTTTGCCAGCAATTTCCAAGTGTTGGTTGACCCCCGCCTCCCCAACTACAGGTCCTGGATCCCAAATAATCTGCCTTTGCTTTTGACTGAGTGCCTTTAGGAAAGGAGATGTGACTTATCCATGAGTATCTTCTGCATTGAACCTGGAACACAGGAGACTTTCAATAAGTTCCAAATATAAATGCAGCATATTCTTTTCCTTCCCTCTAAGTCTCATAGTTCAGGGGGCCTGTTACCTATCACATGAAAGGATATTGGCCAAATGCTGAGGCTTCCTAGCATTCTTCAAACGCAGTGCTCTACAGGAGGCTGAGCCCCCGTCTAGTGTTAATTATTACTGTTACTAGTAGTATAACTATTGGTAGTAATTGGATCAATAATAAGAACAACTAAATAGTACATGCTTACCTCATGCCATCCATCTACTAGGTACTATATAGACATGGATTTTAATAATTTTACATACTAATTTAGTAATTACTCTCTGAGCACTTACATTGTGCTTGGATTATATTTTTTAATCCACAACAGGGAGGTGTCATTGGTATTCCATTTTGAGTGTTTACAACTTTTTTTTTTTTTTTTTTTTTTGCTGTTGTAAAGTTATTTGTAATTTACAAATGAGAAACAGGCTGGGAGATTTTGAGTAACTTGTCTGAGGTCACAGCAGGGAGCAGATCTCACTGACTACAAAGGTTCTTAGCAACTCTGCTGCCCTCAGGCTGATAAACAGAGGGAAACACCAGGGAACCCATTTGCCTCAGGGTTAAGAACTACCAGTTTCACTTTCCCCAGCTCTGGAGCTTTCTGGGGATTCCTCTTGGGTGCATTGGCCAAGAACAGTTGGTTTAGTTCTTAAAAGGTGATACAGATATTTGTGGACTTTAGCATTTCTGACTCCAAAAGTAAGAGTCAGGGAAGAGTTAGAAAATAAGTATTTTTGTTGTGGTTAGCATCATATTTTGTCCCAGAATGCCTATCGGCTAATTCAGGTGAAGCTCCAAACATACTTATTTTTTCAAGTGAAAGATTTTTCATATTTACAGGAAAAATACAATTTGCTTGGATGGTAATGTGTCTATAGCTTCATCCTTGCATTCCCAGATGTCCTCATAAAACGGCTATGTAAACCCCACCCATGTTCACTCTGAGTTTTGTGAATTGAGTTCCATCATTAGAATCATAATAACTATAAAGCTTAGTGAGAAATGGCAGTGTGACTCCTAGAGGCTGTCTTTAGGAATGCAGTACGCTGGAAATAACGGCAGTTCTTGCCCTTAATTTTTTCACCCTTCCTCCCACCTTTCACTCTGTTCCCTCCCCACTCTTTGTCACCATGGTAACCTTTCTAAAACAAATTAGAATATTCCCTCCTTGCTTAGAAAGCATCATTGTCTCCCCTCATTGTCAAGCCTTGTTGTGCTTTGGAACCACTTTGGGTACTTGATGATAAGCAGAGGCATCACAGAGACTCCGAATCTGAAGTCCTAGAGTGAAACTGAGGAATCTGCATGTCTTATAAGTACCACGGTGAATGTTTTCAAATGGATTTTTATTGGAGTATAGTTGATTTACAATGCTGTGGTTGTTTCAGGTACACAGCAAAGTGAATCAGTTATACATGTACATAAATTCACTCTTCTTTAGATTCTTTTCCCACATAGGTTATTATAGAGTGTTGAGTAGTGTTCCCTGTGCTATACAGTAGGTCCTTATTAGTTATCTGTTTTATAGTTCCCAGGTGATTTTTGATGCTGGTGGTTTAAAAACTACGGTTTTGAAAACACTGACCTTCAGGATTTATGTCCATCTCTCTAATTTGGCTTTTAAGGCCCTGCTTGATTTGTCTCCGTGTACCAATTATGGAAAGGTGTTTTTCAGTCATTAATGGATATTGCATTTTATGGAGTACCGTCTTTGGCATTTAGATGGGATTTGTTAATGTTGCTCAGGTAGGTTTCCTAATATCTCTTCAAACCCACCCACCTCTTCTTCCCTTCTCCACAGTTACTACCCTTACTTTGTCATCACTGTCTCAGTCGTGGCCTATTGCCCCGGCCTTTGGTCTTACACACTTTTAATCTGGCTTTCATACCGCAGTCAAACAAGTCTTTCAAAACGCTAAAAATATATTTAGCTACAATTTCTGTGAGCGTTTACTAAGTTCCAGACGCTGCTTTTAACAGTTTTATCCACAGTCGCATTCAGTTATCCCCTAAGCCCTGTGAGATACATATGATTACTCTCCCTGTTATAAAGCAGAGTGTTAGCCTAGAAAGTAGTGGAACCAGGATGAAAAGCTGATCGTTTTAGCGCTCTGTTTAAAATCCCTCAGTGGGACCCCTTTACCTATATGACAAAAATCTCTGCTTCAAATATGACCCCAAACCTGCTCTGCCAGCTTTGTCTCCTTCCTCACACACTGCTCTACTATGCCAGTCTAATAGCTCTTCCTGAAATGCATTATATGTTTTAAAACCACTAAAGTATTATGCATTATATATAACACACTTTGCAGAAGCCTTCACAAGGCTTTTGTTTGAATAAGAAAAATGCACTCTCCCTAGTCTGACAAACTAGGAAAAAGATGTCACATGCTGGGCAGATCCAGCCCCAAAGGAGCGTCAGTGGTGAGCAGAGCACAGGCTGGATTTCGGCTTCCCCTCCCCCCACCTCAGCTGCGTGTCTTTGTAGGATGCACAAAATTGTGTTGGGCCTCAAGGCCACTGTCATTGTATGTGCTGACCCCAGGGGCCGGAATGCCCTGTTGCTCTGTCTGGTGAACCATCCTTCAACACTGGGCTCAGATCTTTCTTCCTTTCTTCTCTCCCTCCCTTTCTCTTCCTTTCTTCCTTCCTCCCTTCCTTTCTCCTATATTTCAACAAGATATTTACAGATGCCTACTATATAGAGGGATACCATGAGATAAACATGGTCTCATCCTTTACGGGGTGAGCAGACTAGCAGAGAGGAATCCTTATCCTCCTGGAAATGTTCCCGAGATCCTCCAGGCAAGCTGATCAGCCCAGCATTCCTGCTTTTATGGCATTATATGCACGTGACCCATCTGATCTACGTGACTCAGTTTCTTCAACTATGAAGTGACGATAATGAAAAGCTCTCACTGTGTTAATATATCACTGTGTTGCTTTACAAAATCACCGGAAGTGCAGTCAGTGCAGAGAGTCTATAGTACTTATTATACTAGAAAGTCACTGAGGTACATCCCTTCATCTTCTAGAGAGAGTACTAATTAGAATTACCTTGCTGTTTGGTGAGGTTGGTTTCAGTAATGGGAGGATGGAGGTGGGAACAGGGAGGGATGGGGCTGGGATAGAAATATGGAGAAAGTTTTCTATCTTAGAGCCTGTATGAATATCTATTCTGTGGACTTGCTATTTTTCCATGCGAGTATGTTTAGTATACTCTTCATTTATTGGAAAATTAACCGGAGTGTTTAAATACAAATAACAGTAGTCATTGCAGATTTAATCAAGAGATAATGAACTGTGTCTTGACATATATTTTAATAGTGGTTTAATAGTGCAGATTGTCAATTTGATCAACGATTTTCAATAGAATCTGCAGGGGAAAGGCTAAATGTTTTCAGAGCAACCTACTAAAATATGATCCATCATTATTTAATGTTCAGCAGATCAAAAACATGGTTTGGTTTAAATACTTAGATATAACATGACACTGAAGAAAATAATTGAGGGAAAAGTGAAGTTACAAAATATAATCATGAAAGGTGTTCTCAAACTTAAATTATACTGTGGTTGCCTCACTGGCTGGTCCTGGTCTCTCTTTCCTATGTTCTGTTTTCACTCATTGTACCTACAATTATATTTTTTTCTTTCTAAAGAAGAAGTGAATTGAAAGTCAGTGCCTTATCTAGTTACTCACAGGGCTTCCGTAAGTTTCTGTGATATTTGAGTAACCACTTGATGAATAAAATACTGATAAATGAGTGTTACCTAAGTTGTGGCCTCTGTGAAAGGCATTATAACTCTGAAGGGCAGAGGGGAGCACAGCACTGTTAGTTTTGCTGTCTACCTGGAGCAGTCTGCTAGTTACCCCTGCCACCTACCTAAATTTATTCTCCCCTTCTTCCTGTATATATTATATCCCATCTACGAACAACATTTCCCGGCCTCTATTGAAACTAGATGTATAATTTGCCTGAGTTCTTTCTTTTCCTTTCCCTTGGGCTAGAACACAGAATCATGGCTTCACCCAGGCATGACCAGACAAAGACATTACTCTCAGGCAGTGTTTTTCAATCAGTTTGCCCTCCAGGGGACATTTGGCAATATCTGGAGACATTTTTGGTTGTCACAACTGAGGGGTGAAATGCTACTGGCATCTAGTAGGTAGAGACCAGAGCTGCAGCTAAACATCTTCCAATGCACAAGATAGCCCTCTCTCCTATGACAAAGAATTACTCCTCCCCGGTATGCCAGCATTGCTGAAGTTAAGGAACCGTGGCCTAGTGGACACTGGACATTAGAAAAATTTTGGGAATCTGGGTTCCTGAATAGTCTTGTGGACCAGAGCTACTCCATCAGCCTTGGATGGCCGTAGAAATAAACAAGAGAGAGAAATATACTTCTGTTTTATCTAAGCTACTGTAATTTTGGCCTCTTCTTTGTCCTCTGAAATAGGTAGTAATATTCCTAATTTTACAGATGATGAAGCTAAGATTTATTGAGATCAAATGACTTGTCCAAGATTACATACAGGTAGTAGGTAACCAACCGGATGTTCAAAGGCAGATGTGTCTGATTCCAAACCCTGTTATCTTTATACTCTACCACACTGCCCCACTTCAGCACTCGACTCCAAGGCTCTGTCCTTGACCTAATGAATGAATGAAACTTCCCCTAAGGGTTGGATATAAGCATCTACCTATATTCTTAAAACTCTCACAGATAATTCTCATAAGCTATCAAAGTCACTGCTGTTAAAAAATACATATATAGAATTAAGTACCATTTAAAAATATTTAATCAATAAAACCTCTATGTGATTTTTGTTTGACTTTCTCTAGCTTTTAATTCTCAATTTTTAGTTATTAGAAATATTAGTATTTCAAACCTACATTTCCCCTTACATCTCCTTCTCTGGTGTAGCTTGCTAGAGCATGATCTGTTGTGGAAGTACTGATAGTGGTATAGCTTCTCTACTGCCTTTTTGGCTTTTGCCCTTCTCTCCTATGAGCTGGGAGATTATGGCTAAGGCCTACGTGTGAGGAACCTACAAGGTGTGATAGCCTCAATTTAGGAGCTAAAGGAATTAGTGGCTGATCCAGTTTAAGAAAGATCTCTGAGGCAGACTGGAGTCTTGGCCATGTAAGCAGGATTCAAGACAGAATCAAGTAGAACAGCAAAGTTTGAACTAAGATCTTTACCAATAGCTAGGCAAGTCCCTGGAAACTTTACATCTTAAATAGTACGTGCTGGTTGCTCAGGAATTCTCTAGTCTGCTCTATCTAAAGGCCAGGCCGGTCCTGGTCGCTAGCACAGGAGGATGACACATATTATATCTAAAACCCCTGGGGACTGTGATTGTAGCCTCATCTCCTCCATCTGGTTACCAGATGGGACGTTTTGGAATTTTGGTAAACTTGGCAGAGTTTGAGGCTCTTTCTCATTACAGCAAACACAGGGGTCCCGGGATCAGAAACGTTCTAATTGTTCTTTCCATTGAGACTTGATGTAAGAGAGGTCCTTATGAAGAGATCAGGTTATGAGATGCATTATTTAGCATGAAGACATTGTTATGGCATCAATCTCTACATAATGCTCCCTTCACTAAAATAAGTGTCAATCTTAGAGATGTTTGGGTAGAAGCACATTCAATTGCAAACTGGATTCAAGTTCAAGAGCTTAGGGATATCAGGTTAAGAGTATAGGTCTGGAGACAGGAATGCATCAGAAATAAAGTGGATAGGAGATAAGAGGACGAAATAAACCGAGACGTAAAATCTAGGCAGTCACGAATGTTAACATCCATAACAGCTGAAGAGGCAGAGAAATGTGGGGATTTAGCTATCCAGTCAGATATTCAGGAATGGGTAGGAAACACCTGCAGACTGAATATTCAGCACTGAGAGACAACAAAGTTCTAGGATCAAGAGCATTTATGATTCTCATTTAGGAAGAAATTCATTTCCCTGTAGTTTCCCCATACTCCCTGTGGAGAGAATGTAGGTAATTGAGAGCATCTGATTGATGTTAAAAGTTATGGCATTGACTGGAAGAAATGGATTTGTACAGATATTAAGATTACAATTTATTTATTCATTTTAATTGGCATTTGTTGAGCCCTGTTTTGGGTAGGTCTCATTCTAGTTGATGGGGAAGGAGGTATGAATAAATCATGGATGCTCTAGTAATTCACTGTCTTTTAAGGAGACAGAGAAGCCTGCCATTAACAGGTGGACTACAATACAGTATGAGAAGTGACATGATGGTAAATATTGTACAGGTTGTTGAGGGAGACCAGAGAAGGTTGGAGAGATCAGAGAAGACTTCCTGGGAAAGATGGGACCTGGGCTGATTATTGAAGAGTAAGTAAGAATTAGGCAACGAAGTAGATGGAGTCAAAGCATAACATAGGCTGAGGGAAAAGTACAAAGGTATGGGAACATGAGAGATCTTGGTGTTTTGGGGTTCATACAATGAATATTTATAGAGCACAAAAATTGTACCAGGAATGGATTTAGGTATTGGGATATATTATGATTGAGGCAAACAAGATCCTTAAGCTCATGATTCTTGCAGTCTGTTGAGAGAGACAAATACGTAAAAGGAAATTTAATAGAGTGTGATAAGTGCTTTGAAAGGGGCAATAACAGAGCAGTGAAGAGGGAGCACAAGAGGAGGACGTTTATCCCATCATGGTAGAGGAAGAGGGAAGGGGGCAGTATGTCTGAGAAAGCATCCCTTCAATTGGAACTTGAAGAATGAGTATGGGTTAACCAGGGAAAGAATTTGGGAAAGTACCAACACTGAAAATAGGAAACACAAAGGCAACGAGGCAAAGGAAAACCTGGCATCTTCAGGAAACCAAGTTTTTCTGGAAGTTGAAGGTACTGGTAAGATATTTATTGGAATGATTGATCATGGATCCTAGGTTGGAGAGAGGAAGTAGTACATTGAGGCATTATCTGTAGATGGGGAGAAAATGGGAATGAAAAATGACAGGAAGTTTCTCGGACATTGAAGAGCAAGTGTAGGGATAATAAGGGAGTGACAGAGCTGGAAGGATGGGTGATGGGGATTAGAATGGGGATTATATATTTGTGATATAAAAGGTAGTAGAATTCTGGCTAATGACAAGGTCCTGACTCTGACAGTGGAAGTATTGAGGAGGTATAAGTCACTGGTGATGAAATAAGTGAGGAACTTAGAGGCCAGTGCGTCGGATGAGTTAGGCACATAGATGTGGAAATCACCCAAGGTAGTGACAGGATGTACAGGAGTCAGTGTACAGGAGTGGCCGTGGCAACTGTAGATGAGAGTGACACCGAAGAACAGAAAGTGGTGTATCTGGCTGGCACGAGATTCTCACAGTGGTCCAAGCTCTGTTTCTAGAGCTGGACGCAGATCTTCCCTGGTGTCCTAGTGGCACTTGATGGCTGTTGAACCTGCAGGTGGACTCAATGGACACATGAGTTTCAGTTAAGGCGGAAGATAAAGGAAATACACAATTAAGAGGTTAAACCTGTAGTGGAATCTTTCAAGAGCACAGAGGAATGGTTTTGGAGAAAACAAAGCTAAGGTCAGGTAGAGGGGGTGGAAGGACACTACGGGGCTGGGAGAAGAGGATGGGGATAGCGACAGGCCTTGCCTTCAGAGCAGGGCGTGGCTTGGCAAAGATGAGGGGCCTGATGGGTTTCGGTAGGTTTCAAGTTCCAGAGGGACAGCTGTGTGCGTCTGGGTCAGACCCTGTGCAGACAGACAGCGGGGGTCATTGCCACAGCAGCATTGGGAATCTGTTGACATTGGTCTAGGGCAGCGCTGTGCCATCCCTCTTTCCTTTCCTGTTGGTCTCCCCTTCCTGCTTGACAAGTTCAGGCCAGGTGAATATAGTTGGGCCTTCTTCTAAACCTCATTGCTTCTGAAAGGTCCCTTTGATAGACGGCCATCAAGCAGCTTCTCACAACACCTGCTGTGCCAGTCCTGTTCGGCATCAACTCTGCAAAATCCCCAGCTCACACTGCTTCACAACTCCTCAATCCTTGGCCAGAGTGACTAGCGGCTGAGGCCCGAGTCACTTGAAACACATCTCTGTCCCGCACACGTTTCTGTGTCTCGGTGGGAGCTTTGTCTCAAGTGGGACATCCAGCTTTCTTGCAGGGAAGCCCACAAAACCCAAGAGTCCAAAATTGGGAGCACATCTTGAGTTTCCAAACAGCGAGGCTCTCCTGTTTGCTTGTGTACCTCACATTTCTCGAGTCCCTTATCTTTCATCAGGATCCTTGGATACCTTTATAACATATACAATTGATGTTTAAATTTCAGCCTGAACTTACTGAGCAATGCCTGAGATAGATGTTTATATGCATTCATTTTTCATGTTTCACTTTATAGTGATCCTAATAACACTTTGCATTTATAGAGCATTCTTTTTTTTTCTTTTTTTTTTTGCGGTATGTGGGCCTCTCACTGTTGTGGCCTCTCCCGCTGCGGAGCACAGGCTCCGGACGCGCAGGCTCAGCGGCCATGGCTCACGGGCCCAGCCGCTCCGCGGCATGTGGGATCTTCCCGGACCGGGGCACGAACCCGTGTCCCCTGCATCGGCAGGCGGACTCCCAACCACTGCGCCACCAGGGAAGCCCTATAGAGCATTCTTATTCCTAAAAACTTAGAGCACTTAAGAAACTAACAACCTCTCCACGTCCCTGGAAGACAGACATATTATACATCATTGCTGAAACCTCTAAAATGCATTTTCACTTGGAACGGCTTTTATTGAAAACAATATCTGAGGCGCTATCAGCTGAACTTTCTGAATTTAAGTAATTTAACCCCTATCTCTAAGTCAGCAGCATACCCTCCACCTCCACAATAACGTTATTTATGAGTTGGGAGCTTGGTTTGGACCATCTTTTTAAATTAAAGAATCTTATCCTTTCTATATCCGATGTTGACAACAGAACCAGAGCACAGAGGTGACATAACAGGGGTTTTAGGAGCTAGGGTAGAAAAAGTGTCTTGTGGTATGGTAGAAAGAACATGGTCCCATGCACCAAAAAATTGGCTGATTTCATTTCATAAATATGTATTTAGTGTCTCTATCAGGAAGAATTAAGTTGACTGCAAGTAATAGGAAAACCCAAAAGACCAGTGTGATAAATGCTATGGAACTTTGTTTCCATGTAAAATTCCACTGGCCAGGCAGGCCTGGCTTGATCTGGTAGCTCTGCTCCATGAGGTCCTCGGGAACTTAGTCATCATCCAGCTCAGTACCCTTCCTTTCTGAGTCTTTGTAGGTAAAAATGATCCATTTACATTCCAGGGAACAGGAAAGAACGAGAAACCAAGGAAGACAAAGTTGTCTCTTATAGGAAGTTCTTAGAAGCAGCCACAAGATAGGACGTTTGAACATACTGACTTTTGTCCAGAACTTCATCATCTAACTGTAAGAGAGGTTGGAAAATTTAGTTTCTGAGTGGCCATGTGCTCAGATAAAAATTCTATTACTATTGAGAAAGAGAGAACAGGTATCAGGGGAAGCCTAATAGTAGCTCTTTGCAGTAGGTGCAAGTCGCTGCTGTCAGAGGTCTGGCTTTTTTATGAAGTTCCTGTTTGACCTTGGGCAAGCCAGTTTTATGTTTGGACCTTAATTCCCTTTACTGCAAAATGAAGGCGATCATACTGGATGCTCTTCAGTGGCCCTCCTGTTTCTAAAAGTCTGAGGATAAATGAATGAATGGCCAGGTGAATGAATAAATGACAGCAGAATGGCTTGGGGATTTTCATAAGAGTTCAGTGGGCTTAAGAAGGTTGCCAAATCCATGCTCTTGGACTCTGAATTAGTTACAGTGAATATGAGCAGATCATAAGACTATGGGCATAGCCTTTTCTGATCAACACATATTATTTAAATGTTTAATTATACAATATATATATTCAGAAACATATAAACATAAATGTGTACTTCAATAAATAGCTATTAAATAAACACCCCTATAGCCTTAATTCAGGACAAAAAAGAAGTAGCACATTGCCAGCAGCTCAGAGGTCCCTCGTGTTTTCCTACCAGTTCACAAGCCCCTCTTTACCCTTAAGATCTAAATTGTACAGATAATTGTATCATGACTTTTGTGATAAGATTCTTTGTTTTACAGTTCTGCTACTTATGCTTGTATCCCTAAATACTATGATTTAGCATTTCCTACTTTTGGATTTCAAGAATTAGCTCATTCTCTATGTAGTATCTTGTGACCTGGATCCAATTTTGAAATTATGTTTGTGAGATTCGTTATACAGCTGTCCTTTGTGCATTTTTATTGCTATGTGGTACGCCATTGTCTGGTATATCCTACAATTCATCTTTTCAACTCTTGATGACATTTGAATCGTTTCAGATTTTTGACTCATATGAGCAATGATGCTTTTCATGTACCTGTGTTCTTCTCGTGGTGGGTGTATGTACGCATTTCTCTAGAGTAGACATTCTTAACCTGGAGTCATCGGACACCCACGGGAGTTGCTCGGTCATAGGATCATCAAACGGTCCTACAATTTTGAAAGTAGTTGTACCCATTCAAACCCCGGTCAGCAGTGCATGAGAGTTCTTTCTGGCTCCCCATTCTCTTCAGCGTTTGATATCGATAGATTTCTTAATATAGATTTTGCTTCTCTAAATTTTAGGTTTATGAACTAGGACAGGCCTGAATACAGGAGAGACATTACTAGTGTAAGGAGTCTTAAGGAGTATGGAAGTGAAGGAGAAGACTACTATTGGTACAGTAGAGATTGTCAAATTTTATGTGTAAAACATGGTATCAGTCTGTTCATTCACTCATTCATGCAGTCAACAAATATTGATTGAGCACCTACTGTGTGGCGGTTACCATGACAGCTTTCATGGAGCTGAGAGCCTCAATGGGGAGAGAGACACAAATCAGTGAAAGAGTGTGTGAGTGAGGGACCAACTTACACTGGGAGGTGAGGAAAGAAACTACAGCTGAGAACTACAGGATAGGCAGAGGTAACAGTTGCAGATTGGAGCCTTCCAGATGGGGATAGGAGCATTGACAAAGAGCTTGGTCAGGAGACCACTGTATATCTACTACTGAGTGAGGACGAAAGATGGAGGTAGATGTGTAGGCAGGGGTCAGGTCATACAGTTCACTGAAGGCCATATGAAGAAGTTTAGTCTAAATGATAGCCTCATTTTGAAGCCCTGCAGTGTTTGAAGCAGGGGGTCATGTGATCGGACTTCCTTTTGAAAAGACAACCCACAGTAGCGGAGAAAGGAGGTCATCGTAGTTTGGTCTAGAATTGTGGTGGTGGAAGGTGGCAGAAGATAGGTAGGAAGTCGGCAGACATACAACTTGATAGGTTCTGTAGCTACTTAGCAGGTGAAATCTAAAGGCTTTGATGTTAGATTAGTTACTGAGGCAGAGTGAAAACATCCAAGTCGACAGCTACCTATCTGGCCTTCACAACGGTACTGGAGGAGGCAACGTTCACAGAGATGGGGCACTGGAAGAGGGCAGGAGGTGGGGAGGGGAGACCATGTTTGGTTTTTGACCTGTTGGTTTTAAAGTGCCTTTGAGATACTCGCGTGGCGCTCTGCCGCCCACTGTGTGCCTTTGAATCCTGGCACAGCCCCTTGTGGGGCCCAGGGGCAATGATTTAGCATTGTTGTGCCTCACTTTCCTCGTCTGTAAAATGTGAATAGTATTAGTAACCGCCTTCTATAGTTCTTGTGAGGAATACGTACAAAATGCTTAGAAGAGATATGGCGCTTGTTAAGAACTCAATAAATGTTAGTTATTTTTATTTTTGTTTACTATTATTATCTAAGAGGAGATGCGAATTAAGCAGTTGGATTTAGGGGTGTTGAGCTGAGAAAAGCATTATTGAGCTAAAGATATTATGTTATGAAAATGTCCAAAAATCTTTAAAAGTAGGAAGAACAGTGGAATCAAACCCCATGTGTGCGTGCTGCATTTTTGACAGTGATCAGTTCATGGTCAATCCTGTTTCACTTATACCCTTCATCTAGATGCACTATGTCCCTATCTTGGATCATTTGGAAGCAAATCACGCATGTACACTGGTACATTGACAGTTCAGATCGTATATGGAGATAGAAATTCAAGAGTCATCTGCATATAGGAGGTCACCTAAATCCAGGGTGAGAAGAATATCAAGTCTTAAGACATGCCAACATTGGATGGCTGAATAGGAGGGAGTAGGCCTACAAAATAGCCAGAGGAACAGTGTCAGAGAGGTAAGACAAAACCCAAGGGCTTATGGTATCCTCCAAAACCAGGTGAGAGAGTGTTTTAAAGAGAGTACTCAATAGTGTCAAATATTGCCAAGAAGTCAAGCAAGGTGGGCATGCAAAGGATCCACTGGCTTAGGCAACATGAATGGCATTCATTTTTCAGTAGAATAACAGGGAAGAAACCAAATTGTTGTAAGTTAATTTGGGAATAACAGGTGAGGAATGGAGACAGTGGGTTTAGCTGATTACTGCAAGTAAGGAATGAGATTAGTCTATTGCTGGAGGGGGACATGGATATGAGCAAAGACTTTTTAAAGTCCTCATGGGAAGAATCTAGTTGAGAGAAAGAAATTTATGATTGAGGGGAGAGAAGGGACAGTTAACAGTGGCAAGTTCCTGAGAAGGGGGAAAAGATCCAGAGCACAGGATTAGCCTTGGAAAGGACAAAGGCTCCCTCATTGAACATTGATTTCAAATACAGATTCCTGAGCTTCGCATCCAGAGATTCTGATTCAGTAGTTCTGGGTTGAAGCCCAGGAATCTGCAATTTAAAAAGTACCCAGGGCTTCCCTGATGGCACAGTGGTTGGGAGTCCACCTGCCGATGTGGGGGGCCACGGGTTCGTGCCCTGGTCCGGGAGGATCCCACGTGCTGCAGAGCGGCTGGGCCCGTGGGCCATGGCCGCTGGGCGTGTGCGTCCGGAGCCTGTGCTCCGCAATGGGAGAGGCCACAGTGGTGAGAGGCCTGCGTACCGCAAAAAATAAATAAATAAAAATTAAAAAAAATAAAAAATAAAAAGTACCCAAGGTATTTCAGGAACAAGTGCTTCAACATATAAAAACAGCTCATACAACTCAACATCAAAAAAAAAAAAAAAAAACCCGGGCTTCCCTGGTGGCGCACTTGTTGAGAGTCCGCCTGCCGATGCAGGGGACATGGGTTTGTGCCCCGGTCCGGGAAGATCCCACGTGCCGTGGAGCGGCTGGTCCCGTGAGCCATGGCCGCTGAGCCTGCGCGTCCGGAGCCTGTGCTCCACAACGGGAGAGGCCACAACAGTGAGAGGCCCGTGTACCGCAAAAAAAAAAAAAAAAAAATGAAAAAAATGGGTAGAAGAAATGAATAAACACTTTTTCAAAGAGAAAATGCAGATGGCCAACAGGCACATGAAAAGATGCTCAACACTGCTAATCAGAAGGGAAATGCAAATGAAAACCACAATGCGATAGCACCTCACACCTGTCAGAATGGCTATTATCAACAAGTCCACAAATAACAAAGTTGGTGAGAATGTGGAGAAAAGGGAACCCTCGTACACTGTTGGTGGGAATGTAAATTGGGGTAGCCACTGTGGAAAACAGTATGGAGGTTTCTCAAAAAACTAAAAAATATAACTACCATATGACCCAACAATTCCACTCCTGGATATATACCCGAAAAAAACCCCAACCAAACACTAATTTGAAGATACATGCACCCCAATGTTCATAACAGCATTATTTACAATAGCCAAGGCATGTAAACAACCTAAGTGTCCAACAGATGAATGGATAAAAAAAGATGTGCTGTATATACACAATGGAATACTACCTGGCCATAAAAAAGCATGACATAGTGCCATTTGCAGCAACATGGTTGGACCTAGAGATGATCATATTAAGTTGAAGTAAGCCAGACAGAGAAAGACAACTATCATATGATATCGCTTATATGTGGAATCTAAAAACTAAACTAGTGAATAAAACAAAAAGGAAGCAGACTCACAGATACAGACAACAAGCTAGTGGTCACCAGTGGGGAGAAGGAAGGGGGCAGGGGCAATATAGGGGTGGGGGAAAAAGGGGTTATTATGAAATTATATGAAATCCCGTGTATGAAACTTTTGGAAATTGTAAAGCACTATAGAGTTTAAAGAAGCCTTCATTCAATAAAAAAATTTTTGAAATAAAAAGTAGCCAGCATATTTCAGATACAAGTCAAGGACTATCTTTGATAAACATTGACCTGCAAGTTAACACTAAAATGCTTGCTGTGTAGGCACTACTTTAACGTCTTCAAGTAGGTATAGCATTCTTTGAGAGCGTTTTGATTTGTTTTCCTTAAAATATACTTTGGTCATTTTTTTCATTATACAAGTAAAAGAGCTAGGTATAGCAAAGTGTAAGGAAAATGAAATATAATCCCACCCCTCAAAATAGTCACTGATCACATTTGGGCATATTTCCTTCAAAACTTTCATTTTTCTATTTTCTCACCATATTTATGTTCCTATAGCATGTTTGATTTTGTGTCCTCTTCCACTCAACATTAGAGTGTTCACAGCTTCCATACACTGTTTATAAACATTTTATGGGTGACCGCTTCCATGGTCTGTTTTTTCAATTACCTGCTTTTCTGGAATGCACATAAGCGAGGCTGTTGTCCCCCACACATGCCCCCATAAGTATACCCCAGGTTATAGCCTACTCTGGCTGGTTAGCTCTAAATTCACACCTTTCTCTCTTATTCAAGAAAGCAATCATACTGTACCTCCCTGGACAATTCACTCTCCCCTACTTCTATATGACTGTTTCATACCTTTTTCTCTGTACTCATACCTTCCTCTTCTACCACCTTGAGCTTGAATTGAACATTTATCAGGGCTAAAATCTTGGTTTGCACCCCTGCAGTGCTACTCCCATTGTTCTTTATATCTCAACAGATGGCAAGTCCATTCTTCCAGTAGCTCAGTGGAAGCCATCCTTGACTCCTCTCTTTGTGTCATGCCCCACATCCCATTCATTAACAGGGGTCCCCAACCCCTCAGCCGTGGACCAGTATTGCTCCGCGGCCTGTTAGGAAGCGGGCCTCACAGCAGGAGGTGAGCGGTGGGCAAGCGAGCGAAGCTTCATCTGCCGCTCCCCATTGCTCCCCATCGCTCGCGTTATCGCCTGAACCATCCCCACCCCACCCACCCCATCTGTGGAAAAATTGTCTTCCCCGAAACTGGTCTCTGGTGCCCAAAAGGGTGGGGACTGTTGCATTAGTATATCTTGCTGGCTCTACCTTCACATATATCCAAAATTATACGCCTTCTCACCATCTCCACTGTTACTGCCCTTATCCACAGAACCATTACCTCTCAGCAGAAGCACTGGACTCCCAACTGCTGGCAGCAGTATTATTTCAGAGTCAGAGAGGGGAGCACCTCTACCTCAAGCCCAGGCTCTAGATAAGGCTCTAGGCTGGAACGTGGGATTGCAGTTGAGTAAATATCATATTTAGGGAACGCTGTGTTGGAAGTTCCAAACGTGTGCTCAGGGTAGGGATGGCTGCTGTCAAGGTTGCTGCTTTAATACACTGATGAACAGAGATGAAAACGTCTAGCCCCTGATTGATCTAGGCAGGGAATTCCAACTGATAGGGCTTCAGAAGGAAGAGTCAGAGCCCATGATGAATGACAGGAATGGGGTCTGAGAGAGGGGTGCCCTATTTGGAGGTAGGGAGCATGTATGCTTGAGGAGAGGTGCCCCCGCCACCCTAGGAATTCCTGTGCAGAAACGAGTAGTAATATTGTGTTGGCATTGCTGGTGACTCAGGAAGGGCAAGGCAGGAGTGAAGACTCTCCCGTGCGTAATTGAGGGAGCGATAGGGATGCTCTGTGAGACTAGACGTGGGTCATTTTGAACCAGCTCTGGAGGCTTCCCTTTAAGGTTGTGCCCGTCTTTGCAGCTGGCCACCAGGATCACACTCGGAAACCTGTCATCTGACATCCCGTCGGTATCTTTAAACATAGCCCAAGAGGACACGAAGACCAAGGAAAGGGGGGTTGATACCTTTGATAGTCATTTCTTTCCTTCATTTAAACTACGGTCGGTCTCTTTACAGAATGACTAATGCAGCTCTCTTTGTGGCCAACTTTGAGAGAGTGTGGATTCTGAGACCAAATATGGCCCTTTAGGTCTTAATGAGCCCATAGAGTGAAGACAAGGCATCTGGCTTACAAAACGTGTTTTTACAGGCGATAGGAGCCACCTTTGGATGCTGCATTGATGTTTTTTCCCAAGTAGAGTCTATCATGACAGATTTCTCCATTAAATTATGGCTGGAGGCACAGAACAATGCCTGCCGTGCTGGAATGTTCCAGGAGAGCCCACTGAGAGCACGAGTAATGAACAAGCAGTGGTATTTGGGCCAGTTCTGTTGTACTCTGTAGACAGTCACAAGGATAAAGTTGTCTTGTTGGCATTTTGAATGAGTATAGGGAGTGATTCAAAGTACTTTCTTACAATTAAGATTCACAGAAAGTCATTATCAATTTAAATATCTTCTCTAATAGCCAAACTAATGCAAAGTGGGTCTTATCTTTTATATTATGGATTAGTCATGCAAAGTAAGATAATGAGACTGTTGATGACATTTACAGATAACTCTATCAGCAGTGAGAAGAAAAATATCTAGTCTTCAAAACCTAGTAGGAGTAAAATTTGAGTCACAAATGTTAGCGTGCTCGCATTTTGCATATTTCTAAAAATGTTTTTACATGATATGCAACTTGCAGAGAAATGTGTTTTTACTGTCCAACAAGCATATTTCATTTATATACTAAACATCGTTCTTTCCTTTTAGCTTTTTACTAAAATGTTTTTACCACTATACTAGTTTTATAAAATCAATAAATTATGAATAAGGAAAGAAAGAGAAAAGGAAAAAATCATACACCAGTTAATGAAGCTGTACAGGCAATGTGTTCCTTCTTATGAAATTGGTTTTGTTATAATATGCTTTTTCATAATTAAGGGATTAATTAGATTCGTAATACCCTTTTGAGGCAGTCAGCATTAAACCCATTTTCTACCTAGAGGAATTGAGGTATGAAGAAACGGATTTTTCTCAAGGTCACAACAAGTTTAAAGTTGTAGTTTCAAGAATTGAACCTCAGGATATTGATATCTTGCTTACATATAGCACTACACCATGGCGTGTGTGTGCATTGGAGGTTTATTTTCTCATATAAGCCATATAACTAAAGTAAGCCTCCAGGGAAAGGTAAGATAATGTCCCATCTCAGTCTAAATTCTGGGAACAGATATGTGGCTACAGGTATGGTAAGAATAGGAAGTCCCATAAGATGTTGGCAAACGACCCTGGGAAATAGTCGTTCCAAGTATTTCCTTAAGGCCGGGGTCCAGCACTTCCTCAAGGGAGCAGTGTATCCAGGTAAATCTCATTGCACTGATTACCTTAAGTCGTAGTCCCAGGGCTCATATCCCAGCTGTGTCGACAAGTTGCTGTGTGACTTTGGTAACTGACTGACTCTCTAGGGTCGCTTTTAGCCCTGAAATCAGAGAATGCGCAGATCCTATGCAATGCACAGTGATGTTACACAGTGCTGGCTTGAAGGTGTGCTGACAGTTAATCTGGATAATTAGTTTTATGCTAACAGCTCTGGGAACTTAAAGCAACACACGTTCCCGTTCCCCCCTCTGCCTTGCTGTTTCCCCTCATACAAGTGTTTTTAGAGAACCTCAGGGTTCTTGACCCTAACTTTCCTGATCAGTCTAGAAATATTTACTTGTATTTCTTCAGCCGTGGTATTTACCTTTTTAGGTACCTTGCAGTTAGTAGTGCTTCTTCCTATGGTCGATAGTATTGTTGCCACAGATAATAGCATTGGCAGAGAGTTGGAAGAAAGCCCAGTGATTTAGTCCACTTGAATCCATTATCAAGGGTTTTTAGGGGTTATATAACCCAGTTCCTCCTTGTTATATTCCCCTGTTAAAAATTAACCATCTGGCTTGGTAGAAGCTGCCTTCTAACTGTTTTTCATAACAGAGGCCCTTGTGCCAAGTGTTGGTTTCCATGGAAATGATTTAAAACATGCACTAAAATCTGGGAATGGCTGTGTTTTCCCCATCTAATGGCTTCCATTGTCTTCTATAACACCAAATTTCTATTTCATGGACTCTTACATAATTGTCACCTGTTGGGACACTACCGGAATAGGGTCTGGGGTTCAGGGGCATGGATCTACTATCTCTCAGGGTTATAAATGTTGGATAATTGTGGAGAAAACACAGAGAACCGAATATCTTAAGTCTGTTACATAAATGAGTAAATGATTCAGAAACTGTTAATAAAACACCATATTAAATGCTTTAGGGTAAATTCTAAAGACTTAAAATCCCTCTACTCTTGGAAAACTTATTTGACTAGAGCCATTAAAGGTTAAAGAAACTATTTTTTATGGACCAAGATTCACTTTTCAAACTGTCATGCTACACTTTGTCTCCTGAGCTTTCTGAGTACTAGGTTTTAGTACTCTAGTACCCTTTAGTGCACTAACCCTTTCAAACAGTTAGTTTTCTGGGCAAAGTATATGTGAATCGTAATGGAGGGCATCAGAATCTTTTCCACTCTCAACTCATGAGTAACTTTTCAACCCAAACTGGTGAAAGTTCCTGATAAACTAAGAGCAGCCTATCACTTCTACTATAATACCAATATCTGCTTTCAGGAAAGTTACTGGACTGAAAAAGCAAACATTTAAATAGTAACAGAAGTTGAAAGGAATTTCCCTTTGGTGCAATTAAATGATCCACAAATGAAAAGTAAAGAGAGAAAAAAGTGAAAGTGTTCAGAGGGATAAACATGGCTTGTTTTGGGAGTTGGACCTGTTTTGGGTAATTTAATGCACACACGTGAGGGAGAGCACCTCATTTGTGCAGAATTTGGGGTATAAAAACTAGCCTATACAGGCATTTTCCATAAAAGTGAAGCCATATCTTTAATCATAACAACATTAGCATTTTGTTCTCTTACTACGAGGTACTGTGGCAAAGATCATCCATACTTATTTAATCCTTATAACAGACCTGTGAGATAGGTAATGTCACTCTCCCCATTTTACAGATGAGGAAACTGAGGCACAGAGTGTTTAGATCTCTTCTTCACTGTCTCTTGTCCAGCTATTAAGTGTCAGAGTTGAATCTGTGTGCAGCTTTTTTCCATGCTGCACTGCCTCTCATAGAAGTATGTCTCTATGTGTAACCATTTTGGATGGACTCAGAACGTGCTTCTTAACCTTCCTTAAGAGTGTACAGCAGACATAATTTATCTTTTCTTTGATGGCTTAGAAATGACTTCCTATAAGAGACCTTCTGGACTAATCCCGTCATTCCCCTAATCCCTGTTTACTTCACTCACCAACAGATGATGCCCAAATTGCCCAGACACTTATCTTCGCATAGCATTCTAATCTGACCCCATTGCTCATCCTTGACTGACCTTCCAGAATGCTCTTTTGTGCTCTCCGGAACACACAGTCCTCAGCAAATCCCTCAATATCATCAACCTCTTTCAATATTTCCTGCATGTTCAGGGTCCAGCTGAAAGCTGGCATTCAGCTGCTGATACAGACTTTTCCACAGCCTTCTGAAATGGGTAGTTGAGTTTTGCTTTCTGTGTGTCACTTGCTTCCATGCTGTCGATTTCAATACTCTAATTTCTGGGGGGGTTTGTCCACCACTTCTCCTGTCAGCATCCTTAGTCCCTCTTATCGAGGGTCTATCCAGTGGTGTTTCCTTCCATCCCACTCCAGTTGCCCATCACGAGACACACTCCAGACCTTGTCATTAACAATAAGAGCTTCACAGTCCAAATCTCTATCTGGGGGCGTCACTTTCTGAACAATGTGACCTGTGTAGTGAGCTCACTTGGAGTACCTCCGACGCCAATTCTCTTACCCCATCATGACCTGTTAGGAATTGATTGGACCACATTTTGACTGCTCATATTCTCAGCCTCACGCCGTTATTTTCCTTCTTACTGGTTTACATCCCATGCTGCACTTTTAAAATCACTCCCTTGCGTGGTGCTCTCACGGCTCCCTGGCACCCCTCTCCTGTCCTCCTTGCCAGTCTCCCGTAGACTCTGCCCCTGCCCCTGAGCAAGCTCCCTGTTGCTGCAGGAAAACCCATGACTGGACACTCAGTGCTGCCGGGCAGTCTTGTTACATTTCCCAGTATTTTCATTTCCACACTCTTGAAGAAGACCGCTTCAAACTTTTCCTGTCTTATCAAACCTCCCATACCGTTCCCCACATCTGACTTTGAACTGCAAGCCTCGCATTTTACTTTACTGAGAAACTAGAAGCAGTCAGATGAGAGTTAGCTCTCTTTTTTCCCCATTACCAAGGCTAGAGACCTAACGTCTTGCACCCATGTATTCTATTCTTTGAAACTGTTGTACCAGATTCATTGTCCCTACTGAAATGTCTCTGCTTGGACCTCAGCTCTGCATCTCTTATGGCATACTCAAGAGAAATATGCACTTCTCCCAACGTATACTCAACTTCTCCCTCTTTACTAGATCATTCCCGTGAACAAAATAGCTTGCTATGCTAGTTTCCATCTTAACAAAAATTTTTAAAAGCCTAAGCCCTCTCTTAGAACTCACATCTTTCTCACTAGATGTGGTGTACTCCCCTTATTTCTCTACTTGCCTTGCTAATCAAAGCTCCTGTCTTCCCACCCATGACCCCACGTGTTCTTCTTAACCACTCCACTGAAACAGCACCTATCAAGGTCACCAACCACCTCCATCTTTCCCAACAGCCTCTCCTCACGTGACTCATTTTTTCAGCAGCAGTAGACACAGTTGGCTACACCTTCATTCTGAAAATGTCTTCTCTATACTTTGAGGCCCCACAATTGCCTTGTTTGCCATTCAACTTCCCGTGCTGTGTCATCTCATTCTCTCTTGCTGTCTTTCCTCCTCCAGTTTCTAAATACTAGAACATATTCAGTGAACCATCCTCCTTTCTTTTCTTTTCTTTTCTTTTCTGTGTATTTACACTATTTCTCAGTAATCTCACACTTTACCATGGTTTCTTATACAATGTATATTCTGGTGACTTTTGATATCCAGACTCAGCATCCAACAGCACACACAATATCTCCACTTGGAAATCTAAGAGATGCCTTGCTTTTAACATGTCCAAGAGACCACTACAGCCGTCATCCAGTCCTACGCTTCTCCCCGATCTTTTCCATCTTTGTCATTTTCCCATTGTACATGGACTTGACGCCAATCTGTCTCACTTCCCATCCTGGAAATTCTGCCGGCTCTGCCTTCAATATGTATTCTGAGTTTGGAAACCTCATGATGTCTCTTCAACGCTACAGCCAATGGGATCTTGTTAAAAGTTAAGATAGATCTGAGTAAAAGCCAACCTACAAATAAGGCCCTATAATTCCTTTCGTATTCTGGCCTCCTCTGTCTCTCTGAAGTGCAGTCCTGCCACTCTCCCCTTAGCTCCTGTTACCTGCTGTTTCTCAGACAGACCTCAGACCCTTTGCACTTACTCTTTGCTCTGCTGGGGATGCTCTCCTTGGCCCTGCTCATCACAGTTACCTTCCCCAGCTGCTGCTGTCTTCCTGACACCTGTTTTTACAGGAAATTGTATTTTAAAAAATTTCTGTTTATTATTATTTTCTCTCACACTGGAATGTCAGCCCAAAGAGGACAGATAACTTACCTGTTTTGTTCATTCCTGTGTGTCTAGGAAGTTGTTCAATAATTGTGGAATGAAATATCCTCTCCTTCTTGTTTTGGCTCAGACACTCTCTCTCTCCCGGCCCTCTCTGCCTGGGGGGACTTGAATAGAAATTTGACACTGCAATTCCTGTCATCTGTCTTACAATGTTAGTATTCAGCTTGCAGTGGACCAGGGACACATAAATGACTAAAGGACCCTTTATAATTATAGACAGATTTTAGGAGAAAGAAAATATCCCAGACACCCCATTATCTCTTCATTACTTAACAGCTTTTACAATGGAAAAAAAACACTTTTTATTCAAATTCAACTAACATGTTGAAAATGTTAGGTACATTTATGTCCCTAACCTGATTTGAAACTCAAAATAATGTTAGGAACAACGTAGGATTTCTGTTTTACAGATGAGAAACTAGAACCCAGTGACATTATAACTTGCCTAATAAGTTCCACATCATAAGTGGTGTAGACCTGACTTCAGTCCATGTCCTGAATACTCTCTACTAAGTCACAGTGGTGTTGGTTATTTGTTTGTTTGTTTTTTCGGTATGCGGGCCTGTCACTGTTGTGGCCTCTCCCGTTGCGGAGCACAGGCTCCGGACGCGCAGGCTCAGCGGCCATGGCTCACGGGCCCAGCCGCTCCGCGGTATGTGGGATCTTCGCGGACCGGGGCACGAACCCGTGTTCCCTGCATCGGCAGGCGGACTCTCAACCACTGCGTCACCACTGAAGCCCTATTTATTTGTTTTATTTTGTGAGTTGTTATGCATCGAAGACAAGGTTAACAGAGCAAAAGCTGGGAGAGTTTATACATTGGTGTGAATGAATTTCAAAATATGTGATATCAAAACTGATCACTGGTAGGCTGAGAGGCAGTTAAGTACCAGAAGGGCAGAAGGGCACTAGGAACAAAGTGTTCTGGAAGAGTGCAAAAGCTACAGCAAAGTTTGCTTATTTTACGATCATAATAAAATGAGTGTGTGTGTTTGCGTTTGCTGTAGGAGAGAATGCTATAAATCTGTGCAAAGATAAAGCTGAGCATAAAATTATTTTATGAAGCTATCATTATTATGAATATCAGTGAATATCAGTAGTATAATATCTTCAGGCTGAGTTTGGCTGGGCTATTTGTTCACGTTAAGTAACCTCAGACTACCTTTCACCCCCAGTTCTTATATTTTATTTTTTTTTATTTTTTCTTATATTTTATTTTTAAAAAATTGCTTTTTGTGAAAGTTTCTACCTCCACTCCTCCCATCTCAGCTGTTAAATAATTCATTCCAGATATTCTCATTCTTACCCAGAATAATGTGTGTGCATATGTATACACATGCACAAGAAAATGGTGTGTGCTATAGATTTTGTAACTTATCTTTTCCTCTTAATATATTACAGTGATAGCTCTAGGCTAAGTACATATAGATATAAATTGTGTTTGTGTTTTAAACACGTGCATGGCATTTAATTGTGTGGCTATATGATATTTTATCTAATTTTCTTCTGATGAGTATTCAGGTCTCGTCTTTATATTTTTACTTCCTTTTTTGCTCTCGCAAACGCTGTTGTAGTGAAAATCATTGTAATGATATTTTTAAGGACTCACAATTTTGTTTCTGAAGGATAGATTCCTAGAATTCGAAATGTTGGGTCCTAAAACATTCACATTTCCATTTTTAAGAGATACTGAAAAATCACCCTCCAAAAACTTGTACTACTTTACACTCCAAAAAAATAAATGCTTACTTCCTTATACTTCCAGAAAAAATTGGATGTTCCAGATCTTTCCAGAAAAATGTGTCAGGTGCAAAATGATCTTTCTTCATTGTATTAATTTTTTCCTTTAACTGTTAGTGAGGTTTGCTGGCAATTTATAGCTCTTCTATCTATTTCCACTGTTATCACCCAAGGTTCTGGCCAGTAACATATGACATACTCAACTGAGGCAAATTTAGGAGGGTTAAATAGAAGGGACCACTTATAAGGGGGAGTACAGTGATTATCAAAATTTTTGGACTCCATACCACTTTATACTCTCAAAAATTGTAAGGACCCCAATGTACTTTTTATTTATGTGTGTTATCTATTTGTGCTTAATGTATTAAACTTCAAAATTAAGTATTTTAATAATGTCAATTCCATTTAAAAATATTAATAAACCTATTATTAGTTAATATATAAACATAATTTATGGAAAAGAACTATATTTTCCAAAACATATTTAGTGAGAAGAGTCGCACCGTTTCACGGTTTTACAAATCTCTTTAACGTCTGGTTTAATAGAATATAGCTGTATGTTTACTTGTGCATTCCATCTGTTGCGGAAAAGGTAAATAACATCTTATCTTCATGTTGAATGATGATAAATTTGACCTCATACAATCTCTGAAAGTGGTGCAGGGCCCCAGGGGGTCTCTGAAGCACACTTGGATGACCTCTGTTTTAAGAATACAAGGGCTAATGCAGTACCCCAGAGGGAGCAACAGCAGGGAGCTCTTAACACCACTAGGCCTGATGGGCAAGGGTGGCCTACCAAAGGGGAGGAGTGCCTGACAGGAGCTATGTTCTTTGATGGAGAGACACAGCCAACCCATAATGACCTGGCAGGAACAAAACTGGGGGGAAAAGAACCCTCCCTGATTCTTCCCCTTCCCTCACCTCCTTACAGTACCTCCCATTGGCCAAACCCCACCAGGAGCTAAGGGGTAATGGAGCCAAATGATATAATTCATAGGGGTCAACATCCCCACATATAGAGCCATAGAAAGAACAGGGAGGGCAAACAGGAGATACCTAGCACATCCATTCCATTTCTTTTGCCATTTGGATTGTCTTTCTATTGGATTATGGAAGCTTTTTTTTAATGTTGAGATGGATCAGTACTATGTTAAGTAAGTAGCATTTTCTCCAGGTTGACAACCTGCATTTGAACTATTGTTGACAATGCCTTTCATAATATTGACTTGTTTTTATGTTTTATTTGCTCAAAAACAATTTTTTTTGGTTCACTGCCCTCCATTCCACATTTATATATGTGGAATTTCTGGAAACATTCTTCCAATAATTTAATATTGTAAGTCTCTGAAATACATTTATTTTATATGAATAAACAAATGAGTTTCATTTTATTCCAAAAATGTTCCAGAGTAATTGAATTAAAATTCATAATGGTAGATTTGACATGCTACCATTATGATATATTCAGTTTATAGGTAGACTTGAGGCTATTTCAGAATATTTTTTTCCTTTCTGATCTAGTTGTCATTCCTTGTTCAATATCCCATTTTACTTATAATAAGTTTATCACATATAAGATATAAAACATTATACATTAATATATAATAACATACATAAAAATTCTTTTGTACGTATATACATACATTCCTCAGCTTGTTAACTTTGTTTAAATCGTAAAACGTAGCCTCTGGAGAAGAACCAGGTGTCTCCTCCTGTGTGTGCGGGGATGGTGGAAAGGGGGAATGTGTCTCCTTCAGTGTGTGAACTTTGTGATCTACAGCTGCAAGGCCTTGTTTTGCTGACCTCTATGTCATCAGTTGGATTTTAGGAAGTTCAAGTTGACACAGATAAATCGACTTCCCAAGAAGTCTGTATGTGTCAGTGAAAATATATATATTACAGGAGAAACATGTTACACTCTTACTCTACTTTTAAGGAGAAAGAAACTTTGTGGTTCTGAATTATCCCTTGTTGTGCTGAGCAGCATAATTTTTTGAGATGCAGAATTGAAAAATCTTAGAGAATGAGAATGTTCCCAATAAAATGTACATGGACAGAGGTTGAGAAAAATAAAAGATCCAGGAAGCAAGATGGTGAAGTGATAACTACCCAAGTCAAAGAGCGAGGTTTGAAGGGAGAGAAAGAAAAGAGTAGTCTTGGTTGAGTATGGAATTTAGAATTTATCATGAAGGGATGGGTGAAACAAAATTCAGGAAGTTTGGCTTTGTGATCACTGCTAATAACTTTCTTTGTACCCTCATGAAACCATCTATAAAGATGTATATTGCTCTTAAGGGAGTTTTGGAGTCCAATGTGAGTTTCACCGTGCTGAAAAAGGCTTTGAAGTGGGAATGAAAATGCTCAGTTTTATCTGGATTATGACCTTGGCTCTTGGCTGTTTTCATTGCCTTCCCCAATTTCCTTCCTAGAGCTACGTTACCATAGATTATTAGGACTTCAGTTAACATTAAAGGAGGAAAATATTTGATGTGAGATTTGAATGTGTTAGATTTGCTACTTATTTCCTGTTCCGGGAAAATCTTCAGGGTGGAAATGTGTCAACATTGTTGACTTTTTAATGGATTTCCTTATGGGACTCATCTTTATCATTAGATGTAATTGTGAGTTTACCAAAGCACTTGTACATTATCTCATTTACTCTTCACTCTTCTTCTGTGAGATAACAAAGACAGAACTCTGTGTGTGTGTGGGGGGGGAGAGATATTTGTTATGTACATTTCATGTTTTTATTTACCAATTGAGCAGATTACTGCTTTAACACATGTAAATTTTCTGGTCTAATCAAAGTTTCACCTTCATGTAGTATACAATCATGAAATGGATTTTTATACACTGATGCAACCAATAATTATGTTAGATCTTTTCCTGACTAGTTCTATTTTAGTTCTGACACCTGTGTGTTTTACAAAGCTCCAAACAATATGCTTTCTCTTTCCTATTGGTTACCACAGCGGTAATCATTTTTAGAATTCAGTCTTCTCGGGAAGATTAGTTTACTAATTTTAAATGGGGGATGGCTGTGATAATACAAATGAATCCTCAGATTGCTTCTTGAGTCTAACTTGTCAAATGAAGTGTCATGGCAATGTTTTGAATGCAAAATTTTGAATTAAGTAAAAACTTACGTCGATTGTACAAAGGTCAGTAAACGTTGGACTGGTATCATTACCTAAATGTGAGCAATGTAAGACACGTACATTCCTCTTCTTTACTATGTTATCATTGCTGTATGACTTCAAGTTTCCCTTTTTGTACCATTTTCCCTCATGGTGCTTGCTAGTGCCTAATACTTGAAAGAGGAGAAGAATTTGCTTTCTGAGATTTGTATGAAATCATATAGTTAAACCGAATACGGGCATACCTCGTTTTATTGCACTTCGCTTTATTGTGCTTTGCAGGTATTGTTTTTTTGTTTGTTTGTTTTACACATTGAAGGTTTGTGGCAACCCTGCACCCAGCAAATGTATTGGCACCATTTTTCCAATAGCGCTATTTTTCTTTTCTTTTTATTGAACTATGGTTGATTTACAATGTTGTGTTACAGCACTATTTTTCAATTAAGGTATGTAAGCAGATTATTTTTTAGACATAATGCTGTTGCAGACTTAATAGACCACATTATAGTATAAACATAAGTTTTATATATGCACTGGGAAACCAAAAAAAATATCATGTGACTCACTTTATTGTGATATTTACATTATTGTGATGGTCTGGAACTGAACACACAATATCTACTCATTTGAATTTACATAGAACGTTGGAACTCTTTTTTTTTTTTTTAAAGGAATATTTTATTTTATTTTATTTTATTTATTTTTGCGGTACGCGGGCCTCTCACTGTTGTGGCCTCTCCCGCTGCGGAGCACAGGCTCCGGACGCACAGGCTCAGCGGCCATGGCTCACGGGCCCAGCCGCTCCGCGGCATGTGGGATCCTCCCAGACCGGGGCACGAACCCGTGTCCCCTGCATCAGCAGGCGGACTCCCAACCACTGCGCCACCAGGGAAGCCCTGGAACTCTTAAATAAGAACATATTAAATGTTGAAACTTTTACTGTGGACATGCTGGATGCAAGTAATGTACAATGGACGTTGGGCGGTAAGCTGTTCTAACTGAAGGCAAGATCTCACAGCTGCTTATTGGTCTTCTGTCTGCAGTGTTCTCGTCTCATATCTTCATGCCCAGGTCATTACCACCATTAGCAATTTTTTTTTCCCTAGGAAACCTTACCCAATTGCCCCAGCCAGAAATAGATCTTCCTTTTTTTTTTCGGAACCGTTTTTTCTCTACCTCTCTTCTGGCATATGTCACTGTATATTTTTCTTTATTTGAATGTCTATCATAGATTTCATACTAGATTATAAATTCCTGAGGAGTAGAATCTGCAACCAATTTTTCTTTCCAGACCACGCCCTCCCTTTGCTACATACATAGCCTTTAGTTTTCTGGGGCTGCTATAACAAGTTACCAGAAAGTTGGTGGCTTCAAGTGACAGAAGTGTATTCTTTCACAGTTATGGAGGTCAGAAGTCCAAAATCAAGGTGTCAGCAGTGCCACACACCCTGTGGAGGTTCTAGGGGAGGATCTTTTCCTGCCTCGTTGAGTTCTGGTTGTCCCAGGTGTTCCTTGTCTTTTGTGAGTGCATTGCTCCAATCTGTGCCCCCATCTCCCCATGGCTTTCCCCTCTCTGTGTCCCTCTGGCTCTCAAATCTCCATCTCCTGTCTCTTATAAAGATACCAGTCATTGAATTTAGCGTTTATCCTAAATCTAGGATGATCTAATCTCAAGATCCTTAATTTAATTATAACATAATTAAATTATACCTATAGAGGTCCTTGTCCCAAATAAGGTCATATTCATAGGTTCCAGGGGTTAACACATGGAAATATCGATATATATGTTTATCGATCCACACACACATATGCAGATATAATTTGGGCAAAGAACACTGCCCATTTTCCATGCTCAGCTTTACAAATTCTCACAAACTTTATTGCGTAAACAACCGTTTATGATTTCACAGTTTTTGTAGATCAGGACTCTGGCCTCCACTTAGCTAGATTTGTGCTCAGGGTTTACAGTTAAGGTGTTGGCCAGGGCTGGGGTCTCATGTGAGGCTCAGGGTTCATTTCCAAGCTCACATGGTTGTTGTCACAGTTCACTTCCTTGCAGCTGTGTAAGTCACAGTGGTGTGGTGCTATGTGGCTGACAGGAGAGCATCTCTGATCTCAAGGGAAGGCCTAGATTCTTTTTTAAAGGGCTTCCAACTGTTAAGACAGGCCTACTCAGGATTATCTCCTTTTTGTGTAAAGTCAACTTATTTGGGTCCATAATTATATCTGAAAATCCCTTCACCCTTGCTACATGCTGTAACCTAATCCTGGGAATAACCCCAGGAAGTATATAGCATAGACTTCTGTGTACCACAGGTATATATATTTTTTATTTTACCAAGATGTTGTCCTGATTTAATGGGAAATGATTTTAAATCCCATATACTAGCTATTTCCAGAGATTCTTAGATATATTTGACTGTTCTTTTACTCTAGGGCAAAGCATCAGGCCCAACGTGTTATGCCAGTGTCCAAACTCTGATTCTAAAGATTCTAAGTAAAAAAAAAAAAAAAAGTGGAAAAAAAAATGAATGAAAATACCACATTCAAATGAGGCAGCAGATGGGCTTGGATAATAACCATGGGCACTGCCTGGATTGTGAGATAGGATGGCAGCCTGGCCCTGATAATACAGAATCTGTAAAAGAAATCACAAGTAGATCAGCCAGTATAAAGAGGAAGATGTATATGCTTCGATTAGAGGGGGTAGTAGAGACAGTAAAGGCAATAGTATTGTATTGCAGCAAATGAGAGGAAATGGGAGGAAGTTATGAGTCCTTGCCTCCTGCAATTAAGTTCTCTTTTCCTCATACTTGGTTGTTTGATCCACATCAGTTGATGATAAGTTTCCTACATATTAGAACAAGGATGTCAATAGGTTGCATCGTGAAGAAACTGATTGCAAGTATGGTCACCTGGAGCACTGGGTTGAGAAGAACTCTAAGACCATGAACTTACTTTAACACAGGATCCATTATGTGAAACAGCTTCCTCGGGCACTGCAGGGAGGAATAGAAGCAGTAATTATCCCACACATTTACTGTCCCTTCCAGATATCCTGTCTTCACCTTGATTGTGAGTTCAGAACCTGGATTACTACCTTATTCACCTGTCTCTGAGTTCCTGAATTCTTCACGGTTAACCCACCAAACACTCTGGTACATTTAGACTTACTTTTTTATTGTTAACTCCTCTTGTGTGTTTCCCACCCCCTCCATTTGAGCCCTGCCCCTTAATTTAGTACAGGGCTGAGTTTGGCTCTGACTGAAAAAGACGTTCATTGAAAACAGGTTGCATTAAAGTTCAGTTAATGTGAAGTTAATGTGCTTTGTCCTGGGAGTTCCCTGTGTCAGTTTTGATTAGAAGCATATAAGAGAGAAAAATACAGTCAGTCACCCATTCTGCACTCACGGATTCAACCAACCACAGATCAAGAATATTTATAAAACAAAAAACTCCAGAAAGTCTCAAAAAGAAATCTTGAATTTGTTGGCAACTATTTACATACCATTTATATTGTATTTACAACTATTTCCATGGCATTTATATTGTATTAGGTATTATATGTAATCTAGAGATGATTTAAAGTATGTGGGAGTTGAGCATCTTTTTGTGTGCCTGGTGGTCATCTGTATGTTTTCTTTGGAAAAATGTCTATTCAGGTCTTCTGCCCATTTTTGATTGGGTTGTTTGCGTTTTTTTGGTATTGAGTTGTATGAGATGTTTATATATTTTAGATCTCAATCCCTTATCCATTATGTAATTTGCAAATATTTTCTCCCGTTCTGTGGGTTGTCTTTTCATTTTTTTCCCTGTGGTTTCCTTTGCTGTGCGAAAGCTTTTAAGTTTAATTAGATTCCATTTATTTATTTTTGCTTTTCTTTCTTGTGTCTTAGATCCAGAAAATATTGCTACAATGTATGTCAAAGAGTGTTCTGCCTATGTTCACTTTTAGGAGTTTTATTGTTCCAGTCCTTACGTTTAGGTCTTTAATCCATTTTGAATTTTTTTTTGCATGTGGTATGAGGAAATGTTCTAATCTCATCGTTTTACAGTTATCCCTGCAACACTTATTGGAGAGACTGTCTTTTCTCCCTTGTGTATTGTTGCCTTCTTTGTCATAGATGAATTGACCATAGGTGCGTGAGTTTATTTATGGGCTCTTTATTCCGTTCCACTGATCTATGTGTCTGTTTTTGTACCAGTACCATGCTGTTCCCCACACCCACCCCAGCTGCACTGGGTCTTCATTGCTGCACGCAGGCTTTCTCTAGTTGCAGAGAGCAGGGGCTACTCTTCATTGCGGTGCACGGGCTTTCTCTAGTTGCGGCGAGCGGGGACTACTCTTCATTGTGGTGTGTGGGCTTCTCGTTGCGGTGGCTTCTCTTGTTGCGGAGCATGGGCTTTAGCTGCGCAGGCTTCAGTAGTTGTGGTGTGTGGGCTCAGTAGTTGTGGCTCGCGGGCTCTAGAGCACAGGTTCAGTAGTTGTGGAGCACACGCTTAGTTGCTCCGTGGCATACCATGCTGTCTTGATTACTGTAGCTTTGTAGTATAGTCTGATGACGGGGAGAGTGATGCCTCCAGCTTTGTTCTTTTTTCTCAAGATTGCTTTGGCTTTTTGTGGTCTTTTGTGGTTCCATATGAATTTTTGGATTATTTGTTCTAGTTCTGTGAAAAATGTCATGGGTGTTTTGATAGGGACTGCATTCAGTTTAAATCATGAAAAGATGCTCAACATTGCTGATTATTAGAGAAATAAATGAGAACAACGAGCTGTCACCTCACACCTGTCACAATGGCTATCATCAAAAAGTCTACAAATAACATATGGTGAGGATGTGGAGTAAAGGGAGCCCTTGTATATTTTTGGTGTGAATATAAATTGGTGCAACCATTATGGAAAACAGTATGGAGGTTCTTCAAAAAACAAAAATAGAGCTACCATATGATCCAGTAATTTCACTCCTGGATATATACCCAGAAAAAATTAAAACATTAGTTTGAAAAGGTACACGTGCTCCAATGTTCGTAGCAGCACTATTTACAATAACCAAGATGTGGAAGCATCCCAAGTGTCCATCAACAGATGAATGGATAAAGAAGATGTGGTGTATGAATGTGTGTGTGTGTGTGTGTGTGTATATATATATATATGATGAATATGTGTGTGTGTATATATATGTGTGTGCATATATGTACACATATACACACACAGTGGAATATTACTCAACCATGAAAAAGAAGGGAATATTGCAACTTGTAACAACATGGATGGACCTAGAGAATATTATGCTTAGTGAAATAAGTCAGACAGAGAAATAAATATCATATGATATTGCTTATATGTGGAATCTAAAAAATAACACAAATGAATGTATGTACAAAACAGTCACAGATATAGAGAACAAACTAGTGGTTATCAAAATGAAGAGGGAAGGGACAAATTAGGAGTGTGGGATTAGCAGATATAAACTAGTATGTATAAAATAGATAAGTAACAAGGATATATTGTATAGCACAGGGAATTATAGCCATTATCTTGTAATAACTTTGAATGGTGTATAATCTGTAAAAGTTCTGAATCACTGTGCTGTACACCTGAAATGAATATAATATTATAAATCAACTGTAATTTAAAAAAAGGAAAGTATATGGGAGAATGTGTGTAGTTTATGTGCAAATACTACACCATTTTATATAAGGGAATTGAACATCCCACGGATTTTGGTATCCGCATGGGTCCTGCAACCAATCCCCTGCGATACTGAGGGATGACTGTCAGTGGCTCATATAAGAAGTCCAGTGTTAATATATAAATGATCTAAAGTCATTAGGGATTGAGAGTCCTTTAGTGATGATGAGCAAGTGTGACTGAAGTACAGAGGGTAAGGAAGAAAGTTAAAGAATTTGAGATTATTGGCTGCTTTGAAAAGGGGAGTGACATGATCATATCTGGATTTTTTAAGATTGGTTACTGCAGGGTAAGGGACAAAGTAGGGAACAGAGAGACAACTTAAAAAAATATTGCAACAACATTGGCGAAAGAGACGTGTTCTACCATGAGAGGTGCCGGGTAGAAACTGCTACAACAAAGTACTATGAAAGGTCAGAAGCAGGCACTTGGACAGATGCTTTCTATGAACTGGGAAAGGAGGAAGGGAATGCTTTGCATGGGAGCAGATGTTTATGATACTCAGACTGATTTACACTGGGGGAGGCAGTCTTGTTGTGAGTAGAGGAAATGCATGAGTAGTGATACAAAGACCAGAAAGTACATGGTTCCTTTGTAGTATAATGAATTATCTACTGAGGCTGGAACAATGGTTATGTGGAGAGTTGCGATCAAATAGTGAGACTTGCATGCCAGGATAAGACATTTGGACTTTGTTTTGAAAGCAATAGTGAGCTATCCCAAGGTCATGTGCTCATCTAATTTAATATGAATTTCATTCCATATTTCACGTTTACTTATACTGACAGTGTCAAAATGGCATCAGATAGGGTAAAAGGTTTGAATGCTATTAAGTTGCTGTTTAAATGTAAGGTGCTGTTGTTATTATCATTCATTTTTCTTCTTAGACGTATCATTGTACTTTCACTGTTGTCTGTTTGAGTTTGAAGAACATTTTGGTGGGCGAGAAAAACAAGTGTAGTAAAGTTTTAGTTTGAGTGAGTTTACTTTAATTTCAAAGCATACAAAGAAGATGATGCATGAAAGTTATTTGCTTAAAATGAAAAACACAAAAGCCATTGTGTGGTCTCAAAGCAATTCCAATTACTAGAAAACACAAATTGTTTCTTATTAGCTTAATAGGCCCAAAATCTGTGCTTATGAGAACTCCATTCATTTTAGAAATTGCACAAAGAGATTTTCTCCACATTGCAAACATGAATAAATAATGATTAATGATTGTGCTTTGTTTTCATTTTTAAATCAAATTCACATTTGAGGGAGATGGAAGACTTGCAGCTCCTCAATCCTTGTGATGTATTTGAGTTCTTCAAAAAGTTTGCTGCGCTCCTTTTTACATTTGAATTATATGGAGTACTCAGGGCAGGAATGGTCAGTCTAGCATGAAAAACATGGTTGCAGTAATGACCCCAGGAGAATATTGAGGAGAGATTGCATAAGTAAAACCCCTCCAGGGCTTCCCTGGTGGGGCAGTGGTTGAGAGTCCGCCTGCCGATGCAGGGGACATGGGTTGGGGACACGGGTTCGTGCCCCGGTCCGGGAAGATCCCACATGCCTCGGAGCGGCTGGGCCCGTGATCCATGGCCGCTGAGCCTGCGCGTCCGGAGCCTGTGCTCCGCAACGGGAGAAGCCACAACAGTGAGAGGCCCGCGTACCGCAAGAAACAAAAACAAAAACAAACAAACAAACAAAAAAATCCCTCCAAAACCAATAATCATGAAAGACCATGAAAACACATAAAGACAAAGTCTATTATGTTTTCCGGGTAGGCTGTGTATTTTGACGGTGGTATTTAACTTCTGGCAGGAGTTAAGAGATGATCTCAGGAGTGTTGCGTGAACCATTTAACGGTTGACCATGCACACAGAAAGGGAAAGAAAATTACCATCTGTTATATTCCAACTATGTTTAAGCACTATGCAAGGTTATTTTCATGCTTTGTCTTATAGCATCTCTATATTAATAAGATATTCTTATTTTACAGACATAGGGCCTAAAGTTCATGGATGTTAAGATGTCTGACGTTTCACAGCTAGTAAGTTGTAGACCAGTACATAGAACCTACCAGTATTTGATTTCAAATTTCATGCACTTATTATACCGGACTATCTCTTTCCAGAAAGGATGGCCTATCTTTCCCTATGACAGAAAAGAATAAAATACTCGGCTTGGTTGTACCAATGAGCCTTTTGAAATGTAACCCAGCTTTATTTAAATTTTATTTATTTTTGTAAAACTTTCTCACATTGAAATTCTCATATTACATTTTTGGATCTTTATTCTTCCAACAACTCTGGAATGTCTCTTTGGGCCTAAGTTTTAAGAATAGGCTGCCTCACATATTCATTTATCACACTTAGTTGGTACCCTGAAGGATTAATATCTGTGTTGTACTGTATAAAGCAGCCAGCATCTTTGTGTACCACGTGTCTAAGTGCCAGTGTAATAGCCCCTTGGAATTAGTTTACCCAGAATTTTGGATCTTATATTTACATCTAATTTTGTGTATTTGACAGGTGTATTTTTTGTGGTTAGCTGTTAATTCGTAAAATTGGTATCTTCTTTGTGAATTATTAATCATTAAAAGTATAAAAAGATCTCAAGTTGTTTTAAACTTAGTCTTGATCATAAGTAAGCAGAAGTAGGGGAGGTAAATAGATTTTGATCTAATCTAAGTAGCAAATTACTGCTTTGACAAAGATGAAATAACTCAATGATTATAAAATACCTCAAACAATTATGTTCATTGAAAATAAAAATTGAAAAACATGGCTCTACATGTTTAAATATATAGCTTCTTCAAAATAGCAGTGAATTTTCTTTCATAAATTGTAGTAGATATTTTAAGGGAAAACAGCTGGTTAGACATCTGATTGATAGGTGTTAGTGAGGTATTCTTTTTTTTTTTTTTTTTTTTCCGGTACGCGGGCCTCTCACCGCTGCGGCCCCTCCCGTTGCGGAGCACAGGCTCCGGACGTGCAGGCTCAGCGGCCATGGCCCACGGGCCCAGCCGCTCCGCGGCATGTGGGATCCTCCCGGACCGGGGCATGAACCCGTGTCCCCTGCACCGGCAGGGGGACTCTCAACCACTGCGCCACCAGGGCGGCCCGAGGTATTCTTTTCTGATTAAAATGATTCTAAAGAAAAGTGCTCTAATAAATACTTATTTTATCACAGAAATAGCAAAGGTTAAGCCAAGGTCTATTTTCAGTCCGGAGTAATGGATGGCTTTATTTATTTGTATACGTATATTTTGAAGGATTCATTGATTTTTTTACCTATTATTATTTTAATTTTGTGAAACATATGGACTATCAGCTATATGTATTTAAATATGTATTAACTATTTTAATATGATCCTTGAAATGCAGTATATTAGCTACTGAAATGCCTTGTTTAGTACTCAGTTACCATCAGGGTTTCATAAAGTACCTCCTTTATGTTTCAGTATTAGATTACCGTGGTGAACGGGTGCAGTTTACCCAAAGGTACCGAGGTATATACGATGAACAGAACTTCATGAGAAATCGAGATGCCTTTTTAGGATCGTTTTCTACAAGTAATTAATTTAGTGCTAGCTTTAGTACTTGCTTTTGGTCCATGACAAAACCAACTATAACTCTGCAGTCAGAATTCACTGAATGATATGCTTGTGGCCTGAGAGAGATAATGTGCTTCTGACTGTGTATTATTGGAAATCAGAGGACAGTCCCCTGGCAGAGCGAAGCTCTGGATTATGGACTTAATTTCCGAAGGCAAAAGCCATTCACAGTGGCGGATGCCTGAGTCTGAACTAAATTCAGGGAACAGTTACTCTGTACCTATTAAATATAATACACTATGTTAGGCACCAAGAGATTTTTAAAAAATGTGTTTCACATATTCTCTGCTCTCAAATATCTTTCCTTTCCATTAATTGAGAGTCATGGCAATTCTGAGAATGAAGAAAATATCCACTAACACATTCCTCTTGCAAACCTCTGAAAACTGGAAATAATCATGGAAGAAACACCTCAAGTGCTATCTTTAAAATATATGTACAAACTTAAAAAATTATATCAGTATTTATTGCACCTTAAAATCAATGTCGCAGAAAATGCTCTCAGTTACAAGAGATTTTCAGCCAAACCAATTTTTTTTAAAGATGTCAATCTTCCTCAGTCACTAGTATTGACTAGAAGTCAATACTCCAGTAATAATTTTAGGCTTCGCATTAATATAATATATAACTATAAGTCAGTGTTACATAACAGAAGTAATTTATAAAATTCTACTTCAGGTCATTGTTTCACTGCCCTACTCCTGACTCCATTCAAGATTTATGGAGGCATACTGTTTCTCATGCTGTCTGGCTCTGTATCCTTCATGAAAATTTAGTAGGGATTTCAAAGGGTGTCGCATGTAATGCATAGTGTGGTACATGAAGGGTATTTCAGATTATGAGTATGGAATTGAGAAAATCATGCATCGTAAGAAAGATATTAGAGGTTTAAGAGAATTTAGATCGATTATTTCAGCTATTATTTCTGTCATTTCCTGGAGAAAATTCTAGACAAGAACTGTATCTTACCTCAAATATAAAGCTCAAACTTCCTTTTCAGATACCGGGAACCAGAGATGTTAAGCTTGCAGGGTAATAAATTTGGATTTAAAAATCAACATTAAATTAAGAAAAAGACTTGATGTTTGTAGAAGGCTGTAGCTAGAGAATAACAAGAATCATCTACCCTAATTATTTTTAAACACATGGCATAGTATTATTAATTTGTCTTTAGAGGTTCTTTTTCTGTCTTTACCAATATCACTAATTGGTTTCTGCGCATACTAAACGTTGTGAATCATAGGTTCAGGTGTTCACTTTTTGCCCCTCATATTTTGATCTGATGTTTTCTGGATGAATAGAAAGTATGAACTAAGCCTAAATATCAAAGTCATTTTAAAATTTAAAGCATAGGCACGGCCAAATTTAAAGCTTATCTGTTTCTACCTGTGAGTGCATTTTTAGATGATAGAAGTTATTGATAAGTTTTGTATTTTAAGAGAAGCTATATTGAGATACAGGAATTTTAAAGTTATCAAATGTAATTTCCATATCAAGATAAAATATTAGATTTTATATTTCTAGAGGTTGTGGTTAGAGCCATGTTTAAGGGCATTTCGTTATATTATGAATACTAATGTCGCCACTACTAATACTGTTTTTAGTGCTACCATTTACTGAACACCATTCAATTCTAGCACTGTCCTAGACATATTGATACATTTTAGCATTGTCACAACTCTAAGAGATAGGTGGTGCTATTTTCATTTTTCAGATGAAGCGATTTTCACTCAGGAAATTGTCCCTAATCATATAGCAATAAAATAGCAGAACCAGTCTTCAAACCTAAATCTCTCATCTCCTTTCTAGGGAATTTTCACAAATGTTTGGAAAATGCTTATCGTTCTAAGAGCAAATGTTGAGGAGTGATATTTACAAAACTTTTCAGAGTACTGGCAAAGGGGGAAATGTACAAAAGTGGGCTTTCAGAAGTTTGTGAGATTATTCATGATGTGTCTTTGGCCAAGGGCTAGGATATGCACATGTAAGGGAAGGACACACAAGGCTTAATACCATTGCCTAATATGTAGATAGGAGTTGAATGGTGATACTAGAGTTAATACAGTGTTGGGAGATATTGGAGCTAACTCTGTGCAAGTCAAAACTCAGTATCCTTTAAAGAAGACAAGATATTTCAGACTCCTTACAGTGTCACTCACAATGTCCTGCATAACAGAAAAATCATGAGACCTATGATGAAGCAGAGAAGTGTGATCCTAATTTAAGAAACAAGGTTAAAAGAAACAGACCCAGAAATTACCCTGATATTGAAATAAGCAGTTAAGGATGTCAAAGGAAAAGAAGATCATAAAGACTAGGTGGAGAATCTCAGCAGTGAAAAGGAAAATATACAAAAGAATCAAATGGAAAGTCTGGAACTGAAAATTACAGTATCTAAAATGCAAAATCCTAACTTAACAACAGATTGAAGACTACAGGAAAAAAGTAAGTGAACCTGAAGACTGAGCAATAGAAATTATCCATTTTTAAGAACAGAAAAAGATGAAGATTTGGCTGAAATGGAAACTCAGTGATATGTGGGACAATATTAAATGGCCTAAAGTATGTATAATTGAGCCAAAAAGAATATTTGAATAAATACTGGCCAGAAGTTTTCAAAATTTGTTAAAAACAAATCAGTCTGTGATAAAGAAACACATTACATACACTGGAATACAATATGAATGATGGCTGACTTGTCACCAGAAAAAACGGAGGCCACAAGACAATGGAATAAAATCTTTAAATACTGAGGAGGGGGGAAAGAGATTCCCTGTCAAGCCAAAATTCTTTATGCATTGAAAATGCCCTTCAAAAATGAGGGCTAAATAGAAATACTTTCAGATAAATAAAATTTTAGATAGATGTTAAAGGAAATGGTAGTACAGAAAGGAGTGAAGGTCACCATAAAACATAAATATATAAGGATATAGAAAGGGCAGTTTGAAAGTTTTTTTCTTTAATTTCTTTGTAAGACAACGCTTCAAAGCAAAAATAACCTTATATTGTGGAGTTTATTCCACGTGCAATGTAAATATATGACAACAGTAGCACCAAAAATGGGGAAAATGGAATTCTTTGACATTCTGGCATGTATGTGAATTTGAACAATATGAGCTGTAAGTAGACTACGATATATTAAGTATGCTTATTCTGATAGAGAAAGCACTGGAAAACAACATGAGTTATAGTTTAAGATGAAATCAAGTAATGAAAATAAAATGCTAAAAATATTTGGTTAATCCAAAATATGGCACAAAAGGAGGAATAAAGAAAGAGGACAGCTAGAAAACAAATAGCAAGCTGCTATACTTAAACCCATGCAGAGCAAAAGTTGCATCAAATATGAAACAACTAAGAAAACCAGTTAAAGGCAGGGTGTATAATGTAAGAAACATCTGTTATATAAATGAGCTAAGGATGGACCTGTATCTTGGCCCACAGATTGTTTATTTCTTCACAGCAGCCTGAGATCTGTTAGTTCAAAAGACTACTAGTGCAAAACTCAAGTTTTTACACATCCACTTATTTTCAAAATAGCCCAAACAAATATTTTGTTAGGGCCTTTGTGTTTTGCATACTCAGGCAAAATCTCACCTGCTGGCTGTTACCCATTAATACAGAACTTTGTATTAGTTATAAGACCCCAAACTGCTGTGGTCCCTCAGAGCTCTCTGAGCCAGAGACTCCTTGCTATGCTGCTGAATGACGTCACCTAGACATGTAAGGGCCCCTCTCTGATCCCTTTCTCCCCTGGGAGTTCCCTTGCCCTCTTCCCCTTTTGGATGGTTGCCCCCATGCCATTGCCTCTGGATCATCTCATGCTGAGAGAGGCTTCCCTCTCATACAGCCTTGTCCAAGTGCCATAGAATAAGGCTGATTGTGTGTTACTGCCTTTGGTGGTCATCTTTTTCCTTGATCAGTTGCCAGAGCCGTCAAACCTCCTGTAACACACACCACTATGCTCTCTACAAGAGATGTCCTTTCTTTGTATTTTAACTGAATTGAATTTTTATTTCTTTTTATTTTCATTTTGAAATAATTTAAAAAATGTTGCAAGACCATGACAAAAAACTCCCATGTACTCTTCACACAAATACCTCCATTTCCCCCATTTTTCAACATTGTACCATATTTGTTCCATCTCTCTCTCACTGTATGTATTATTGAATTTGAATATACACACACACAACTTTGAGAAATAATTTGATCTCTCATTTCAGAATTTGAGAATAAATAGCAACCAGTAAAATGTTTAATGTGCATTTCTCCTGAACAAACACACTCTCTAACATACCCCATTATAGCCGTTCAAATTAAGACATTAAAAATTGTATCATACTCAGACCTCATTCAGAATTTGCCAGCTTCCCCAACAATGTCTTTCTTACTTTCTGATCTTGATTATGATATCTTACAATGCATTTAGTTGTCACATACTTTTAGACTTCTTCAGTCTGGAACAGTTCCTCACTCTTGTACCATTTTTCACTATCTTGACAGTTTTTTCTTTTTCAATAAATTTATTTATTTTATTTTTGGCTGCATTGGGTCTTCGTTGCTGCGTGTGGGCTTTCTCTAGTTGCGGTGAGCGGGGGCTGCTCTTTGTTGTGGAGCACGGGCTCTACGTGCGCAGGCTTCAGTAGTTGTGGCGCATGGGCTCAGTAGTTGTGGCTCACAGGCTCTAGAGCGCAGGCTCAGTAGTTGTGGTGCACGAGCTTAGTTGCTCCGCGGCATGTGGGATCTTCCCAGACCAGGGCTCGAGCCCATGTCCCCTGTATTGGCAGGCATATTCTTAACCACTGTGCCACAAGGGAAGCTGCTTGACAGTCTTTTAAAAAGAGTTCAGGTCTTAAAATTCTGTAAGATGTCTTTTGACCTTGGTCTATCCAACGTTTAATCACATTAAGACTAAGGACATCCATTTTTGGCAGAAATGATAGTATAGCTTTCTGTGTATTACATCATTAAAACATTTATTCATAAATTTATTAATGTAAGCATGGAAATATGGATTAATATCTTGTTCTGTGGGCCATATCTATTAATATCATTATTTGATTTTACTTGTAAATTCCTACCAACCTGGCTAGCAGGAGTCCCGTCAGACTGAATCCTGTATCCTTTTGAGCACTTCTCTTACTTTGGGATATTCCAAGTTCATCTTACAGTTTCTTTCCCTTTGGTCTGGAATCAGCTATTTCTCCAAGGATCTCTTTTTTTTTTCTTGTGGAGGATAGTATCAGAAAACTGAGACCTGGGTATTAGATGTGCCGATTACTACTGAAGTGTCACTGCTTCTAGACCCTGTCTGTAGACAGACCTAGGAAACATATATGTGTATACATACAAACAGACATACATGTGAAACATACATCTACATTTTTTATGCTAAATCAATCAAGTTAGTTAATCATAGTAACAGAGCAGATTAAAATGATATGATCATCTCATTATATGCAAAACAAAACGACTTGTATAATTAACACATATTCATGATAAAAACTATAGGCAAAACATGAGTAGGAGGAAACAGTCTCAATTTAATTAATTGGAACTATAAAAAACCCCTGCAGCTAGCATATAGAACATTTCCCCCTAAATTTGGTGACAACACTAGGATTTCTACTCTCATCTTTTTTTTTAAACTTTGTTCTGGAGGCCCTAGCCGATGTAGTAAGATAAGAAAGGGGAATAAAAGACATACATATTAGAATGGAAAAATAAAAATCTTTCTAAAGATGCCAGGATTGCTTACCTTAAAAAAACAAAAACAAAAAAACCTCTAAGGGATGTACCATAAATAAAAAGGACTGAAACTAGTATTTGGCAGGATGGCAACATACAGGGTCAATGTAGAAAGCCAATTGTATTTACATATGCTAGCAAGAAACAATTGGAAAATGAAATTTAAGAAATGACATTCCACATACAGTAGCATAAAAAACATAAAATACTTAGGAACAAACTCAAAAAACATAAAGTATTATATACGAAGATTCCTATCATTTCTGAGAGAAAGAAGACCTAAATTAATAGAGAATTATACTGTGTTCATGGGAAAAGACAGTGAAATTTAAGATGCTAACTTTTCCTGGAAATTAAATCTGTAGATTCAATGAAATTCCAGTCAAAATCTCAAAAACCTTTCAGGTAGATTTTGACAAGTGGATTTTAACACGTATATGGAAATGAAAGATGGAGAATATTCAAAGTAATCTTGAAAAAATTGTGCAGTTAGTAGACTCACACTACCTAATTTCAAGATCAGTGGAACACATCAGAGTCCAGAAAACATTCATGTATGCAGTTAATTGATTTTTGATAAATTAAGGCAATTCACTGGGGAAGGTGCCAAGGGACTGAATGAAGATGTATAGAGAAAAATGTGAAACTTGACCACTATATTAGACTAACAAAATTTTATCTTAAAATGGATCATAGATCTAAATACAAAAGGTAGAACTACAGAAATCGTAGAAGAAAATGTAGGTATTCAACTTAATCTGCATTTATATTAATCTTCACAAAGTTGGTGTTGATTAATATTTCTTAGATGTGACTCGGAGTACATTAGCCATAAAAGAAAAATTGATAAATTGGATTTCATCAACGTTAAAAACTTTTGCTCATGAAAAGACAATAGATGAAAAGGCACATTATAGCCTGGAGCAAAATATCTGTATTATCTGGAGCAATAGATGTATTTGACAAAGGATATATATCCATAATGTATAAAGAACTTCAAAAACTCAGTAATAAAACACCTTGATAAAAAATTGACAGAAGGCTTGAAGTGAAACTTCACTAAAGAAAATATATATATGGCAAATAAGTACATGCAAATGTGCTAAACATGATGAGCCATTAGAGAAATGCAAATGAAAACAACAGTGAGATACGACCTCATGCCCTTTAAAATCACAAATACTAAAGAGATGGACCATACCAAGTGTTGGCAAGCACGTGGAGATATTGGACTGCTCTGTATTATTTATGGGAGTATAGGATAGAACAGCTGTTTTGAAAAACTTTTTGGTAGTTCCTAATAAGATTGAGCATGTAACTACTTTATGACCCAGGAATTACACTTCTAGGTACTCATCCAAGGGAAATGAAAACATGTGTCTGTAAGAGAATAATTTTGCAGAAAGGTTATAGGTGAAAATTTAAAATGACCAAAACGTCCATTTGGTTCATAAATAACCAGATTGTTATATAGTCAAACAGTGGACTGCTACTTGCTAAGAAAAACATTGGATGCATCTTAAAAACATTTTATTGAACAGAGTAGCCGGAAACAAAATAGTACCTACTGTAGGTTCACCTTTATGTGAAGTTCAAGAACAGACCTATCTCATCTATGGGATAGAAATCAGAACAGTGTGTATGAAGGGTATCTTGATTGTGGTATTAGATATATGGGAGTGTGCATTTGCCAACACTTTTCAAATGTGCATTTTAATGTATGCAAATTTTAGCTTGATAAAATACATTATGAAGCACAGTATAAGACAGAGTTTTGGTAGTAAACAGCACAACCAAATTAAGATTATTCGAAGAGATTTTAATAAAGGGATTTTTACAAAGTGTGTGCAGGGCTACAGAAACCACCAAAGGATAGTGTAGTACCCCAGGGCTGCAGTGGGGATCATTACTACCTATAAGCAGTAACCCAGGAGAAAGGGCATGAGAGCTGTTTGGGTGAGGGACACAGCCAGTCTGAAGTGACTGTATGTGGAGGAAATCAGAGGAATAATATTTCTAACTCAGTATCCTTTCTGCCCTCTCATCTGCCAGTGCTTGCCAGCCAAGCCAATCCAAACCAAAAGCCAGAGTGCAAGGGAGCATGTTGAAGCAGTCCCTATAGATTAGTTTCCTGGGGTTCAGAGCAAAATAAAGAGTAGATATGGATGGGCAAACAGAAATTATCCTGTATCCTGTATGGGTACAGATGGAGAGAGAGAGGCGTTGAAATTAGAATGGTTTCACTCATTTGTCCAAAAATCTAAAAGAAGAATTGACTGCTAGGAAATTAGGATGTTTGGTGGGGATAATTGTGGGATTCGGAGGACATATCCTCTGTTTGTGTACAAAGACTAACAGCTGCCTTAGCTCTAGGTGTAGTCTGGTAGATGGGGCTAGTAAAGTATTGTCTACTGATCAAGAATTTGGATATTCTGAAAGCTGTATTTGAAACATTCTACCAACATGAGTAGAAATTATCCTGGAGAAAACGTGGTTGTGAAGATTCATAATGGCTTTTATCTTTATAGCCTTAAAATAAATATCTTAGATATATTTTAGTAGTATTTGTGATCACAGAATGTTTCTGCTGGGTGACTTGGCAACGATAAATTCAGTTTTTCAATTGTATCTAATTCTGAAAATATTGCAAAATATTTTTTCAACCTGAAGTACTTTGTCAAACAGTCTAGATTTGTGAAATATAGATGCTTTATTGTCATATATTCTTTTATTTATTACAAGATACCTCGTTCGCAATGATAGAATCTCCTTTCTGCATCCTTCACTCTGAGCAGCTAATGCTGTTTATGGAAGTCCTCACAAAACATACAGATGCCCCCCTTTTTTTCCTTTTACAATTCTATCTTTTTTGGTATGTCATTTGTATCATGACACATATGACTTACTGTGAAGCTGTGGTGAATAATAGGACAGGATTCAAAGACAGATGCCCATTAAAGTGAAAGAATTGCCTGGAAAATATCATATTGTTGATAGTCGCCTCACCATGTAAATGTTTTCTGCCAGACGCAGGAAGCTCTGGTGCAGTAATTATCCAACTGTGTAACCGATTTTCCAAGTGTTATTCTATTTTCTCTAAGGATTATAATGTAGTTCTGTAACTATTTGAATCTGAAATAATAGTGATAATTAACAACTGTAGATCATTTTACAATGTTCTTAGCATACATTTTAATTGGTCCTCATAGAAACATTATTAGATTATTTTTACGTAGACATTGTCATATACATTTTCCCCAAGGAAACCAGAGTTAGTGGAGGATTTTTTATACAAGGTCAAAAAGATAATCAGAGAATTGGGCCTGTCTGACTCTGTTATGTTACATTATTTCTTGATCAGTAGACTACAGTCTTTTCTCTTTGGAGAAGTGCCTTTATGTTTTCTTGAGTCTTTGATATCTCTAGGGCTGAGTGATAGGAAATCAACCAGGGTCTAGGATGATGGAGAATAGTATTTAAGAGGAATTTGCTTCCAGTTGTGGGCCCACCTACTAGGAGAACCATATAGAAAGTGACTTGACCATTTTATCATTGACCTGAAATGCAGGGGGTATGCCACAACTAACAGCCAATGCAGCAAAAATAAATAGATAGAAACTTGCACACAGTTGTTTATAGCAGCTTCATTTGTGATTGCCAAAACTTGGAAGCAATCCAGATACCCTTGAGTAGGTGAATCGATAAATACACCATGATACATCCAGACAATGGGGTCTTATTCAGAGCTAAAAAGAAATGAGCTCATATTATGTGATTCTAACTATATGATGTTCTGGAAAAGGCAAAAGTATAGAGACAGTAAATAGATCATTAGTTACTGGTGCAGAAGCAGGGTGGGGAGGGATGAATAGGCAGAGCACAGAGGATTTTAAGTCACTGAAATTACTCTGTATGATATTATAATGATGGACACATGTCATTATGCATTTGTCCAAACCCATAGAACGTATAAAATCAAGAGTGAATTGTAACGTAAACTATGAACCTTGTGTGATTGATATGTCAATGTAGGTTCATCCTTGGTAAAAATGTACCATTTGGCTAGTGCTGTTGATAATGAGGAGAAAATGGATATGTGTGGGGTGTATATGGGAAATCTCTGTACCACCCTCTTAATTTTGTTTTTAACATAAAGCTGTTCTTAAAAAATCTTTAAAATAAAAAATTAAGAACAGTAAAAATTTTTAATATAAAATTTATAATTTTATAAACATGATATTTTGGAGTAAATTTAATTAAGAAATTAAAAACCTTTAAGGGCAATATATTAAACCTTTATGGAGTGAAATTAAAGAAGGCCTAAGTAAATGGAGATAAATAATCCTTATTGTGAAGACATAGTGTTAAGATGTCAGTGTTCTCCAAATTAATCTCTAGGCAGTGTGGTCACGATAAAACTTCCACATTGTTTTTGAAAGCCTAATTGTAAAATTTATATTGAAATTCAAAGGTCCACCAACACACTCTTAAAGAAGAAAAACAAGGTAAGAGGATTTGTTCTGTTAGATGTCAGATTTATTAAACACCTATAATAATTTAGACAATGTGGCATATGCTCAGAGATAAATCAATGGAATAGGATAGACCAGAAGAATACCCATGCATATATGCACCTATGAATTTTAATTGCAGAACCATGAGAAAAGATGTTCATTTCAATGAATTGAGCTGGAATGGTTAGATATCCATTTGCAAAAATATGAAATTATATGCGCAGTTCACTCAGTATGCAAGTATCGAATCAACTTAAGTTATATACCTAAATGTCAAAGGCAGAAATATAAAGCTTTTAGAAGAAAATAAACAATGATATTCATGACTGTTGAGTAGTTTCTTAAATAGGAATCAGAAGAAAGAAAAATACAAAAGAAAATGTCCACATTAAAAAGAAGTTGCATTTATCAAAACATGCCACATAGATTAAAATGAAACACACACACACACACACACACACACACACACACACATATCCGGAATATGTAAAGAAAATATATGATTCAGTAAGAAAAAGACAATCCAATCAAAAAAATGGCTAAACATTTTAAGTGGGCACACTATAAGCAAGGAAAGCTGAAACGGTAACAAACACAGGAATAGGTTTTTCCCATCATTAATAAGCAGAGAAAGTGGAATTAAATCACTAATTTTCCATTGGGTTAACAAAAGTTAAAGTCATCCAGGATATGGAGCAAAAGGAAATTTAACACGCTGTTGTTAAGATGAGAAATCACTCCAACCACTTTGGAAGATTATTTAGCATTGTCTACTAAAATTCAAGGTACACATACACTATGACCAGAAGTTCCACTCCTAGTTATAGGTCTTAGATAATCTAATACATCTATGTGTCAGGATATATGTATAAGAATGTTTATATCAGTGTTATTTTTAGAAGTTGCAAGCAGGAAAATAACCTAAAGATACACAGACAGTAGAACGGACTGGGTGTATTCTATAATTGGAGTACTGTACGGCAACGAAAATAAATGACCTAGCATGGTGGATCGTAACACGCTTAACAGACACTTCGGGTATTTATAGTATAATTCTACTAATTTCATTTATATAAAGTTCAAAATCAAACTAAACCGTACATATTTTTAAGGGATGCACACATTTTAAGATATGGATGGGATATACATGTTAGGTGTCTGGGTCCTGTCAATATTTTCTCTCTTAACTCAGGTGTCCTCTTTATAATTATTATATTGTATATATATTTATGTTTTTTTCTGTATGTGGTCATGTTCCATGATTTTAACAATTAGACTTCTTTAAAACCATTAAATGATTTGAGAGGTTATTCTCTTACCTTTTATTCCAAGTCATACATAAGCATTTGCTCACAGAAACAGACTCGATAAGGTCAGATAAAAGTCAGGTTAACATATTTAAAAAACAAGTACAGTTTTGTGTTTCTCAGTTGTGACTGTTACAATAATCAAACCCACCAATTACCTCCTACAGTTAAATAAGTGCAAATCGTTTGACATCCAAGGTAACCAAAAGTAAGAGCGGTAGCTGAAATTACCAGTAATTTTGCAGAGGGTGCAAGTAATAAGGCTATCCAATAAACTTCATTTTCATAATTGTGTGTGTGTGTGTGTGCGTGTGTGTGTATCACAAGGAAGCCTTATTTTCAAGTTAGTGGCTTTAAAAAAAAATGTTAACATGAAATGTATCTGGGGCTTTGAATATGATTTGAAAGTAAAACATAACATATCTACCCCAAAGGAAAAATATGTGTGTGTAAACACACACACACACACATACACACACACATCCCTGAAAATAGCGATTAGATTTTTTTAGCCCATAGAAAAGCAACCTTAATGCTCGTACTGGCACACTACCAGGAATTTAAGCCATCTGACTGTTTCAAGACTTTATGCAACTGTGATGATAACACTGACAATAGAACAGAAATTGTACTTCGTTGGGAAAAAGTTGTATTCAATTTAAAAATTTTGCACAGAGGTGTTTTAATGAGAATGAATGTACTGTCCAATATACAGGCTTACAAATCAGTTATTTAGGAATGGGCTGGTATCAGCGTCTGCCAAACCTCTTCTCAGGTTCAGAGTGAACTAATGGTAAATGAGAATGAAAGCCCATTAAATCTATTGCTGGACCTTGTCTTACTAATTTACAAATGCAACCCTATATTTTTAAAAAACTTCCAGTGACATTACAGAGGAGAGATATATATCTCCAGGAAAAATAAATAAATAAGGTTCTTTTGCAAATTCTCTCATGACCACAGTAAGGAAGGCCAGAGAGAGAATGATAGCAGCCTACAGCTATAATATAGAAAATTAGTTTTAGCAAAAAGCGGAACTAGGCATTGCTACCTTAGCCATTGAGAATTAGTAGCACGCTGGTATATAACCTGGGTAAAAAGGAATTTCGGTTCCTGATGTGTGTGATCTCTCCTCATGGTCCCTCAGAAGAAAGTTGACCTTTCCTAATTCCTGGTAGTAGGGAAAATGCCTCTGGGGTTGCACACTCTGAAAAGATTGATGGCATTTTAAAAGAACTGAATATTTTAAGGCATGAGCACTTTATGTAATTGAGGCAATCTTTAATTTCAAAACAGTCACCTGCTTGCTAAAAATAGGGGCTCCCAACAAGAGAGCGTGGCATCAAATATAATTTCTATTAGTGTATTTTTAGTACACTGTATGATAAGTTGACTAATGGTGAACTTTAAAGGTGTATTTTAATGATGGGAAAATTTCAAGAGTCTGAGAAGAATTCAAGCATTATGCTATTAGGTAGGCAAAATCCAAGTATAGCTCACCCCAGAAGAAGCTTTTGAAGGATTTCATTCAACATATCTTACCTTCTATTGAACAAAGTGTTACTGGTTTCATTATTTCTATATCTGGAATTGGGAATCCACATTAAAGAGAAAGCAGTGGAGAAAGAGAAGCTGTCAATTTTCTATATTTAGCTCTAGTTACCTACTACAAGTTCAATAACATCTTTCCAAAAAGATATTTTAGTGGCATTTGCAAAATTGCTTAAGGTAATTAATTCAAGTTCAAATGAGAAAATGAACCCATCAGGGACATTATTTCTCAGGGAAGAGTTCCTTCAGAGTACATCCTGTCTGAGAGCAGATATTTCGGGATTGCACTTGATTGGATACTCTTAGAAATATAAAGTAACACATGTTTATGCACATATTTATATAAACTATCCTTCTCTCATTTGCCGAAGAAGTTTCTTCTTTCCATCTACCTCCTGATTATACCACTTGAACTTAGTATTACAATTACCTAATTGCATTAAATATTATACTTATCGATGAAATATACACCGTGTTTCTATTAAAAACAAGGTGGATATCTTGGAAAGACACTAATGGTGAATCTTTTAAAAACATGACAAATCAGCTGTGAGAGGAGTAAAGTATAAAACATTGGGAAAAATTACAAAACCATTGACGTATTCTCTCCAGCTTGCTACATAATTCTCTAGGTTTTCTTTAAAGAAGCAGAAACTGAAAATGGTAGTCTTTTTGCGTTATGGCTGAGATGTATGCAACAAGGCATGAGACTTGATGCCATTTCCAGAAGAGCCCTTAGCCTACATCAAATGTTTGGCAAATTAATAAGCATTTATATGTTTTATTTTTTCAGTGTTTTACATACGTACATATCAATTTTTAAAAAAACAGTGCTGTTTCAACCAACTTTCAATTAACCAAATAACTACTGGTCACAGTTGGAATAAAGGACAGGTAAAGAAGTAAAACTTTGCATCTCTTTCTCTCACCCATTCACCACTGAGTTATTTTCAGTTCATTTGTATAATGAAGTAGAATTTGTTGGAATATAATTTTAGCAGGAAAATGGGTTCAGAAAGGCCATGTGACAGAGTAGATGTATAGTGAAGCCAGTTTAGAAGAGGGATAAAGTATACAAGAGGGCAAAAACATTCCTCTTGGTGTCTGGTAATCAAACTTAGCACCTAGTAAACACAAAAATACGCATAGAATTATGCTAAGAAATATATTTAAATTTCTCTCACCAAGGACCTGAAGAGAAAAAGTAATAGACAGTTCTGTCTTTGATTTGCTACATAAGCTTTGTCACATCTCTTTCTTTTCCTAGACATAATTTTTGAGATCTTTTCTCACGTTCAAGAGATATAGAAGTAGCACATACAAATATAATAGCACACATAACAGCAGCACTGAATTATGCATGAATGGGCAAACTGATATCTTATTTGTCAAGACCAAGTAGTTTTGGGAGGTGAAGAGACCAGTCAGAAAGCAAAATGTCTTTTGATCAATCCAGGAAGGCTCCATAATGAAGATGGAACTTATTGTATAATTTTTTCTTTTTCTTTTTTTTTTTTTGCGGTACGCGGGCCTCTCACTGTTGCGGCCTCTCCCGCTGCGGAGCACAGGCTCCGGACCCGCAGGCTCAGCGGCCATGGCTCACGGGCCCAGCCGCTCCGCGGCATGTGGGGTCTTCCCGGACCGTGGCACAAACCCGTGTCCCCTGCATCGGCAGGTGGACTCTCAACCACTGCGCCACCAGGGAAGCCCTTATTGTACAATTTAAAGTGGGCATAACCAGTCTGGGTAAGAGAAGAGAGGTACAGTACAGTTTCATATTCAGTTAGAAAACAGCATTTTTATTTGTTTTAAATGAAGACAAACCACTATACTTTTTTGTTCCCTCTCAGCAAAGTCAGGAAAAAGTGCCTAAAGATTCACAGAAAATTTGGATCATTAAACAAGCAAAGAATATGTTTTCATGGAATGCTCCTTTAAAAACTTAAACACAGTGGAAATCTATAAGGAAAAACTGATATAAGAAGATTCTAAAAGTAGAGGAAAAAAAAGATTTCTACTTGTACTTCCAGATACTTCTAAAATGTGACCAATTACCAATCATGAAACAGAATGTAAAATAGTCACTTTAGGTAGAACCTTTTCTTTACTTAGAAATGAAATGAGTTTAAGACGTGTCTAGTGTGGATATTCCATGAATTACATTGTTTGGCTTCTTCAACATCTTTAATATTTGTGAGTTTCTAATGCAGTGGGCCCTTCGAAGTAGGCTGATTCTGGGATAAAAATAATCATATTTCTGCTTTTGTAGTTTACCACTGAATTCATTTTTTTTTTTACATCTTTATTGGAGTATAATTGCTTTACATGGTGTGTTAGTTTCTGCTTTATAACAAAGTGAATCAGTTATACATATACATATGTTCCCATATCTCCTCCCTCTTGCGTCTCCCTCCCTCCCACCCATCCTGGTGGTCACAAAGCACCCAGCTGATCTCCCTGTGCTATGCGGCTGCTTCCCACTAGCTATCTACCTTACGTTTGGTAGTGTATATATGTCCATGCCACTCTCTCGCTTTGTCACAGCTCACCCTTCCCCCTCCCCATATCCTCAAGTCCATTCTCTAGTAGGTCTGTGTCTTTATTCCTGTCTTACCCCTAGGTTCTTCATGACATTTTTTTCCTTAAATTCCATATATATGTGTTAGCATACGGTATTTGTCTCTTTCTTTCTGACTTACTTCACTCTGTATGACAGACTCTAGGTCTATCCACCTCATTACAAATAGCTCAATTTCGTTTCCTTTTATGGCTGAGTATTATTCCATTGTATATATGTGCCACATCTTCTTTATGCATTCATCCGATGATGGACACTTAGGTTGTTTCCATCTCCGGGCTATTGTAAATAGAGCTGCAATGAACATTTTGGTACATGACTCTTTGAATTATGGTTTCTCAGGGTATATGCCCAGTAGTGAGATTGCTGGGTCATATGGTAGTTCTATTTGTAGTTTTTTAAGGAACCTCCATACTGTTCTCCATAGTGGCTGAACCAATTCACATTCCCACCAGCAGTGCAAGAGAGTTCCCTTTTCTCCACACCCTCTCCAGCATTTATTGTTTCTAGATTTTTTGATGATGGCCATTCTGACCAGTGTGAGATGATATCTCATTGTAATTTTGATTTGCATTTCTCTAATGATTAATGATGTTGAGCATTCTTTCATGTGTTTGTTGGCAGTCTGTATATCTTCTTTGGAGAAATGTCTATTTAGTTCTTCTGCCCATTTTTGGATTGGGTTGTTTGTTTATTTGTTATTGAGCTGCATGAGCTGCTTATAAGTTTTGGAGATTAATCTTTTGTCAGTTGCTTCATTTGCAAATATTTTCTCCCATTCTGAGGGTTGTCTTTTGGTCTTGTTTATGGTTTCCTTTGCTCTGCAAAAGCTTTGAAGTTTCATTAGGTCCCATTTGTTTATTTTTGTTTTTATTTCCATTTCTCTAGGAGGTGGGTCAAAAAGGATCTTGCTGTGATTTATGTCATACAGTATTCTGCCTATGTTTTCCTCTAAGAGTTTGATAGTTCCTGGCCTTACATTTAGGTCTTTAATCCATTTTGAGCTTATTTTTGTGTATGGTGTTAGGGAGTGATCTAATCTCATACTTTTACATGTAGCTGTCCAGTTTTCCCAGCACCACTTATTGAAGAGGCTGTCCTTTCTCCACTGTACATTCCTGCCACCTTTATCAAAGATAAGGTGACCATATGTGCGTGGGTTTATCTCTGGGCTTTCTATCCTGTTCCATTGATCTATCTTTCTGTTTTTGTGCCAGTACCATACGGTCTTGATTACTGTAGCTTTGTAGTATAGTCTGAAGTCAGGGAGCCTGATTCCTCCAGTTCCGTTTTTCGTTCTCAAGATTGCTTTGGCTATTCGGGGTCTTTTGTGTTTCCATACAAATTGTGAAATTTTTTGTTCTAGTTCTGTGAAAAATGCCAGTGGTAGTTTGATAGGGATTGCATTGAACCTGTAGATTGCTTTGGGTAGTAGAGTCATTTTCACAACGTTGATTCTTCCAACCCAAGAACATGGTATATCTCTCCATCTATTTGTATCATCTTTTACCACTGAATTCTTATTTTCCAATAAACTTGTCTATATTGCTGTGTTTAACGGAAACATATTGCTGTGACCACACAGGTATGCATCCACCAGTTATTCAAACCCACTCAGTTATGTAATTCCCCAAACACAGCATGATTTCATCTAGAACAAGAAAATCAGAAGTAGAATTAAGGGCCCCCAAAGACAGTCCTACTTGTATATTTTAGTATCAATCTTAATGTCACTGGTGTGCACATGTCTGCATAAAAAATGATCAGCAAGACACAGATGATAGTTGATAAATTTCAAACAATATTGGGTGCAAAATGTAGTATAATAAAGGAATTTGGACAGTCCCTTTAAATCTATTATTATTGGATTTGGTTGAATGTTGACATTTATCACTAGTTTCAGAATATTGGTGTGATTTTTGTCCCTATCATCTATTACCTAACACATGCTCATACCTATACAAAAAACAGCCAACTTATTTAAATCATACGTCATCTTTTCATTGCATTATCTAAGAGAATAAAGTTGTTTAAGTGGCAAAATTATCTCGGTTCTATGAGCCTCTACCATATCAGAGAAGATGTGGGAAGCTACATGATATTGTGGAAAGATTCCCAGGATTATAGCCAATCAAATTGGGTCTGAATGTCAAAGCTGTATCTATTCAATGTGGAAAATTACATCTCTTTTCTGACAGTGACTTCCCTTTATAAAGATATGTTTATGATTAAAATGTATTACTACTTGAGAAAGGATAAGCTGTTGTGGCAGGATAATTGACTGAAATATTTATTTTCATCCTGATACTACGTAAGATTGGGGGGAAAATGGGAGTTGCCTTGCCTTGCGTATCCCTAACACTTTTGTGTTAAGAATCTGGACTTCTTGTGTCTTTGGAGGACCTTGATTTCCTTTTCTGTTGCTGAGCCAAAACCAAATTGTGCTAAATGTAGTGTGGTATCCTGGATTGGGTCCTGGAACAGAGAAAGGAAGTTAGTGGAAAAATTGGTGAAATCTGAATGACGTATGGAGTTTACTTAATAAAATTAAATGTTGGCTTCTTAATTTTTGACAGATGTACTAAGGTAAATATATTAACATTAGGGGAATCTGGATTAGAGGTGTACAGAAACTATTATTTTCAAAACTTTACTGTTAATCTATAATTATTTCAAAACTATAAATATTTAATATTTTTAATATTAAAACATGTAAATTACCAGAAGAAAAAGCCCTCCCAGGGCTTTTGTTAGGGGAATATAAGGGATGAATGGAACCATGCACAGGAGTGAGGGTCAGAACAGTTTCTGCCTTTGAGGAAAAAGAGATCGGGTTCTATAAGTGCTGGAGACCTGCAGCCCACTACCATGCAGCATCGCGGTAGTTGACAGCACCTCTGATTCGTAGGTGTGCTGGGGGAATTGAATACCAGTAGCTAGTAGTGTGGCCTTGGGATTCGTGGAGAAAGAACCCTGTACTCACTCTTAGCCTGGAGGGATTGAAGTTCCCAAAAGACTTTGACAGTATGAACTTCAGCAGTTTATGTGACATGTTAAAGATTAGAGACCCTTTCCCAGAGTTTTGTGCATCAGGTACTCCTCCCTATTCTTGAATGCCCCAGAGAGGCCCCGCAAAACAAGATTGCTTTTATCACCATTCTGGCAAAGGAAAGTCATCTGAGATTTTCTTGCCTCTCCACCAAGTGTGGTGGAATATATGCAAACCTATTACAGTAAAAGTCAGGAAATATAAATAAGAATCATTATTTGAGCAGGGGGAGGATTTCTGCTTTGAAGAACCCTCCGTCTAGCACACAGCCAACCGCAGGATGAAAGCACTTCTCATGGCAATGCAAAGGCTGATCAAAGGTAAATATTGGCACTTGCAGACTGAACAATGGAAGTTATGTTACACAATACAGGATAGGAAGTAAGACATGTTCTAAGCATAGAAAATTGAGTGGGATTAAAATTATTTTATTGGATACATTATTTTCCAACTGAATTCGGTATGTAGGAATATAATGAGTCTTAGTGAACTAATTTGTCAATTGGTAAAATTTCAATTTTTATATATGATATGGCAATGAACGTGAGTGCAAAAGACTTCAACCTGATTTTGTTACAGTCATTTAAAAGAAGAAAATCAGCCTGTTTTAATGATTTTAATGTAGGTAAATCAATATCTAAGTGACAAACTTATTCTAAAATATACCTAACATACAACAGCTGGATGTTAAATGAATCTTTCTAAATAAAATAATAAATTGGCTGCCGCCCGGAACATAAACTTTTATTGTATGAAACGTTTTTATTTCGTAGTGTAAAATTGGCAACTTTGATGATTCATTGTTCATGGGACAGCTTGAGATCACTGCTAAAATGTCGATTATTTTGTTTTAATCGTCTAAGCTTTCTAAACCACTACGGATGTTTTATTCTGAGTGTAATGGGAGGGCGAAAAAGAACCTAAATGAATTTTTAAAGAACTGAAGCTCCATTTGCATCATCTTCCAGAAATTGAGAATAATTTGTGAAAAAGTAGTTCATCTCAGTTGCATGTGTTTGATTAATTTAAATATTTTTAATCTCATCAGTTTCATAGAGCTACTATACTTGGAGAGATAGTAAGAGAAGTGAACTGTTATTAAGTGGTTACTGGATGAAGAAATGTATTTAAATCAGTTTCTGAGGATATTCTATATGTCAGGTTGATGGCAAATAAATTATAGTACAGCTCTGTGGAGGTAGTCACAATGGACTCTAATTTGAAAGAGGTAAGGAGTGTAATTACAAACACAGAGTGCAAGATATGGAAATAAAGATTGAGTTTTGAGGAAATTTCCCCAATATAGCTCCCTACTCTTTATGAGTTTGCAGATGTAGATATTCTTCATTTTTAGTTTCTTGAATGATTTGCAGATTTGCATTTTTCAATTAACAGGCACTTATGTGGATTTAAATATTACAGTCATTTAGTCTTCATAACAATGCTGTGACAGGTAATTTTCTGTTGTGGTGTAACAGATTACTATAAACTTAGTGGCTTAAAATAAATCAAATTTAGTATCACACAGTTTCCATAGGTCAGGAGTCTAGACACAGGTTATAGGGTTCTCTGCTCAGGGTCTTGAGCCTTTAGGGCTGAGATCCCCTTTTCCTTGGTGGCTGTTGACTGGGGACAGCTGTCAGTTCCCAGAGACTTTTTCTCAGGTTCTTACCACGTGGCCTGTCTATAGGCAATCCCCATCAAGGTTGTTTGCTTCTCCAAAGTCAGCAGGAAAATCTCTCTCAATTCAAATTTCTATCTTCAATCTGCTCAGGCAGAGTCTTATACAGCTTAATTACTGGAGTGACTATCCCATTGTATTTACATGTCCCACTCACTGAGGCATGAAAATGTCTGGTAAAACGCTTGAAGTCATAGCTAGCAAGTAGCAAGGCCAAAATTTGAACGTGGGAGTTGTACTATCAGTGTCTGTGTGGTAAACTCTACAATATCCTACTTGTTTTCTAACTTTCCTACTAGAAAGCTCTTTGGATACACTCTTCCAAGGCACTATTTCTAATTAGATAACAAAATAATGAAATGAAGCTACACTGTAGAAAGTATTATTATGATAGTGTCATTATTTTTATAATTTAGAATACAGAAATAACAACCATCCAACCTCCAGGAATAACTATATCTACCTTTCCATATGCAAGGCATAGGATATGCATGCTATCTGCCAGTTCACTTAGGCATCAGAGAAAACATAATGTTCATTAATTCCATCCCTCTATTACGGGAGGTAGAACAATAAATACATGTTCTAAAGCACTTAGACTAGGTAGCCAAAATTCATTTGAGTGTAGCAAAAACATGCTGGAGACTAGTAGGCAAGGGTCTCTATTCTGCCAGGGATGGAAAAATGCCAGCTTCTGACGCATGAGGAAATAATTTATATGGTATAAAGCACTATCTTTTTAAAAAAGTGCAACAATATATGCTTTTAAAAATTTATTTAATAAACAGTTGCTCGGGACTTCCCTGGTGGTCCAGTGGTTAAGACTCCGCCTCCCAATGCAGGGAGTGCGGGTTCAATCCCTGGTTGGGGAGCTAAGATTCCACATGCCTGGCCGCCAAAAAAACCAAAACATATAACAGAAGGAACGTTGTAACAAATTCAATAAGGACTTAAGAAAAACCCCCACAATTGCTCAACATCTATTATAAATCAGATATTCTTATATTCACTGTATTTATAAATCAGTAACAAAATATCCTCTCCTTAAGGAGTTCACTGTCTAGCAGAAAATACTGAGACTAGGATAAATGATTATCATGCATTCTGGCTTTTGTTTTGATAAAGGTATACATAGCAGTAACACCATACTGGAAATAGGAATTTTTCAGCTGTAGCTTAATGAGACAGAGGACTTCGTAGATGGATACTGAAGCTGAATATCTAAAGGTGAAGAGTTCCAGCATGACGGAACTGGGGGCATTTCAGGCAGAAGAAACACATGTAATTTGACAAAAGCATGTGAGAAGGTGGAGGGTTAGATGATTTGCAAAAAGACTGGATTTGTAAAAGGAGTATAGGGGATACATTGGGAATGACAATTTAGACTAAGATGGTCAGAGTGAACCAGACAGACCATTAATGGCTCTGTAGACCACACTCTTACATTGGTACTTGAAGATGATTTTAATTTCTTAGAAACAGATGGTTTAGTGATGTGTTTTTCATTTGAATTAGCACATATGCTAATTTTTGCTGCTTCTGGGTGGCTATTTGAGTGAAAATAATTTAAAAACTTATTTCTCAGCTGAGTTAAGTATATGACTGCTACTGTAGAATCCACACAATTATCATCATAGACTTCATGATCGCAGAGATCTTTTATTTCCTGATGTATCTCAAGTTCGTGGAATAATGAGAAAATCATAGTAATGTCTCAGTAATTGTTGAATGATTGTGGGTATTCTCAATAACTTGTAAAAAGTAGTTAAACCTGGGTGATTTTTGTCTTCTTTATATACTACAGTATTTTCTAAATCTTCTAAAATCACATGTGTAGCTTTCTGTGAGAAAAAAGATTGTAAAACAATGTAAATATTTTAATGCACCAATATGATCATATTCTACTTTTTATATTTCTCCAGTTTTCTATAGTGGAGATATATTACTTTTACAGTGAAAAATATTTAAATGTGATCATTGTAATTTTCTTACAGAGAATCTAAATGGTGCTTACAGAATACTTTTTTTTCTTATGATTAAAATATCAAGTTTCCCTTGAGGGATACTGCATAGAGTAGTATAAAGAGTACCCATGGGGAGTCATATGAATTAGTTGCTTGTAGCTTTGACATTACCCATCATGTGACTTTGGACAAGTGCCTTCACTTTTTGCGTAAACATAAATGACTAGAAGAGTTAGCAATCCTGGCTGTACGTTGGGATCCCCTAAAGAGTCTTAAAAAGTAATGATACTCCATCCCTAGTCCAAAGATTCTGATTTAATTGGGCCTGAATTGGGCTTGGGCATCAGTACAGAGAGAGAGAGAGAGACTTTCCAGATAATTCTGTGTACAGGCAGACTTGAGAAACATGTGGCTAGAATTTATCTTAGTGTTCCTTGAGATCCGATATGCTATAATCTACTTGACTAGACCAGTTAAACCACAAAAAGGGGCATAGTGTTTCATCTGTTTTCTATATTTTTGGCTTATAAGTTTCTACATCGTGTGGAATTTTCCTAAATACTCCCTAAATTAATCATGCTGCATATCTCGGTATGTTATATTGTTATCCTAGGTGGTTATTAAAGGGGCAGGATTTTGTTACTCATATTCCTGAGAGTCTCTTCAGTTGTTCAGATACACCTGAAGTTTTCTGGCTCTCCAACAGGCATATCCTTTAATGGCTTAAAGTGCTCTCTGCTATAGCACAGGGTTTCCGTACATTGAGACTCTGCAGGCTAACCATAGGGTTGATTGAGATTGAGTTGGGGCTCACGTTTTCGAATTAACTTGAACAATTGTGGATGACAGAGGAGAGGAGGGGGAGGCTGTTCTAGAAGAAATAAAACAATTCATTTATTAGGAAGACTTAGTCTCATCCAAATGGAGCCCTCTGAAAGCTTTAAGATGATAACTCCTCATAAGGTTGAAAATAGTCGCTGATTTTCTAACAGGTGAGGTACAGTCTGGTTAGAGAGGTGCTCTAAGCAGGAGCGAATTATGAGCCTCATGCCTATCCAGATAACCTCATTTCATTTTCTGTAGGAAGATAAGCTGGGGTGGAGGAGTAAGGTGGATAAAGCATTCGACTGTTCAAGTGCAGAGGTGAAGTAGAATCGGAAACGGTAAACCCCTCACTTTCCATAAGCTCCCAGAATATAGGTCTGTTAAACTCATATGACTATATTTTCAGTTCAATTTGATAAGCGTTTAGGGACTAGGCAGTAAGCTGAGCACCGGGATGACAAGGACATTTTAAAAGAGTTTACGATCTAGGGAAGAAGAAATACATACACGCAGTGTGATAACAACGAAAATGTGCCAAATACTATTGTTAAATAGGGAAGTGGTAGAGGTTCCATCTTCCATAGGATGGAAGATACCATCCTATGTCAAGAAACACCTGAATCAATTAACAGCAGGGCTCCTGATATCTGTCTTTCAAAGGGTCACCAGGATAGTAGTGGAATGAAATCAAGGATCTTGTCTTTCTTCTTATCTTGTCTATTCCCACTGCGTAGAACAGTGCCAGGTAAAGAACTGGTACTCAGTAAATACCTATTTGATGAATAGGTGAATGAATTATTTTACATTAGCTCTTACCGTGGTTTTCAATAGCTGATCTCCTCTAGCCAACAGTATTTATGAGGTGCGAATTCATTGTTATCTGTCATAATCCTTAATTTTTATTGTTGTATTATCTGCATACAATAAATGTACTAATTTTACCTGTATACTTTTAATGACTTTTCACAAATATATACAGTTGTGTAGCCACTACCAGAGTCATGATACAAAACATTTCCTTCAATCTACTAAGAACTCTTTTTCACTTTACAGTTAATCACCTCTCCCTGCCTCAGCCCCTGGCAAACACTGACCTGCTTTCTGTATTCTATTTTGCCTTTTCTCAAATTTCATATAAGTGGACTCGTATATTAAGAAATATTTTTGAGTCTTTTACTTAGCATAAAACTTTTGAGACTCATGCATGTTGTAAATATAACAAAGTCATTTCTGTAGATGAACCGCATTTTGTTTCTCCAGTCACTAGTTGATAGGCTGTATTTTGCTTCCAGTTGGTTTCCACTACGAAAAGAGCTACTATGACTATGCAAGTCCAAGTCCTTGTGTGGCGCTATCTGTGTGAATCATTTATCTTGAGTAAATAGCTCAGAATGGGATTGGTAGATCAGGTGGTAGTGTCTGCTTAACACTTTACAGAGAACACAAGCTGATTTCCAAAGTGGCTCTATCATTTTGCATTTCCACAACATCACCCACACTTAGGGTTATCCGTTTTTATTATTATTAATTTTTTAATTTTAGCAGTTCTAATTGGTGTACAGTGGTAGGTAACACATTATGGTTCTAAGCTGCATTTACCTGATACCTAATAATGTTTTAATAAAATGTGCTTATTTAACCTTCTGAATATCTTCTTTGGTGAAGTTTATGTTGAAATATGTTACCGTTTATCCATTTGAATGTTGGTGCTTCTTGCTGTTGAGCTGTAAGAGTCCTTTATTCTTCTGGATACAAATTCTTCATCATGTATGTACTTTTTATGGAGGTAAAATTCATATAACATAAAATTCACTATTTAACCATTTTAAAGTTTACATTTTTTAAAACAATCAGATGGGTTTTTAAAAATTTTTTTTGGTTATTGAGTTGTATGAGTTCTTTCTATATTTTGGATATTAACCCCTTATTGGATATATTGTTTGCAAATATCTTCTCCCACTCAGTAGGTTGCCTTTTTGTTTTGTTGATGGTTTCCTTTGCTGTGCAGAAACTTTTTCGTTTGATGTAGTCCCATTTATTTTTGCTTTTGTTGCCCGTGCCTTTGGAGTTGTTGAATCACTGTTATACACATGAAGCTGGTACAATATGGTATGTATGTCAAATATATGTCAGTAAACAAACACACACAAAATAATGTGTGCAATTCAGTGGCTTTTGATCTATTCAAAATATTGTGCAACCATCACCACTGTCTAAATCTGGAACGTTCTCACTGCCCCAAAGGTAGCACTGTACTCATTAAGCAGTCACTTCCCATTCTTTCTCTCACTAACACCTGGAAACCACCAATCTCATTTTTATTCCTATAAATTTACCTATTCTGAAAATTTCATATAAATAGAGTCATACAATGTGTAGCCTTTTATGTCTGGATTCTTTCACTTAGCACAATGTCTTTAACATTCATTCATTTGTAGCCTGTATCAGTACTTCATTCCTTTTTGTGCCTGAATAATATTCCATCATATGGATGATAATGCATTTTATTTATATGTTCATTAGTTGATGGATAGTTGGGTTATTTCTACATTTGGCTATTATAATTATAAACAATCAGTTAGATTGTTTGCAAATATTTTCTCTCATTCCATGGATCACCTTTTCATTTTGTTGATGGTTTCCCTTGCTGTACAGAAGCTTTTGAGTTTGATGAAGTATATATGTCTTTCTAGTTTGTATGTTTTTAGTATGTCTATCTTTTTTAATGTCTTTCTACAATGTTTTATCATTTTCAGAGTACAAATCTTGCACCTACTTGGTGAAAGTTATAAGCATTTCTTCTTGTTTTAATTTCAGCTTTATTTAGATATAATTGACATATAAATATAAGCATATTTTCTTAAAACTATTGAAATTGTTTTCTAATTACATCTTCAGATAGTTCATTGCTATTTCATATAAACAGAACTGATTTTTTTGTGTGTTGGTCTTGCATCTTGTGACTTTGCTGAATTAGTTTTTTTAGTTATAATAGTTTTTTGCTCTATAGAATGGTCTATATATAAGATCATGTCATCCATTGATACACTTTTACCACTTTATTTCCAGCTTAGAAATTTTATTTTTTATTATCTAAGTGCTCTGGCTGAAACTTTTAGTGCAATGGTGAATAGAAGTGGCCAAAGTGGGCATCCTTGTCTTATTCCAGATCACCATTAAATGCGATTTCAGCTATTGATTTTTCATAGATTCCTTTTATCAGGAGGAGTAAGTTTCCTTATATTTCTAGTTTGTTGAGTAGTTTTATCATTAGATGGTGTTGGATTTTTCAGATGCTTTTCACGCATCAATTTACATGATGAAGTGTCACTTTTTTTTCATTCATTCTATTATTGTAGTGTATTACCTTGCTTAATTTTTTGTGTTGTATTACCTTTGTGTTCCTGGATTAAATCACTTGGTCATGGTGTGTAATCCTTAAGTATGTTGCTGGATCCAGTTTGCTAGTATTTTGTCGGTAATTTTTATGTTTATGTTCATTAGGGATATCGCTTATGGTTTTCTTTTCTCATCATGTGTTTCTCTGGTTTTGGTAATATAATAATACTGCCCTCACAGAATGAGTTAACAAGTATTCCTTACTCTTCTAATTTTTGGAAGAATTTTATAAGGTTTGCTATTAATTCTTCTTTAAATATTTGGTAGACTTCACCAGTAAAACCATCTGGTGTGGCACTTTCCTTTGTTGGGAGGTTTTTTATTACTGATTCAGTCTGTTTACTTGTTATATGTCTCCATATTTCTATTTCTTCTTTAGTCAATTTGATAGTTTTTATGTTTCTAGTAATTTGTGCATTTCATCTGGGTTATCTAATTTGTTCCTAGTACTGTCTAATAACTCTTTCCATTTCTGTAAGGTTGATAATAATGTCTCCATTTATGATTTCTGATTTTACTAATTTTCATCTTATCTGTTTTTCTTCATGGTCAGTTTACGTAAAGATTTGTCAATTTTGATGATCTTTTCAAAGAGCCAGCTTTGCTACCTTGATTTACCCTCTTGTTTATTTATTCTCTATTTGCTTTATATCTACTCTTTTTTTAAAATTATTTCTTCTAGTGATTAGGGTTTAGTTTCAGCTTCTGGTAGGTTACTGATTTGACATCTTTCTTCTTTTCTGTTAGAGGTGTTTATATCTATAAATTTAAGTGGGGTATTGAAATAGCCAACTATTATTGTTCAAATACCTATTCCTCCCTGGAATTCTGTCAGTTTTTGCTTCAAATATGTTGGGGCTTTGCTGTTAGGCACCTGTATGTTTAAAATTGTTATACCTTCTTGATAGATTGACTGAGCCTTTTATCATTTTTTAATGACCTTCCTTTTAATTGTAATTATTATTGTCAGATAATAGTATTGCCACTCAAGCTCTTTTTGGTTGTTTCATGGAATATATTTTTTCATCCTTTCCCATTTAACCTATTTATGTCTTTGGACATGAAGTGATTTTCTTGTAGTTGGATCAAGTTTGTTTGTTAGCTTTCTATACATTCTTTGAATCTCTAACTTTTAATTGTGTAGTTTAATCCATTTATATTTAATGTATTTACTGACAAGGTGGGACTTACTTCTGCAATTATGCTATTTATCTTCTATAAGTCTTATATTTTTTTCACTCAGTTTCTTCACTAATCCCTTCTTTTGTGTTAAATGGATATTTTCTTCTTGTTTATGTTATATCTCAGATAGAAATGAAGAACATGTGGTTTGAAACTGTAAAAAAAATCCATCTTATAAAGTGATAGCGAATATGGCTGAACTATATTCTACTCTTTTCTGGAAAGTAGAACTTGTAAGTGATCAACTTGGTTATTTAGCTGAGTAAATTTCAGTGCAAAAAAAAAGGAGGAACTAACAACTAATTCTTTGTTTTTTATTGCCAAACACATCTCTTTCATTAGAGGTAACTGATGCCTGCAATTCCTGCTTCCTGGGGTGCTACAGCACAGATTGGTTTTGTTTGTTGACCTTTTTTCTTGTAGATACTTAAATTTCTTTGGATTGCTAAGTCATTTTCCACTTGTCCATCTGCTTTCCACATTCTAAAATTGTGTTGCATTTCTTGTAATCTGTTGTTTCTTCTCTTTCCTTTGACCTCACAGATTTATGGCTTTAAATATTTTACTGTCATTTTAGTGGGATTTTGGTTGAGAATAGAGGTTAATATGTGGATTAAATTAAACATGTTGAATGAAATAAATGCCTATGATTGACTCTGAGGCATCTTGGAAGCTTCTCATTCTGACATGATGAACGTTCTTCCCTTGTTGAATAGCCCTTATATTGAACATTTGGCCTATACCTTTAAAAAAATTTTATTTATTTTATTTTTGGCTGTGTTGGGTCTTCATTGCCGCGTGCGGACTTTCTCTAGTTGTGGCGATTGGGGGATACTCTTTTGTGTGTGTGTGGTACGCGGGCCTCTCACTGTTGTGGCCTCCCCCATTGTGGAGCACAAGCTCTGGACGTGCAGGCTCAGCGGCCGTGGCTCACGGGCCCAGCTGCTCCGCGGCATGTGGGATCTTCCCAGACCGGGGCACGAACCCATGTCCCCTGCATCGGCAGGTGGACTCTCAACCACTGCGCCACCAGGGAGGCCCCCTGGGGGCTACTCTTCATTGTGGTATGCGGGCTTCTCATTGCAGTGGCTTCTCTTGTTGCTGAGCATGGGCTCTAGGTGTGCGGGCTTCAGTAGTTGCAGCACATAGGCTCAGTAGTTGTGGCGCATGGGCTTAGTTGCTCGGCGGCATGTGGGATCTTCCCGGACCAGGGACACCAGGGTGTCCCCTGCATTGACAGGCGGATTCTTAACCACTGTGCCACCAGGGAAGCCCTGGCCTATACCTTTAAGGTAAAGCAAACGCATTTGCTTATTTCTAGTGCATGAGTGAATTTGATCATTTGTATGCTTTCGGATAAAGTGAACGTGTTTTACTCTGCTATGCATAGATTCTTTCCCATCTTTACAATAACCATGTGAATTAAGAATTATTTTTCCTCTTTGAGCAACTTGTGAATCAGAGTACTTGTAAATTTTAGAAGAACACGTGACTTAGAAAATGGCAGATCTGGAATTCAAACATACCTCTTTTTCTTAAATGTACTTGTATCAACATTCCTCATTCTTGTTACTGTATCTGTTCCTGTACATTTGTGAGTTTATTATAATTTCTAAGAATCAAGTGTCTTTCATGTGTTTAGTCTTTGCTACTGTGACTAAGTCCAATGGAGAATGATGATGAATCCTAGAGTGTGCTTGCCTTTTCAATCTCTATGACCTTTAGGATTGAAAAGAGAAATTACTGGTTTAAGAATGATTCCTGACTGATTTCTTTCCTCTAAATCCTATAGCACTTTACTACCTGGAAGGTCTGCAAAGAAGCTATGTAGGGGAGTGAAGTAGGAGGTGAGTGAGATTATATAATTTGGTTCAGAGATGACATGATTTCTCATTGTTCCCACTGTTTGAGGAGAAGGAACAAAGGAGAAGACATGTGGGAGTACAGAAAATGCAAGGTGGAGATATTAATGCTGCAGTATAATCTTCCGTGGGTGTTTAGCCTGAGGACTAGAAGACTAAGGGGAGACATGCTAGTTGTCTTGAAATATTTGAAGAGTTGTCGTATGGAAGAGGGAGTAGACTTTTCCCTGTAGGCCCAGAGGCATAACTAGCATTAAGAGGTGAAAGTTACAGCAAAGAGAATTTTTTACTCGATATCAGGAAGAACTTTCTAATGTTGCACAGCATTGAAGTAGGCTGCTACATGAAGTCACAGGAAGTGTTCCTTCCAGTGCTGAGTACCTATGAATGAAGGGTACTGTGGAAGAGACCTTAGCAGGGATGGAAGGAAGAAGCAGAATCTAATCTAATCTAGCCTCTTTCTCATAGTGTGTGCATTTCTTTCTGTCTTTGTCTCTCTCTGCTCTTTTTTTCTTTCTTTCCTTCTTCCCTCCCTCCCTCCCTTACTTCCCATATATCATCTGTCTATCATCTCACTTTCAAAGAGACAAGTTTGAGAGAAAGGAAGGTTAAGAGTGAAAAAAATATTCAGTGTGTGTGTGAGTATATGGGTGTGTGTGTGTGGAGTGTATTTTAGGGTATTGGGTGTAGGTTCTGTTTGTATCACCCCTCTTTATATTTATGAACAAAGTAGTGACAGGGATAATTCTGTGATATCATACGAAACTTGAGAAGCAGATTCCCATAGCAGGATCAACTTTTGAATCAGATATATCTAGGTTCAAACTCTGACTTTGTTGACTTTAGCTTTAAGATCTTGGGAAAGACACTGAACCTTCATGAGCCTCTGTTTCTTTACTCTGAACTTAAATAAAGTATCTTAATTATGTGGATTTTGTGAAATTAAATGAGACAAGGCACATAGGCTCACTGCAAACTGTATAGTATGTAGTCAGTAATAGCAAATACTTATTTCATACATTTCCTTACCTTGCTTTTCATTGTTTGTACAAACCTATCACATCAGGCTGATAGAATGTTAATGTTATAATTTGTATTTCCAAGTATCTGAGGTCAACAGAATGCAACTGCCTTTCTGACTTGAGAGAGTTTAACGAATCTGAATTTTTCTTGAGAGCCAACCTTGCCCATCCTGTCCCTCTGTCCACGAAAGAAAAGTATGGGATATGTCGCTCCCACTTTACAAAATTTAAGTATAGGCAGGCCTGTACAAATAGTTCCCTTCAAAATAACACCACTTATTAACTCATTTGTTTATTTTAAAATTTTGACTTGTAAAATAGTTGTACTATATGTTACTAATTTACTGTGGTTTCCAAGTCGCCTTATTAACTAAAACAATTTTGGTGCTCTAATTCCTAGAGAATACTTTAGATCTTAGGTATCTGAAAAAGAGTCTGTAGTGTTCTTTTTCACAGTCTACTGAATTCTAGATACTGTTCTTTGCATCTGTGTGGGAAAGTTGTAGATCCTTATTTTACTTCAGAGTTCAAAATAGAACTACAAGATACAATCAAATTTGATACTTCTGATTAAGCTATAATGAAATGCTTAAGAAGTTCCTTTAGTGCAGGCGATAACTGTGTATTCACATGTACTAGACAAACTTGATGTGTGTGTGATGTGTGTATGATTCCACTATTAATCATGGCAAATATATGAAGTGTGCACATATTACACCATTCATGCCTGATTAATTGATGAAAGGCGTATGTGAGTATATTTATATATGTATATGTGCTTGTCTAAATGATAATGATTTCAAGTATATGAGTACTTCCAGAACACTTCTGGCTAACTGATAAGGAATGCTTAAATTTTGCTGCTATATTAATTATTTTTGATTGATATTGCCTGGTTGGTCATATGAATTGTGAATTAGATTCTCAGGTTTATATATCCAAAAATATCAACTAATAAATGTTTTCGATTTTGTTGTTTTCTTCACAGTTCCCATCAATATTTCTTTGTTCTTATTAATTTAAAATGGTTTCGATTAAAATGTCACAAAGTATTGAAAAAATGAAGAAAATGAAAATAATTGAATATTTTAAAATCTAAACAAATCCAGTGATAAATTTTAATATGCTTTATTCCATTTGTGTGTGTGTGTGTGTGTGTGTTTGTAGCAGACGGAAGAAAATTGCTATGGGAAGTGACATACAAATATGATTGAGACCTAAGTAGGATAGAAGCATTAGAATCGTGGATGTCAGGAAAACACTAGTCTCTAATAATTGCCTGTAATCTTGAGGAGATCTCTGCATTTCCAGAGTACATGTGAGAGGGATCAATAATGAAAATGGACTTGAGGACACAGGGTGGGGGAAGGGTAAGCTGGGACGAAGTGAGAGAGTGGCATGGACATATATACACTACCAAATGTAAAATAGATAGCTAGTGGGAAGCACCCGCGTAGCACAGGGAGATCAGCTCGGTGCTTTGTGACCACCTAGAGGGGTGGGATAAGGAGGGTGGAAGGGAGACGCAAGAGTGAGGAGATACGGGACTATATGTATATGTATAGCTGATTCACTTTGTTATAAAGCAGAAACTAACACACCATTGTAAAGCAATTATACTCCAATAAAGATGTTAAAAAATAAAATAAAAAATAATGAATTTCTTTTTTCACTAAAAAGGCAGAGTGACCCAGCTGATGTATGGTTGTAGATAAAAGCATGTACATTTATATAGTTTATACCCTGATGCTTCACATAACATGTATCACAAGCTTTCCTTTCTCCTTGAATAATCATTGAAAATGTGACATTTTTTATGACCACACAATAATATATCTTAAGAATAGACTACAGTGTGTTTATTGATTAATGTATTGAACATTTAGTTTCTTTCTATTTTTCTCTTGTATTAGTGCTACAATGAAGATACACGTACAGAAATATTTGTCATTCATCTGCTAATTTCCATTAATTATTTTCCTTATGCATTTAGTAGATTAAAGCATATTAAAAATTTAAATTCCCTTGATTCTTAGTGCCACATTACTTTCTGAAACATCTGTACCAATCTATAATTCTATTAAGAAGGTGATATGAAAAAAAAATTAAAAGTCTCTCAACTCAGTAGAGAGGATAATATAAATAGACAGTAGGAAAAGACCTGTAGTGCATTCGCATAGTGGCATTAGCATACAGACTACTCACAGATCCAGTTCAGCAATATGTGAAAAGGATACACCATGACCAACTGGAATTTATCCCAGAAATGTAATTTTGGTTTAACATCTGTAAACCATTTAATATATAAAGCACCAACCCCACAAGAATATCTCAGTAGATGCAGAAAAAGAAGTTGACAAAATTTAACACCTCTACATGAAAAGAAAATCACTTAACAAGCTATTTGGGTTGGCCAAAAAATTCGTTCAAGATGGCACGGAAAAACCCGAACAAACTGTTTGGCCAACTCAATGGCATTAGAAGGGAACATCCTCAGCCTGTAAGTGGCTTCTGTGAAGAACCCACAGCTAACATCATACTTAATTGGAAGAGACTGTACCTTTTCTCACTAAGGTTTAGAGACAAGAGGAGGTTCACTTCAGCTGCTTCTGTTCAACATTTTACTGGAGATTCTTGCCAGGGTAATTATACAAGAAGATGAAGTAAGTCATGCACATTGGAAAGATGTAAAATTATTTGCAAATGACGTTTTTCTGTATAAAAATCCTAAGGAATACGCATGCACGTATGCAGCTATGAGATACACCACAAAGAGTAAATTCTAATGTAAACTGTGAACTCTAGTTAATAGTATATCAAAACTAGTTTATTAACTGTGGCTCAACAAATGTACCACACTAATGCTAGCTGTTAATAATAGGAGAAAATATGGTGTGGATGAGAGAGGGTGTATATGGGAACTCTGGACTTTCTGTGAAAATTTTCTTTACCCCTGAAAGTGCTCTAAAAATAGAGTGAATTAAAAAAATGGGGAGGGGGAAGGGTAAGCTGGGACGAAGTGACAGAGTGCCATGGACATATATACACTACCAAATGTAAAATAGATAGCTAGTGGGAAGCAGCTGCATAGCACAGGGGGATCAGCTCCAAGGTCAGCGTGGCGACCACCTAGAGGGGTGGGATAGGGAGGATGGGAGGGAGACGCAAGAGGGAAGAGATATGGGAACATATGTATATGTATAGCTGATTCACTTTGTTATAGAGCAGAAACTAACACACCATTGTAAAGCAATTATACTCCAATAAAGATGTTAAAAAAATAAAATTCATATGGAATAAGAAAAAACATGGGAAAGCTGATCAATGATTTCAGGATACAAGATCAATACACAAAATTCAGTGACATCTCAGCACGCATGGAATGAACATTCTGAAAATGAAATTAAGAAAGCAGTTACATTTGTAAGATTATCAAAAAGAATAAAATCTTATGAATAAATTTAACAAAAGAAGTAAAAATCTTATATTCTGAAAACTACAAACCATTGTTGAAATAACTTGTTGAAGACCTAAATAAATAGTATGGCATTTCATGTTCAGGGATTGGGGGAAACAAAAAATTTGCCACCTTTGATTAGATGTTGGTTTATTAGATACGACATCAAAAGCACAAGTGATAAAAGAAAAAATGGATAAATTGGCATAAAAAATACAAACTTTTGTTCCCGGTAGGACATCATCATGAAAGTGAAACCCCAGCCTATAAAGGGAGAAAATATTTGCAATTTATACATCTGATAAGGGACTTATATCTAGAATATGTATTTTAAAAAAACTTTTAAAGCTCAATAGTAAAAAGACAATTTGATGAGAATATAGGCAAATATCTGAATAGACATTTCTTCAAAGAATATATTTAAATGGCCAATAAGCAAATGAAAAGATGCTCAAAAGCATTAGCCATCAGGGAAATGCAGATCGGAAGCACAATGAGATACCACTTCACACTGACTAGGATGGCTGTAATCAAAAAGTTAATAACAAATGTTGGCAACAAGGTACAGAAATTGGAATCTGAGTGAAATATAAAATATATGTCCACACGGATACATATACATAAACGTTCACAATAACTGTTCGTAATAATCAAACAGTAAAAGCAGCACAGTTACCCATCAAGTGGAAATTATGGTATATCCATACAGAGGAATACTTTTTGGCAATACAAAGGAATGAAGTACTGACACCTGCTACAAGGTGGATTCAATTAGCATAAAGTGAATGAAGCCAGAAACAAAAGACCACACATTGTTTGATTCCATTCATGTGAAATGTCCAGATGTCCAGAATAGGCAAATCCATAGGTACAGAAAGTAGAGTGTTTGTTGCCAGAGCTTGAGGGAGGAAGAGTGGAATCTGAAGAATTAGGAGTGACTGCTAATGAGTAATGCTAATGAGGGTTTCTCTTTGGAGTTATGAAAATGTTCTAAGGTTATTTTTGATCATGACTGCATAACTTTGTGAATATACTAAAATAAACAGTTGAGTTGCATGTATGGTGTGTGAACTATATTTCAGTAAAGCTAAGTAATCATTCTGAGTTCACCGTAACCCTATAGAAAGAATTGGATAACCCTATAGAGAGAATAGTATGTGAAGACAGGAAAATATAGGCCTGTCTTATGTAACTATTATGAACCAATCATCAATAATATATTTGCAGACAGAAGCAGAGTCCTAAAAACTTGATAAATTGTGATCAGTGTTTGTACCAGTAGTTCAGAGATGTCTCAAAATTAGGAAATGTTTAGATATAAAGCACTACATTATCATATAAAAAGAGAAAACCCATACGATTCTTTCATGGAATCTGAAAAGCCTTTTGTTATTATTCTATCTGGACTTCCAGTCCCAATATTGTGGTGAATTAAACTAAAATGCTTGGAAACCCTTTTATTTAAAAAGCATGCTGGACAAAATGTGAGAAAACTTTTCAGAGCTTAGCTTGCAAGAGAAAAAAAACCCAAAACATCACGTGCTATAAATAAAGAAGGAACTAAAAGCCAGAGAGACAAGTGTACGAGCTGACACTGCAGATGCTCCCCAGGATGAATGGGGAGGTCTAAGTAAAATGCAGGTCATCGAGATTAAGGGCATTTAGTTTACATCTATATAGGAAAAGTTTACCAGGCCTTGCCCTTTGCAATGCAGGACATTAGAAAATTAAATCCCACAATATAGCCAGAACTCTTAAATACCTTTGCCTAAAGTGAAATGATAAAACTAAAGAAAAAGAGTCATTTTTGAGTAACACACAAAATCTGAATTGGTTTATTGAATTTTAAGAAACTGAGTTCATAGGAAACCATTTTCCACAAAGAAGACTTGCAGGCCCAAATATTTTCATTGCCAAATTCTGTCAAAACTTTTAGAAATAAATAATATCAGTCTTATAATATTTCAGAAAATATAGAAGAGGGAACACTTCTCAGCTCCCAGTAGGAAGCCAGCATTGTCCTGATACCAAAATATGACATAGAAATTACCAGAGAAAACTACAGACAGTATCTATCATAAATATAGATGAAAAAAGCCTACAAAAATTGGCAAAGGGAATCCCTCAATGCATAGAAAGTATAAAACGTCATGACCAAGTAGATTTTTTTTAACATGGAATGCAAGATGGGTTTAACATTTGAAAACCAGTCAATATAATCTATATTAACAGAGGATTAGAGAAGAAACATTATCTCAACACTCAGAAAACCAGAAGAGAAGGTTTTCTCCTCTACCTGATAAATGGCATCGTAGAAAAATCTTGTTTCCATCATACTTAATGATGAAAAACTGAGCCCTAAGATCGGGAACAAGAAAAGGATATCTGTACTCACCATTTGTAGTCAAAATTTCATTACAGGCCCTAGCAAATCAAACAGTAAAAGAAAAAATATAAAAGGTAAACAGCCTAAAAAGGAAGAATCAAAACTCTCTTCATTTGAATATTAGATGATCATGAATGTTGAAAATACCAAGGGGTACATAGGAAGACTACTAATGCTGGTAAGTGACTTTTGCAAGTTTTCTGGATACAGGATGAATATATAAAAATCAACTGCTGTTCTGCACGCCAGCAACAATGAATTGGAAAAATTTAAATACCATTCACAATAGCGTAATAAAACATGAAGTACTTAAGGATAAATTTATCACTATATATGCAAGACTTAAGCACTGAGAACTATAAACTTAGAGAAAAATTTAAGAAGTCATCAGTTAATGGTAAGATATTTGATATTCATGAATTTAAAGACTCAGTATTAAGATGTCTGTTCTTCCTAAGAGATAAAATAGATTTAATATAATCCCACTAAAAATACCAGGTATTTTTTTTTGGCAGAAATTTTTAAGCTGATTCTGGGCCATGTATGAAAAAGCAACAGACCTATGATGTCAAAACGATTTAGAAACAGAACAAAGTTGTAAGACTCACGTTACCAAATTTCAAAGCTCACTAAAGAGTTTCTGTATATAGTCAATTGACTTTTTGAATAAAGTACCAAGGTAACGCAATGTGCAATGGATTATCGTTCCAACAAATAGTTTTGGAGAAACTGTATATCTATAGATAAACACTGACCTTATCTCACACCATATGCAGAAATGAACTCAAAATGGATCATTGACCTGAACATAAAAGTTAACATTACAGAGTTTCTGGAAGATAATATGGGAACATATTGCTGACTTTCAGGGAGGGAAAGGGTTGTTAGACATGACACAAAACCCGTTAGTCATAGAAGAGAGAAAATTGATGAATTGGAACCCTTTGAAACACCTGCTCTTTGGGAGACAGTTTTAAAAATGAAAAGTCAAATCACAGAGTGGAAGAAAATATTTTCAATATGTGTAACTGAGAAAGATCTTATTTACAGAGTATATAAAGAACATTTACAACTCAGAAATAAGAAAACAAAAACTCCGTTAAAAAAAAAAGGGGGCAAAACCTTTGAAGAGGCAATTTGCAAAAGAACATACATGAATGACCAATAATCCTATTAAAAGTTGCTCAATATCATTAATCACCAGAGAAATGCAAATTAAAACTGCGGTGAGATACTGCTACACACCCACTGGAATTGCTAGGAATGAAAGACTCAATTTCAAGTGTCTTTGAGAATGTGGAGCAAGCAGTAGAAATTGCTGCTAGGAATTGTAATGGTACAACTTTGGACAATAATTTGCCAATTTTGTTACAAAATAAAATATACACTTAGCCTATGACCAGCAATTTACCTGAGAGATTATTTCCACCAAAAATTTTCTACAAATGTTCACAGCCTGTTTACTGTATAGCCGGCCACTGGAAATAACTGAGGAATGGATAAATGACATAGCTCATGTGTACTGGGATGAACAGTGTCTTCCCAAATTCATATCTACCTGGAACCTCTGAGTATGGCCTTATTTGGAAATAGGGTCTTTGCAGAAATAATCTGGTTAAATTGAGGTCATACTGGATTAGGATGAGCCCCAATCTAATGACTGGTATCCTTTTAAGAACAGGGAATTTTGACAGTGATACACAGAAGGAAGAAGGCCGTGTGAAGACAGAGATTAGAGATACATTGCCACAATCCAAGGAAAAGCAAGAGGCAAGGAGAGATTTTTCCCTAGAGTGACCTGCCAACACGTTGGTTTGAGACTTCTCGCTTCCCGAACTATGAGACAGAAAAATTCTGTTATTTTAAGCCACCCAGTTTGTGGCAGTTTGTTACAGCAGCCTTAGGAAAGTAATCTACAATAGAGTACTACTCGGGGGGAAAAACAATGAGTGAACTACTGATGCAGAAACAGGGATGCTCTCAAAAACATGCTGAAAAAAAGGAATAAGAAAATTCATTCCATATGATCTCCTTTATATGAAATACTAGAAAGGTAGAAATATAGTGAGATAAAGCCTATTAGTATTTTCTTGGGTCTAGGTTTGTGAGGAGTTTACTGTACGTGAGTATGAGGTAACTTTATGGGGTAAAGAAAATATTTTTTAATAATTATATATACATTTGTCAATACTAATCAAACTGAACACTTAAAGTGGTTGCATTTTATGTTATCCAAACTATACCTCAAGAAAGTGTAATTAAAAAATAAAAGCAATGTACACTCATTGTAGAAAATTTGAAAATAAAGGTCTCGTAATTCTATCACTTAGAAGTAAATCTAAATAACAAAGATAATAATAAACTGTTAAATTTTGACAGAGTCGAGATCGTATTTTACAAAATTCTATTATACGCCATCTGCATGATAGTCCCATGCTATGATTATATCATTTCTTTAAATTTTCTAATACTTTAAATATAGTTTTTTTATAGTTTCTTTTTTTTTGCTTTAATTGTTTAATCCATCTGTGATTTATTTTGATGTGTGGTTTTCAAAATACAAATAATAGCAATAATGTATTGCAAACAGATTGTATTCCATAATTATTTGAAGTAGCCTTTTATCATATGATACATTCATGAATATTCTTGAGTCTCTGGACCTTATATTCTAATCCATGGCTCCTTGTGTCTAGACTTATGCCAAAACAGCCACCCTAGTTTTCATGTGTTTATTTATATGTTTTAGTAATCACTTGCGCAAGATTTTTTCTCTTGTTTTTCATAACCTTTAAAATTCATCTACCTTTAGGTAAAACTCAGAATAATTTGTGGTGTTTTAGAAATAATATAGGTGTACTGATTACTTTTGGAGAAATTGATCTGCGTGGGTTCAAGTGATTCCACCCAGGAAGATGGAATTCTGAAAATTCTTTTAAGTTTCTCAATAAAATTTTTCAGATTTCTTAAGATATTATCTTTGTTATTTATATTACTTTCAGTATTATTTTATCATTTTTCAATTTTGAATAAGATCTATTCCTATTATATTTTCTCATTTGTAAGGGAATTATTGTATTTAGTTTATAATCATCCATCTTCTGTTGCTTATGCTTGAAATTTGGTAGTTGCCTCTCGTATTTGCTAGTTAGGTAATCATATCACCTTAAAATAATTATTATCACCAGTTTTCCAAAAGTTAAATCACTTATTCTTTCTCTGATAACTTGGGTAAGTCACTAAGACTAGTGTTAAATAATAGTTATGATAGTGGACACCAGTTCTTGTCTTTTATTTCAGTGGAAATAATGTTGGCTTTTGCATTAAGATAAATACCCTTTGTCATTGAAAGAAAGACAGTGTTGCCCTGTGGCTAACAGTATGGCCTTTGGAGTAGTTCTGCATTTACTAGTTGACTGACTTTTGGTAATTTACTCAACATTCTGAACCTGTGTCTTCATTCGTAACAGAAATGTTGATAGTGCCGATTTTATAGCGTTATTGGGAGGATTAAATTAAATAACAAACGTAGAATGTTTGCTACAGTGATTGACATATAGTAAGCTCAGTATTAGCAGCAGTAGGTGAAGATGCTAAAGCAAATGTCTTTTAGGATTCTCCTGAGGAGCTTAAACCCTTTTCTCATTCTCCCTATTTATATATACAGAATAAAATATAATTTATTATATTAATATATAACATATTAATAGGATTCATCACCTTAAGCCATTTATTAATGGAATAAAAATTTACTCATCTTTAATACACAAGTAGATTTGATTTGCTGAGGTGGTATGAAAAATGTTTTTTAACCAGTGTATGTATGATTAGTCTGTTCTTCTTTGTACTGTTTCTCTAAGGTTGTGGTATTAGGCTTAAACTAGCTTTGAAAGATATGAATTTTCGTACTTTTTGTAGATGATGGAACAGTTTATTTAGCATAGTAACTATCCGTATCTTGAAATTTGAAGAATATTTTCTGTAAAACAATATGAACCTAGTGCTATATTTGACATAATACTTGAGCTTTTTTAGTATTTTCCATTGTCATTATCTTACTCAAGATTTCTACCTCAAGAGAATTTGTACTAATATTAAAAAAGCAATGCCAATTTAATACATGAAAATAAGTTTTTATATTATTTTGTCTTCCTTTAGATGTTACCATAGTGTTTTTTAAAAATATGTTTATTGTTTGTAGTGGTTTACTTTCTGCTTCAGAAGTATGTTAAAACGGGTCTTCTTTTTTGGGGGGGGTTGTTAATGTTTTTTAGTTTTTGATAATAAATTTCTTTTTCAGTTGCTTCTCTGTCTTCTTTTTGCCATGAAGGCAGTCCTAGGCTTCCTTTTTTCAAATGTTTTTTTAATGACAATGCAGTTGTGTCTTACCTTTTCTTGGACTGATCATATTCCTAGTTATTGAGAACTTGCTTTTCATAATAAGTGCTAATTGAATTTTATAGGTTCATTGAAAAATTAAGAAAACAACATACTTAGTTTTTCTCTTAGTAATGTGTCTCAGTCATTTCATTATGATGCCAAAAATATCAAATTGGGCTCTAAATTTGCATTTAAGGGATTGACAAAATTGAACAATAAATATAGAAAACTAGATGTATTACACAGCTTTACATATTGCCTGATTTAATATATGGGCTCCTCAAAAAGTTAAACATGAAATTACCACCTGACTCAGTAATTCTATT